>NC_045799.1:72716622-73038160 GCF_009873245.2 Balaenoptera musculus
TTGCTTTCTTCATTAATATGGCTCAGACATTGTTTTATATCAAGACATAAAGTACTTTTTCATTCTTTTATATAGTGCACCATGTTCCACTGTGTGGGTGGATCCTAACGTCCTTGTCTCCCTCCGATATATTATTTCTAGCTTCTCACAATGACAAACAATGGTGAATTAATAAATTGAATATATGTCGTTTTTGCATATGTGTAAGATAATTTATAGGATACATTCCCGGAAGTCTGAATTCTGCCAGGAGCAACCCCAAGAGAAGAATTTGAGTGAAAGAAGCTTATTTAGGAGAGACTCCAGGAAATATCAGTGGGGGAGGGACGTGAGCTGGGGAGGGAAAGGCAGCCAGTAAAGGGTATATTATCAACAGAGGGACCATTATGAGCTCCTGGAGTGTAACCCCACCGGGGAGGTCTGGGACGCAAAGTAGAACACACACCTTGACACTTCCCACCCGAGCAGAGAAGGAGCTGGCGTATGGATACACCAATTCCACATAGTTATTGGCTGAGGGTTGCTCTTTGTGGGGAAGGAAGCGCTAATTCCCTGGCACCTCTGGCCGGCCCTGAATGTAGGCAGAGCGGCTCTGGTGGCCAGAGAAAGGGCTACAGATGCTGCCAGTTGGAAGTCTGCCAGGTGAGCATAGCCCCTGGCAAGGCCCGCAGGGATCTGGGCAGGGTACCAACAGCACTTGCTGTGAAGAGTGAGTACAGATGAAGTTTTGATAGCTGTTTCTAGGTAGCCCTCCCTCCTCTGGGGAGTTCTCCCACTGCCCATCTCCCAACCTTTGCCAGTGCAGTACCCACGACTCTGCCCTTAGCACCCATCCTAATGCTCACATCAGTCCTGCTAAGTGGCCATCTCTTGCTATTTACTGATGTCTGAATTTCACTTATGAGGAAGCTGAGACTTAGAGAGATCATCTCAATTGCCTGAGGTCATACAGATAAAGAGGAGATGGAGCTGGGATTCAAACCTGTTTCTGTCTGGCTCCAAAGCTTTTCTCTTTTACTGTCCCAACGGCCTCAGAGGAATGGCCTGTAGCAGGCACGAGGGAGGTAGTGGGGAGAGAGTGGCTGTTGTTTAGCTGTTATAATATCAGGTGAACCATATGAAATCGCTGACACATTTGTTGACAAAAATGGCAATTGCATGCAGTTCATCGAGATACAGGAAAATCATGGCTTAGATGGACATCTGCTCCAGATGTGATAGGAAGGAGGGCAGGTGAGGGAAGTGTCCTAGGGGAGGCGACCCCTGACTCAAGTAGGGGCAAGAGTCTTCCAGTCAGAGGGCAGCACATGTGGGGCTAGCAGAGTGGGCAGGAGCTTGGGCATATGTGCTCTGTAAGCTAGAGTGAGGAGTTTGAGTTTTATTCAAAGTGCAATTAGATGTCATCAAAGGATGACTGATAAGACAATGGCCCTTTGTATCTTTGGGGGTGTTGCAACACATGTCACTTGAAATTGTTCTACATGATTTCTTCTTCTGACTTCAAAATCCATTAAAAATCCATTTTCTTCTTCCTTAAGTTGAAAGACAAAAGACCTCAAGATCTCCAGATGTCCTTAAGTGACCCAGAAGGGAGAGGGCCTCTGTACCTTCAGGCACCTGTCCTTGGATGGGCAGTCAAGGCTCAGAGTCCACATCGGCCTCTTTGCACTGGAAACTTGTGTTGAATTCAGTCAGATAGGAGCTTTATGATAGGTTAAAAAGTAAATTATTTCTAGTGACAAATTACCCTAGCATGATCACAAAGTTACTAATAAACAGGGCCATAGATCTCTGGTGAGAAGCAGATAAACCCAGGAAAGTCTGTCCTTGTTTTTACTTTTTGGGGTTCAGAATAAACAAATCTCTGCAGTCTCCACCCTTCTTTTCTTACTTAGTAATAGGTTCTTATCTGGGACACCGTGGAAGATTGTTATATTGTTATATTAATAGTTATGACCCTCGATGAATTGTGTCTCCCTGCATCCCACTCCCTTGCAATGTGACATTGCTGCTGCTCCCATCAAGTGGTGGGGTCTTCCTCTCTACCCTCTGGAATCTGGGCTGCTCTTGTGCTTTGCTTTGACCAATAGAATGTGGTAGAAGGGCTATTGTGCAAGTTCCTGGGCCTAGACCGTCAGAAGCACTGCAGCTTCTGTGCTCAACCTCTCAGACTCCTGAGACCACTGTGCTGAGACCCAGCTAGCCTATTGGAGAATGAGACAACTGAGGCCCCCAGCCGACAGCCAGCACAACCGCATGCATGAGGCCATATTGGACCTTCCAGCCCAGTCCAACCATCCAACAACTGCAGCCACAGGCAAGTCCAACAAAAGAACTGCCCAGATTGTCACTTCCCAGAACTGTGAGAAATCATAAATTGTGGATGTTTCAATCCACTGTGTTTTGGAGTGGCTGGTTATGATGCAATGGATAACTAATGCAGCCAAACAATGAAAGAACATTTCTCATTTTCCTTTGTGGCTAGGTGTGGCCATGTAGCTAGATTCTGGTGAAGGGGATGTGAGTAGAGTGAGTGAACAACTTTAGAGTCAGGTCCTTTGAGAGAAGGAGTATGCTCCTTTTCTCCTTGCCATCTTTTCACCAGCTGGAGTGTGAATGTTGTGGTGCACCATTTTTTCTTTTTTCAATTTTATTTTATTTTATTTTTTTTAACATCTTTATTGGAGTATAATTGCTTTACAATGGTGTGTTAGTTTCTGCTTTATAACAAAGTGAATCAGCTATACATATACATATATCCCCATATCTCTTCCCTCTTGTGTCTCCCTCCCTCCCACCCCTCTAGATGGTCACAAAGCACGAAGCTGATCTCCCTGTGCTATGTGGCTTCTTCCCACTAGCTATCAGTTTTACATTTGGTAGTGTATATATGTAAATGCCACTCTCTCACTTTGTCCCAGCTTACCCTTCCCCCTCCCTGTGTCCTCAAGTCCATTCTCTAGTAGGTCTGCATCTTTATTCCCATCCTGCCCCTAGGTTCTTCATGATCTTTTTTTTTTTTTTTTTAGATTCCATATATATGTGTTAGCATATGGTATTTGTTTTTCTCTTTTTGACTTACTTCAGTCTGTATGACAGACTCTAGATCCATCCACCTCACTGCAAATAACTCAATTTCGTTTCTTTTTATGGCTGAGTAATATTCCATTGTATATATGTGCCACATCTTCTTTATCCATTCATCTGTCGATGGACAGTTAGGTTGCTTCCATGTCCTGGCTATTGTAAATAGAGCTGCAATGAATATTGTGGTACACGACTTTTTTTGAATTATGGTTTTCTCAGGGTATATGCCCAGTAGTGGGATTGCTGGCTCATATGGTAGTTCTATTTTTAGTTTTTTAAGGACCCTCCATATTGTTCTCCATAGTGGCTGTATCAATTTACATTCCCACCAACAGTGCAAGAGGGTTCCCTTTTCTCCACACCCTCTCCAGAATTTATTGTTTGTAGATTTTTTGATGATGGCCATTCTGACTGGTGTGAGGTGATATCTCATGGTAGTTTTGATTTGCATTTCTCTAATGATTAGTGATGTTGCACATTCTTTCATGTGTTTGTTGGCCATCTGTATATCTTCTTTTGAGAAATGTCTATTTAGGTCTTCTGCCCATTTTTGGATTGGGTTTTTGGTTTTTTTTGATATTGAGCTGCTTGTAAATTTTGGAGATTAATCCTTTGTCCGTTGCTTCATTTGCAAATATTTTCTCCTGTTCTAAGGGTTGTCTTTTCATCTTGTTTATGGTTTCCTTTGCTGTGCAAAAGCTTTTAAGTTTCATTAGGTCCCATTTGTTTTTGTTTTTATTTCCATTTCTGTAGGAGGTGGGTCAAAAAGGATCTTGCTGTGATTTATGTCATAGAGTGTTCTGCCTATGTTTTCCTCTAAGAGTTTGATAATGTCTGGCCTTACATTTAGGTCTTTAATCCATTTTGAGTTTATTTTTGTGTATGGTGTTAGGGAGTGCTCTAATTTCATTCTTTTACATGTAGCTGTCCAGTTTTCCCAGCACCACTTATTGAAGAGGCTGTCTTTTCTCCATTGTAATTTCTTGCCTCCTTTATCAAAAATAAGGTGACCATATGTGCGTGGGTTTATCTCTGGGCTTTCTATCCTGTTCCATTGATCTATATTTCTGTTTTTGTGCCAGTACCATACTGTCTTGATTACTGTAGCTTTGTAGTATAGTCTGAAGTCCAGGAGCCTGATTCCTCCAGCTCCGTTTTTCTTTCTGAAGATTGCTGTGGCTATTCGGAGTCTTTTGTGTTTCCATACAAATTGTGAAATTTTTTGTTCTACTTCTGTGAAAAATGCCAGTGGTAGTTTGATAGGGATTACATTGAATCTGTAGATTGCTTTGGGTAGTATAGTCATTGTCACAATGTTGATTCTTCCAATCCAAGAACATGATATATCTCTCCATCTGTTGGTATCATCTTTAATTTCTTTCATCAGTGTCTTATAATTTTCTGCATACAGGTCTTTTGTCTCCTTAGGTAGGTTTATTCCTAGGTATTTTATTCTTTTTGTTGCAATGGTAAATGAGAGTGTTTCCTTAATTTCACTTTCAGATTTTTCGTCATTAGTGTATAGGAATGCAAGAGATTTCTGTACATTAATTTTGTATCCTGCAAATTTGCCAAATTCATTGATTAGCTCTAGTAATTTTCTGGTAATATCTTTAGGATTCTCTATGTATAATATCATGTCATCTGCAAACAGTGACAGCTTTACTTCTTCTTTTCCGATTTGGATTCCTTTTATTTTTTTTTCTTCTCTGATTACTGTGGCTAAAACTTCCAAAACTATGTTGAATAATAGTGGTGAGAGTGGGCAAACTTGTCTTGTTCCTGATCTTAGTGGAATTGGTTTTAGTTTTTCACCATTAAGGATGATGTTGGCTGTGGGTTTGTCATATATGGCCTTTATTATGTTGAGGTAAGTTCCCTCTATGCCCACTTTCTGGAGGGTTTTTATCATAAATGGGTGTTGAATTTTGTCAAAAGCTTTTTCTGCATCTATTGAGATGATCATATGGTTTTTATTCTTCAATTTGGTAATATGGTGTATCACATTGCTTGATTTGCGTATATTGAAGAATCCTTGCATTCCTGGGATAAACCCCACTTGATCATGGTGTATGATCCTTTTAATGTGCTGTTGGATTCTGTTTGCTAGTAATGTGTTGAGGGTTTTTGCATCTATGTTCATCAGTGATATTGACCTGTAGTTTTCTTTCTTTGTGACATCTTTCTTTGGTTTTGTTATCAGGGGGATGGTGGCCTCGTATAATGAGTTTGGAAGTGTTCCTCCCTCTGCTATATTTTGGAAGAGTTTGAGAAGGATAGGTGTTAGCTCTTCTCTAAATGTTTGATAGAATTCACCTGTGAAGCCATCTGGTCCTAGGCTTTTGTTTGTTGGAAGATTTTTAATCACAGTTTCAATTTCAGTTCTTGTGATTGGTCTGTTTATATTTTCTATTTCTTCCTGGTTCAGTCTCGGAAGGTTTTGGTTTTCTAAAAATTTGTCCATTTCTTCCAGGTTGTCCATTTTATTGGCATATAGTTGCTTGTAATAATCTCTCATGAGCCTTTGTGTTTCTGCAGTGTCAGTTGTTACTTCTCCTTTTTCATTTCTAATCCTATTGATTTGAGTCTTCTCCCTTTTTTTCTTGATGAGTCTGGCTAATGGTTTATCAATTTTGTTTATCTTCTCAAAGAACCAGCTTTTAGTTTTATTGATCTTTGCTATTGTTTCCTTCATTTCTTTTTTAATTTATTTCTGATCTGATCTTTATGATTTCTTTCCTTCTGCTAACTTTGGGGATTTTTTGTTCTTCTTTCTCTAATTGCTTTAGGTATAAAGTTAGGTTGTTTATTTGAGATGTTTCTTGTTTCTTAAGGTAGGATTGTATTGCTATAAACTTCCCTCTTAGAACTGCTTTTGCTGCATCCCATAGGTTTTGGGTCGTCGTGTTTTCATTGTCATCTGTTTCTAGGTATTTTTTGATTTCCTCTTTGATTTATTCAGTGATCTCTTGGTTATTAAGTAGTGTATTGTTTAGCCCCCTTGTGTTTGTATTTTTTACAGATTTTTCCCTGTAATTGATATTTAATCTCATAGCGTTGTGGTCAGAAAAGATACTTGATAAGATTTCAATTTTCTTAAATTTACCGAGGCTTGATTGGTGACCCAAGATGTGATCTATCCTGGAGAATGTTCCATGCGCACTTGAGAAGAAAGTGTAATCTGCTGTTTTGGGATGGAATGTCCTATAAATATCAATTAAATCTATCTCGTCTATTGTGTCATTTAAAGCTTGTGTTTCCTTATTAATTTTCTGTCTGGATGATCTGTCCCTTGGTGTAAGTGAGGTGCTAAAGTCCCCCACTATTATTGTGTTACTGTCGATTTCCTCTTTTATAGCTGTTAGCAGTTACCTTATGTACTGAAGTGCCCCTATGTTGGGTGCATATATATTTATAATTGTTATATCTTCTTCTTGGATTGATCCCTTGATCATTATGTAGTGTCCTTCCTTGTCTCTTGTAACATTCTTTATTTGAAAGTCTATTTTATCTGATATGAGTATTGCTACTCCAGCTTTCTTTTGATTTCCATTTGCATGGAATATCTTTTTCCAACCCCTCACTTTCAGTCTGTATGTGTCCCTAGGTCTGAAGTGGGTCTCTTGTAGACAGCATATAGATGGATCTTGTTTTTGTATCCATTCAGCCAGTCTATATCTTTTGGTTGGAGCATTTAATCCATTTACATTTAAGGTAATTATCAATATGTATGTTCCTATGACCATTTTCTTAATTGTTTTGGGTTTGTTATTGTAGGTCTTTTCCTTCTCTTGTGTTTCCTGACTAGAGAAGTTCCTTTAGCATTTGTTGTAGAGCTGGTTTGGTGGTGGTGAATTCTCTTAGCTTTTGCTTGTCTGTAAAGGTTTTAATCTCTCCGTCTACTCTGAATGAGATCCTTGCTGGGTAGAGTAATCTTGGTTGTAGGTTTTCCCCTTTCATCACTTTAAATACGTCCTGCCCTTCCCTTCTGGCTTGCAGAGTTTCTGCTGAAAGATCAGCTGTTAACCTTATGGGGATTCCTTTGTATGTTAGTTGTTTTTCCCTTGCTGCTTTTAATATTTTTTCTTTGTATTTACTTTTTGATAGTTTGATGAATATGTGTCTTGGCATGTTTCTCCTTGGATTTATCCTGTATGGGACTCTCTGTGCTTCCTGGACTTGAGTAACTATTTGCTTTCCCATATTAGGGAAGTTTTCAACTATAATCTCTTCAAATATTTTCTGAGTCCCTTTCTTTCACTCTTCTTCTTCTGGGACCCCTATAATTCGAATGTTGGTGGGTTTTTTTGTTTGTTTGTTTTTTGTTTTTGTTTTTTTTTTCAGAAATAACATTTTATTGAACATACCCACACACCTTTATCAGTGGCAGAGTTGAGTAGTTGCAACAGAGACCATATGGCCCACAAGCCTAAAATATTTACTTGCTGGTGCTTTTTTTTTTTTTTTTTTCACACACACACACTGTATTTTATTTTTACAAGAGATAAATAGACTGACACCAAGCATTGTACATGGATGACCACAACAAAAGCAACAATGATTGCAATTACCAAACATGAAACACACTCATACTATGTCATAATATTGACATTCAGTCCAGTAATCCTCCACTGTAACAGCTCCTTTACTTTGCAGTGAAAATTGATTTGTATATTCTTTGCCTCTGAGTCCTTGTGGGATTTTTTTTTTTTAATTCAGACAGAAAGTCACAAAAATTATACTCATCCTCATCAGTTCACTCAGTCCCATGTAATTAATTTTTTTTTCATCTTGATCTTTTGTTAGCACTTTTATGAGTTCATCAGTTTTTTATTAGAGTTCTGAAAATGCTTATTCATTCAGTTCAGCAGTACAGTCAGTTACCAGAAACCTGTACTTGTCAGAGTCTTTTCCATGAATTTTTTAAAGATGAAACCCTTTATAGGAACATATTTGCAAAAGCATCAGAGTACACCCAGAACTGTCTGTAAATGACAAAAGACTTAAAAATGACCACAGTTAAAAATTTGATGAAAGTTCATAATAATGCAGTTGACAAGAAAATTAGTTATTTCTGAGATATACATTTTAAGGTAATAACTAGGATTATGACTTATAACATTATACCAGAACATATAAGATTTTTAGAAATTTCATGTAATGTCTGAAACATTTATATTAACATATTTCCATACAAATAACCCAATGAAAGTTTAGTATTAGTTGTTTTGTTTGTTTGTTTTTTTATACTGCAGGTTCTTATTAGGCATCAATTTTATACACATCAGTGTATACATGTCAATCCCAATCGCCCAATTCAGCACAACACCATCCCCACCCCACCGCAGTTTTCCCCCCTTGGTGTCCATATGTTTAAGCAATGTTTAACAAAGCAATGTTTAACAAAGACCTAGAAGAATTAAAGAATAAACAAACAGAGATGAACAATACAATAACTGAAATGAAAACTACACTAGAAGGAATCAATAGCAGCATAACTGAGGCAGAAGAACGGATAAGTGACCTGGAAGACAGAATGGTGGAATTCACTGCTGTGGAACAGAATAAAGAAAAAAGAATGAAAAGAAATAAAGACAGCCTAAGAGACCTCTGGGACAACATTAAATGCAACAACATTCACATTATAGGGATCCCAGAAGGAGAAGAGAGAGAGAAAGGACCCGAGAAAATATTTGAAGAGATTATAGTCGAAAACTTCCCTAACATGGGAAAGGAAATAGCCACCCAAGTCCAGGAAGCACAGTGAGTCCCATACAGGATAAACCCAAGGAGAAACATGCTGAGACACATAGCAATCAAACTGGCAAAAATTAAAGACAAAGAAAAATTACTGAAAGCAGCAAGGGAAAAATGACAAATTACATAAAAGGGAACTCCCATAAGGTTAACAGCTGATTTCTCAGCAGAAACTCTACAAGCCAGAAGGGAGTGGCATGATATACTTAAAGTGATGAAAGGGAAGAACCTACAACCAAGATTACTCTACCCGGCAAGGATCTCATTCAGATTCGACGGAGAAATCAAAAGCTTTACAGACAAGCAAAAGCTACGAGAATTCAGCACCACCAAACCAGCTCTACAACAAATGCTAAAGGAACTTCTCTAAGTGGGAAACACAAAAGAAGAAAAGGACCTACAAAAACAAACCCAAAACAATTAAGAAAATGGTCATAGGAACATACATATCGATAATTACCTAAACGTGAATGGATTAAATGCTCCAACCAAAAGACACAGGCTTGCTGAATGGATACAAAAACAAGACCCATATATATGCTGTCTACAAGAGACCCACTTCAGACCTAGGGACACATACAGACTGAAAGTGAGGGGTTGGAAAAAGATATTCCATGCAAATGGAAATCAAAAGAAAGCTGGAGTAGCAATACTCATATCAGATAAAATAGACTTTCAAATAAAGAATGTTACAAGAGACAAGGAAGGACACTACATAATGATCAAGGGATCAATCCAAGAAGAAGATATAACAATTATAAATATATATGCACCCAACATAGGGGCACTTCAGTACATAAGGTAACTGCTAACAGCTATAAAAGAGGAAATCGACAGTAACACAATAATAGTGGGGGACTTTAGCACCTCACTTACACCAAGGGACAGATCATCCAGACAGAAAATTAATAAGGAAACACAAGCTTTAAATGACACAATAGATGAGATAGATTTAATTGATATTTATAGGACATTCCATCCCAAAACAGCAGATTACACTTTCTTCTCAAGTGCGCATGGAACATTCTCCAGGATAGATCACATCTTGGGTCACCAATCAAGCCTCAGTAAATTTAAGAAAATTGAAATCATATCAAGCATCTTTTCTGACCACAATGCTATGAGATTAGAAATGAATTACACGGAAAAAAATGTAAAAAACACAAACACATGGAGGCTAAACAATACGTTATTAAATAACCAAGAGATCACTGAATAAATCAAAGAGGAAATAAAAAAATACTTAGAGACAAATGACAATGAAAACACGACGATCCAAAACCTATGGGATGCAGCAAAAGCAGTTCTAAGAGGGAAGTTTATAGCTATACCAGCCTACCTTAAGAAACAAGAAAAATCTCAAATAAACAATCTAACCTTACACCTAAGGGAGCTAGAGAAAGAACACAAACAAAACCCAAAGTTAGCAGAAGGAAAGAAATCATAAAGATCAGAGCAGAAATAAATGAAATAGAAACAAGGAAAACAATAGCAAAGATCAATAAAACTAAAAGCTGGTTCTTTGAGAAGATAAACAGAAATGATAAACCATTGGCCAGACTCATCAAGAAAAAGAAGGAGAGGACTCAAATCAATAAAGTTAGAAATGAAAAAGGAGAAGTTACAACAGACACCGCAGAAATACAAAGCATCCTAAGAGACTACTATAAGCAACTCTATGCCAGTAAAATGGACAACCTGGAAGAAATGGACAAATTCTTAGAAAGGTATAACCTTCCAAGACTGAACCAGGAAGAAAGAGAAAATATGAACAGACCAATCACAAGTAATGAAATTGAAACTGTGATTAAAAATCGTCCAACAAACAAAAGTCCAGGACCAGATGGCTTCACAGGTGAATTTTATCAAACATTTAGAGAAGAGCTAATACCCATCCTTCTCAAACTCTTCCAAAAAATTGCAGAGGAAGGAACACTCCCAAACTCATTCTATGAGGCCACCATCACCCTGATACCAAAACCAGGCAAAGATACTACAAAAAAAGAAAATTACAGACCAATATCACTGATGAATATAGATGCAAAAATCCTCAACAAAATAGTAGCAAACAGAATCCAACAACACATTAAAAGGATCATACACCATGATCAAGTGGGATTTATCCCAGGGATGCAAGGATTCTTCAATATATGTAAATCTATCAATGTGATACACCATATTAACAAATTGAAGAATAAAAACCATATGATCATCTCAATAGATGCAGAAAAAGCTTTTGACAAAATCCAACACCCATTTATGATAAAAACTGTCCAAAAAGTGGGCATAGAGGGATCCTACCTCAACATAATAAAGGCCATATACGACAAACCCACAGCAAACATTATTCTCAATGGTGAAAAACTGAAAGCATTCCTCTAAGATCAGGAACAAGACAAGGATGTCCACTCTCACCACTATTATTCAACATAGTTTTGGAAGTCCTAGCCATGGCAATCAGAGAAGAAAAAGAAATAAAAGGAATACAAATTGGAAAAGAAGAACTAAAACTGTCACTGTTTGCAGATGACATGATACTATACATAGAGAATCCTAAAACTGCCACCAGAAAACTACTAGAGCTAATCAATGAATTTGGTAAATTTGCAGGATACAAAATTAATGCACAGAAATCTCTTGCATTCCTATACACTAATGATGAAAAATCTGAAAGTGAAATTAAGGAAACACTCCCATTTACCATTGCAACAAAAAGAATAAAATACCTAGGGATAAACCTACCTAAGGAGACAAAAGATCTGTATGCAGAAAACTATAAGACACTGATGAAAGAAATTAAAGATGATACCAACAGATGGAGAGATATACCATGTTCTTGGATTGGAAGAATCAACATTGTGAAAATGACTATACTACCCAAAGCAATCTACAGATTCAATGCAATCCCTATCAAACTACCACTGGCATTTTTCACAGAACTAGAACAAAATATTTCACAAGTTGTATGGAAACACAAAAGACCCCGAATAGCCAAAGCAGTCTTGAGGGAAAAAAAAGGAGCTGGAGGAATCAGACTCCCTGACTTCAGACTATACTACAAAGCTACAGTAATCAAGACAATATGGTACTGGCACAAAAGCAGAAACATAGATCAATGGAACAAGATAGAAAGCCCAGAGATAAACCCACACACCTATGGTCAACTAATCTATGACAAAGGAGGCAAGGATATACAATGGAGAAAAGACAGTCTCTTCAATAAGTGGTGCTGGGAAAACTGGACAGTTACATGTAAAAGGATGAAATTACAACACTCCCTAACATCATACACAAAAATAAACTCAAAATGGATTAGAGACCTAAATGTAAGACCAGACACTATAAAACTCTTAGAGGAAAACATAGGAAGGACACTCTTTGACGTAAATCACAGCAAGATCTTTTGTGATCCACCTCTTAGAGTAATGGAAATAAAAACAAAAGTAAACAAATGGGACCTAATGAAACTTCAAAGCTTTTGCACAGCAAAGGAAACCATAAACAAGATGAAAAGACAACCCTCAGAATGGGAGAAAATATATGCAAATGAATCAACAGACAAAGGATTAATCTCCAAAATATATAAACAGCTCATTTAGCTCAATATTAAAGAAACAAACAACCCAATCCAAAAATGGGCAGAAGACCTAAATAGACACTTCTCCAAAGAAGACATACAGATGGCCAAGAAGCACATGAAAAGCTGCTCAACATCACTAATTATTAGAGAAATGCAAATCAAACCTACAATGAGGTATCACCTCACACCAGTTAGAATGGGCATCATCAGAAAATCTACAAACAACAAATGCTGGAGAGGGTGTGGAGAAAAGGGAACCCTCTTGCACTGTTGGTGGGAATATAAATTGATACAGCCACTATGGAGACAGTATAGAGGTTCCTTAAAAAACTAAAAATAGAATTACCATATGACCCAGCAATCCCACTACTGGGCATATACCCAGAGAAGACCATAATTCAAAAAGACACATGCACCCCAATGTTCATTGCAGCACTATTTACAATAGCCAGGTCATGGAATCAACCTAAATGCCCATCAACAGGCGAATGGATAAAGAAGGTGTGGTACATATATACAATAGAATATTACTCAGCCATAAAAAGGAACGAAATTGGGTCATTTGTAGAGACGTGGATGGATTTAGAGACTGTCATACAGAGTGAAGTAAGTCAGAAAGAGAAAAACAAATATCGTATATTAACGCATGTATGTGGAACCTAGAAAAATGGTACAGATGAACCGGTTTGCAGGCCAGAAATTGAGACACAGATGTAGAGAACAAACATATGGACACCAAGGGGGGAAAGCGGTGGGGGCAGGGGGCGGCGGTGGTGGTGGTGGTGGTGTGATGAATTGGGCAATTGGGATTGACATGTATACACTGATGTATATAAAATTGATGACTAATAAGGACCTGCTGCATAAAAATAAAATAAAATTCAAAAATTCAAAAAAACAAAAGCTGGATGTGACTGACTCATGATCCCACTGAGCTGAGAAGATGAGTAACTGGGGTGTCCACCCCTTCCTTGCTTATATCATCCCCTTCAATCGCAGTCTTTTTCTGGAAATGTCAAAGTCATGATTCACTGAAATAGGGCTGTGAGTTTTAGACACCCTAAGGTCTTGGCTGGAGCCTCACTGTCCTCATCTGTAAAATGAGTGCGCTGAATTAAGAACCCATCCTGTTCTACACTTTTACGATCCAAGTTATCCTTGCCAAAGGCAAGGTGCCTTACCTTGGCTTTTCTCTGAAGCATCATGGAAGTATGTTGGGCAGCTTGAGAGGAGAGATGGAGTCTTACTGGTCCAGGGTTCTTATCTTGTCCATCCTCACTCATCCAGGGTGGAACCCAAGTCTAAGAAAAGAGAGCGAAGGGAAGGCCAGGTTCAAGGTCCTTCGAAGGCTGGTGGTCTCTCAACCTGTCCACAACACCAACCCTGCGTCTCCCAGACTTCTTCTGGTTTAAATCATTTCTGGTTGTCTTTTATCCTCTCCAGCATCTGGGCCACTTCTCCTTTCTCTTTATTGGGTTTTTCTGTCACCATTTCCTCTTGGAATTGAACCCCTGCACCCTCGCTCTCTCCCTCTCTCAAATTTTCTTCATCGCCAAGAATTCCAGGACCTTTCTCCAGCCATGTTGTGTCTGAGGTCTCCTCAGGGCTGTTCCCCTCCGGGTGACATTGCTACTCCCGTCCCTGTCCCCTCCCCCTCCCTCACTGTCCTGGCACAGCCCACTCCAGGGTCACCAACAGCCTCTGTAGCCAGATCCAGAGACTTCCTCATTTCTTACTTCACTCAGTGTCACTTGACCGCAGCCTGTGATGCTGTTCACACTCCTTCTCTCCATGCTGCCTTTGCACTGTGCCCTTCTCTCTCCTTCTTTGTGGACACTTTCTTTCCCCACCTTCTTGAGCCCCTATTCTGTGGCCATCATTGGCGTTTCCTTGGGACCCAGCCCAGGCCCATTTATCTCCTTCCTCTTCACACTCCCATCAGGATCTCATCCAGCACTTCTGCCGATGGTTTCAGAACTCATCTCCAGCCCAGACTTTTCTCCTGAGATCCAGCTCTGCACACCCTTCAGGATGTGGAGGCTTCCCCCCTTGGGAAGCGCACTTACCTAACACAGTAATCATCATAGCATAGTAAGGATAATAGTCAGTAATAAAAGCTCTTAAATATTCTTTCGAGCATTTTCACACTTACAAACTCAACTGTCCCAGCAACAATAGGAGGTATTTTTATTATCACCCCACTTTGCAGAGGAAGAAGCAAGCATAGAGAGGTCGGAAGAGCCCACTTTTTTTTTTTAACTTTTAAAATTTTTATTTTTTAAAGTTTGTATTTTTATCAAAGTTATACATAGGCACAGTCAAATTATTTTACAAGTTTTGCTATGAAAAATAGCAGGTCCTTATCCTTTCCCTCCACATCTCCCTCCCTGGGAGCAGTCGTTTTCAATGAAAGAGCCCAAACACCTTTTTTTAAAATTAAATTAAATTTATTTTTATTTTTATTATTTTTAAAAATTTTTAGTGGAGTATAGTTGATTTACAATGTTGTGTTAGTTTCTGTACAGAAAAGTGAATCAGTTATACATATACATATATCCACTCTTTAAAATTCTTTTCCCATATAGGTCATTACAGAGTATTGAGAAGAGTTCCCTGTGCTATACAATAGGCCCTTATTAGTTATCTATTTTATATATATAGTGTGTATATGTCAATCCCAATCCCTGAATTTATCCCTCCCCACCCCGCTTTCCCCCATGGTAACCATTAGTTTGTTTTCTATATCTGTGACTCTATTTCTGTTTTATGAATAAGTTCATTTGTACCATTTTTTTAGATTCCACATATAAGCGATATCATATAATATTTGTTTTTCTCCATCTGACTTACTTCAGGTCCATCCATGTTGCTGCAGATGACATTATTTCGTTCTTTTTTATGAGCCCAAACTCTTAAACACCATGTTTTGGTTTCCTCAACACCAAAGTTGCCCTAGCCCACCACCCGTCCCTCCTCCAGTACCCTCCAGCTCAGGGACCATCACCACTGTCCACGCCTTAGGGACAAGTTAGCCTTCAGTTCATCCCCATGGCCACCAGCTCACCCACAGGCCCCCATCACCTCCCTCCTGAATGATCTGTCTCCAGCTAGCTCCCAAGGAAACTGTGCCCTACACTTCTCCTCTTTCTAGCTTTCTGAAACATAAAATTGAAGATCTCAGTCTTCATAATTTGCTTCTATGCTTCCCTCTGTCCTCGAGATAAAATCAACAGGCCTTAAGGGGGCTTTCTGGGCCTAGGGCCTGCTTCCTCTTCCCTTCTCCCCCACTGACCTCATCTCTTGTCACTTCCTACCTCCCACTGTCTGGTTTCTATCACTGATTTCCTAAGAGGCCCTCCTGTCTCATGCCTCTTCCACAGTTGGCCAACCCTTCTGAAATACACTCCCCTCCAGTCAGTTGCCTTCAAGACTCAGATTAAGTGTCACCTCTTCGGTGAAGCCTTCCTGGAAATCC
Organism: Balaenoptera musculus; assembly: GCF_009873245.2. Classification (NCBI taxonomy): domain Eukaryota; kingdom Metazoa; phylum Chordata; class Mammalia; order Artiodactyla; family Balaenopteridae; genus Balaenoptera; species Balaenoptera musculus. The sequence continues at coordinate 72,732,522 of NC_045799.1, forward strand.
ACATGCTTCCAAACTGGGTAAGATACCTTGTGACCGATGGGTACCTTCTCCTCTCACAGCAATGTCTTGCTGTTTACATATTTTTCTTCTCCACTGACCCCAGGGCTGGAGCCTTGTGACTTGTGTTTTCTCCCTCTGCTAACAGAGCACTTGCATAATCAGACTCAAATTAGACTTGTTGAATAAATGATAAACAAATGAGCAAATACCCACTCTGTACCCCCTCCTAGGGTCCAGCTGCTTGAATCCTGGGCCCAGAGGATTCCAGGTCCAAAAAGGAGGGTTCCTACCAGAGTTTCTCTTAGGGCCCTGACCCCACCTTGGCAGCTACCCTTTCCCCTCCCCAGGTTAACTGAAATTTCAAGGTCAAGGGGAAACTTTTGCCAGTACAATGAGGGAACCTGGAGAGGTAGGCGCAGGGCAGGAGATTTGCATCCACCCAAGCCTAGGGTGGGGAGACAAAGAGAAGCAAGTCATGTCATCTCTGGACGCAGAGTGTGTGGGCTGCCTGGCCCCTTTCTCTTCTTATTTTAGTTGCATTCTCCGCCCTCCACCTCTGAGTCATGCTGACAACTTCCCTCCCTACCTCCAGCCTCCTGTGCCCCTCTCTGTTTACTTGCTTTCTTGGCACCTTGGTCCAGCTGTTTCCCTGGTGGCTCAGACGCTCCGATGTCCATGTCTGACCTTCCAGTCATGACCAGGACCAGGATTTTCCTCCTCCTGTTGATGGGTAAGCTGAGAGTCACGACGAAGGGGGAGGAGGGGATGGGGGTCCAGGTAGGGAGAGAGATGAGAATGCATGCTTTGGACTCAGACATTAGGGGAGGGATCCGGAGTTATACCGGGTTTGGGATCTGGAGTTTGTGGAGGTTGAGAGGATACTGAACCAATTTTAGGGAAGTTCAAGAGATGCTGGAAGAGAGGCCAGTTGCCTGGACAATCCAAAAGTTTTTCAAGTAGGCAGAACGAGTCAATCTTATACTCTGTCCACTGCATCCATTTGGCCCCAAGTTTTCCTGGATTCTTCCTCACAGGAGCCCAGGGGGAGGGGTGGGGAAGGAGCGCCTTTAGAGCTTGGGCGTTGCTCTGTGGAAATGAAGAACTGAAACTTGCTAGCAGACCAGTGGGTGAACAGCTATCTCTGGACCATCTGAAGGAGAGAAGCAGGGCTGAGCCTGAGGGTCCAGAAGACCAGGAGATGCTGGGGCATTGCGCCTGGAGGGGACAGTGGGGGAGGGGGCTGGGGGCCAGGGAGATGGAGCAGAAGAGAGACCCTTCACCAAAGTGTGTCTCCTCACCCTCCTCCCCAGCCCTGGCTTCCTCTTTCTGCTTCAACTTGGACATAGACCAGCCAACAACCTTCCATGTGAACAGCGCTGGGTTTGGATACAGCGTGGTCCAGTATGCCAACTGGTGAGGACTGTGTGGTGTCTGACCTTTGGCTCTCATCTACTCCTCCCCTGTCCCTCCCCACATCCCTCTCTTTATTCACAAACTCTCCTCTGTCTGCCATGGCAATTCCCGCCAAGGCTATGAAGAGTTGGACTGAAAGAAGGGCCATCTTCCCATCTCGAGGACCCCAGCTAACTTTATTTATTTCTTAAGCAATTACGAAGTGCCAGGCACCATTTTGTGGGCACTGATTGCGTCCTCACAGCAACCTTATGATGTAGGAATCCATCACTCAACAAATGTTTATTGAGCATCTATTACTAAATGTCTCAGGAGCCAGGCATACACCAGAGCATAAAAGAGACAAAAATCTCTCCCATGAGGAATTTAAATTGTTATTAACCTCCACTTTACAGATGAGGAAATTGAGTCTCAGAGAGGGGAAACAAACTGGTCAAGTGGCAGTCTGGCTCTGGCAGCCACACTCTTAGTTGCCGTGTTCTTTTCTCCCCCCAGGGTGGTGGTTGGAGCCCCCCAGGAGATAAAGGCTGCCGATCAAACGGGCGGCCTCTACCAGTGCGACTACAGCATGGGCAAGTGTGAACCCATCCTCCTGCCGGGTGAGTCACTGCCCCCGGCTGAGACCCAGGTCCAGGCTCCTGTGCTCTGGGGGCCTGTGGAGAGCACAGGAGACCCACTTCCTGGCTTCAGCTCTGTCTGCAGACCCTTACCCTCAGACAGGCTCCCTGACCCACTCAGAGTCTCCCCTCCCAACTCACCCCTGCACCCCCTTAACTCCATCAAGACCTGAGAGCCCCCTTCACCTGTCAGACCCCCTAATCTCCCAGAGGTGAGGTGCTCCCTGCCTCCTCTGTCCTGAGGGTGACCATGCACACATCTGTACCTTCAGTGCCTCCAGAGGCTGTGAACATGTCCCTGGGCCTGTCCATGGTGGCCACCACCAGCCCCTTTCGGCTGCTGGTGAGTTGCCCTGGGTCACGGGAGCATCCTGAGGGAAAGAGTGGGGACCTGGGGCTGCTGGTGCTGGGGGTCTCGTGAAGGGTGAAGGTGCTGGGATGGGAGGGTGGGACAGAAGCAGGGGCAACCCCTCCCACCAGGCCCCTCTGTCCACAGGCCTGTGGCCCCACCGTGCACCATGCATGCAGGGAGAACATGCACTTGACCGGGTTTTGCTTCCTGCTGGCCTCCCCGTCCTGGCAGGCCCAGAGGATCCCGGCTGCCCTGCAGGGTGAGTGTTTGGGGCCACTGAGTCCTTCGAGGTACCTATACACATCTGACTCGGGTTTGCAGTGGAGCCAGAGACACCCCAAAGTGGATAAAAAAGAGGGATGCAGAAAAAAAATTTACTGGATGGTATTGTGGTTCCAAACATGGGCTGGAGGGGTCATCGCCTGCTTTTACACCTGCCCCATCACTGTCCCACCACAGGACCTTTCCTAGGACCTTTCCCTCTCTGAGCTTCAGTTTCTTCATCTGCCTGTGGGATAATATCACACCCAACACTGAGAGTAACGTACAATGATCCTCGGCCAGGGTTTAGCACAGTGCCTGGCATGTGGTGAGGGCTCAATTAATGCCAGCTGCAAGAATTTTTAGAGTGAAGGGCATTTATTTTCACACAATGCACCCTGCAGCACAGCCAATTAGTTCATGCAGCAGGCTGGGAAAGGGTGATGTGGGTGCAGGCAGTCTGCGTAGTGTGTACGCATGTGTGTGGATGAGTATATGTGCATGTGCGTATGTACGTGTATGTGTATGAGTGTGTGATGTATGTATACATGTATATGTGTGTGTTGTGTTATGTATGTGTGTGTGTAGTGTATGTGTATATGTGTATGTGTGTATATGTATGTGTGTGTGTGTGTGTGTGTGCATGTTGAGGCACAGGGCCCAGCTTCCTTGGTGCTGACAGGGAAGGGGGATGAAGAGGTGGAACAGTGAGCTTTTCAGACCCCCCTGGGGCAGGCCGAGGCCCCTCCCTGGTTTCACATTCACACTCAAGCCGCTGGGGAGACTGACGTCTGGGGCCCTGAATGGGGTGCCCCTCCCAGCACCTCCTAGGTTCTAGATTCATCCACAGGTGCCTGGGTTACCATCAGGACACCCCTCTGTCTGATGGGAAGCCTTGGGGGCAGAAGGGGGCAGCTGGGAGCTAGATAGGAATCTCCCTGAGCAGGCCAAGCCAGGAGAGCTTCCGCTGCTGAGGACATATTCTTCGCTTACTCTGAGGAGAGTGGGGTCCAGATTGCAGCTGAGGACAGCACAGGACCAGTGTGCCGCTGTTGCCAGGGATGACATTAAAAATATTTAACAAAAGTACAGTTTGGCGCTGACCAGCTGGGGGTATACCCAGGCCAGGGGCTGGAGCAAGGTCCTTTTAGTGCTGGATGGTGGGCATGTTGGGGGAGAAGGTGCGGTAGGGTCAGGGGGCGGGGCACGGACAGCCGAGGAAGAAGGAGGGGCCCCCCGCCTCTCACCATCTGGATTGGAGGAATTGTTACTTTTTTATCAACCAGGTGTGAGCAGCTGAATCACAGATGTGTCCTCTTTAGAGACTTCAGGAGACCAAAGGGCCCTGCTCTAGGCAGGAATTAGGGCAGCCCCTGGGAGGGTGGGTTCTCGTGGCCAGGAGGCCTGGGCTTTGGGAGTGTCCCTCGGGGGACTGGTGCCACCTCCTTCTCCAGAGTGCCCGAGGCAGGAGCAGGACATTGCCTTCCTGATCGATGGTTCAGGCAGCATCTCCTCCACCAATTTTGCCAAAATGCTGAACTTCGTGAAGGCTATGATGAGGCAGTTCCAGCGTCCCAGCTCCCAGGTGTGTCTCCGGGGAGGGAAGGAAAGGGCGCAGCCGCCCCCTCGCCCTCCCCTCCCTGGGGGAAGCTTGTGGGAGGAACCCCAGGGTTCTGGTGCTTTGGCCCGGCCCCCAGCCCTGTGTGGTTCTCCCAGTTCTCCCTGGTGCAGTTCTCCCACAAGTTCCAGGTGCACTTCACTTTCAAAGCCTTCGCAGCCAGCTCAAACCCACTAAGCCTGCTGAACTCCGTACAGAAGCTGAGTGGGTACACGCACACGGCCACAGCCATCAGGAGGGTCACGTGAGTCCTGACTCCTCCCAGGTCTTCCCCCAGAGCATCTGGGTCTTCCTTTGGGCCGCATCTGTCTCCAAGAGGAAGGGAGAGATGGGTACTGGAGTTCAGCCTGTGGTCTCCCCACCAAGCCGGGGGCCTCCGTGTGGGACGGGGGCATCACAGAGGAAGCGGCATCTCCTTGTTCTCACAAAGGCATCAGAGGCTAAGCAGCAGCTCTGTTCACTGACCTCTGGACCCTCATCTTCTCTGACAGAGAACAGCTGTTCAGTGCCTTATATGGGGCCCGAAAAGATGCCTCCAAAATCCTCATCGTCATCACTGACGGGCAGAAAAAACGTGACCCTCTGGATTACAAGGATGTCATTCCCAGTGCTGAGGCTGCTGGCATCATCCGCTATGCAATTGGGGTAGGATGTGGGGATGCCCTCCCACTGCTTCTTCCCCTCTCGTCCTCTTAAGCCACCTTCCCTTTCAAGGACAGAAACCCCAGCTCTCTCAGCTTCTACTTCAGGATGAAAACTCTGGGTTCCAGCCTGGGGTATCCTCATCCTTTCCCTAAGCTCCTTGCTGAGGCTGTCTGGGCCTCATTTTTCTTGCCTGTACACTGGGTGTAATAATATTAACCTTGCAGGGTTATTGGAGGATCCCAGCATCCAGCAGGCATATTATAGTTATGATTATTTTCACTGAATTGGTCTTTGCTGGGAACAGGTGGGATTGGCTTTTCAAAATATACATTCCTGGCAAGAATTAAAGGACATCGCATCGAAGCCCTCCCATGAACATATATTTAAAGTGGAGAACTTTGATGCTTTGAGAGACATTCAAAACCAACTGAAAGAGAAGATCTTTGCCATTGAGGGTAAGTCAGAGATGGAACTACTCACTTCAGAAGCCCTCAACCATAAATGTTTTTCCTTCTAGAACCTGGACCCCTATGTCATGGGCCAGTCTCTCCCTTTGGGTATTAGTCTCCAACATGTGATCCTCTTAAAGCTGAGATCCTTATTGAACCTGGCAAAGCCTATCTTTCCCCATGGATCCTAGGTGTCATGCCTTTCCCCAGGTACACAGACCATAAGCAGCAGTTCCTTCGAACTGGAGATGTCCCAGGAGGGCTTCAGTGCTGTGTTCATGCCTGTGAGTGGGGCCCCTTTCAGGCCACTGATGTAGGGTGAAGCAGAGATGGGAGGAGGGAAGGCAAGAGTGGGTATCAGGCGAGTGGGCGGAACCATCGGCAGGCATTGTTTTGGAATAGGCTGTCGTCTTCTTCTTCCCACCTGCTCTGGAATCCTTTCCTCCCAGGATGGACCAGTTCTGGGGGCTGTGGGGAGCTTCAGCTGGTCTGGAGGTGCCTTCCTGTATCCCCCAAATAGGAGCCCCACCTTCATCAACATGTCTCAGGAGCACGCGGACATGAGGGACTCTTACCTGGGTGAGGCAAGGCTGTGGTCGGAGGGCCGGGCGGGAGACGGGCTGCCTGGGAAGGGCAGGGGCCCGGGGGTGGGGAGTGGAAGCCTCTGTGCTGAGGCCCGGTCCCTTCAGGTTACTCCACAGAGCTGGCCATTTGGAAGGGTGTACACAGCCTGGTCCTGGGGGCCCCCCGCCATCAGCACACTGGGAAGGTTGTCATCTTCACCCGGGTGTCCGGGCAATGGAGGCCGAAGGCTGAAGTCACAGGGACCCAGGTTGGGTGTGGAGGAGGGTCTCCAGGGCAGAGAGGGAGAGGAAGGGGGTGTGGGGCCCAGCAGGGAGGGGCCGGTATCTGGGGAGAGGCGGGACCTGGCCCAGAGCCGGTGCAGGGGTAGGCAGGATGACTCCACGCTCTGCCCTCCAGATCGGCTCCTACTTCGGGGCCTCCCTCAGCTCCGTGGACGTGGACAGAGATGGCAGCTCCGACCTGGTCCTCATCGGGGCCCCCCATTACTATGAGCAGAGCCGGGGGGGGCAGGTGTCCGTGTGCCCCTTGCCTCAAGCGGTGAGTGGCTGATGAGACCCGGGCTGGGTGGGGTCTGGGTGTGGAGGGGTCGCCTGGGTTGAGCCCTGACACTGTTTTTGTTCTGCAGAGGGCTAAGTGGCAGTGTGGTGCTGTCCTGCGAGGGGAGCAAGGCCACCCCTGGGGCCGCTTTGGGGCAGCTCTGACGGTGCTGGGGGATGTGAACGGGGACAGGCTGACGGACGTGGCCATCGGGGCCCCGGGAGAGCAGGAGAACCGGGGTGCTGTCTACCTGTTTCACGGAACCTCGGGACTGGGCATCAGCCCCGCCCACAGCCAGGTGAGGCCCGGTCACTGTCGCAGTTGCCACAGCAACCTCCTCCAGGCTTTTCCCTGTCTTTGACACTGCTGCCTGGAAAATCCTTTTTTCCCTTATCTTATCTCTTTTGTCCAGCACTGAGCACCTAGTAGACAGCAAGCAAAATCTGTGGACTTTGAGAAGTGGAAACATTGATACATTCCCTGCTTTGCATGGTGACTTGATACTTGAGTGGGTTCTCCACCCAAGCCTTTTAGTCCCCCAGCAGTTTTACACTGTACATACGCCAGGCATTAGCAAACGCATTTTAGAGATGAAATCTGGGGCCTGGAGAAGATAAGTGCCTTGACTTGTCCAAGGTTTATAGTGGATCGAGAATGATGATGAGGGAGGTTCCAACCTCCTGACTCTAACCCAATGCTCTGTCTCTTGGAGCCTTCCTTTGCCAGTCAGTTTAGTTCTGGTGGCCTCAGTCTGCCTGTCCACTCACCCCTTCCTCTCCCTGGATGCCATGACTTTATTCTCTCCTGCCATCAGTAATCCTGCCAAATGCCCATAGGCAGGAGCCTTTCACCCAAGGGGGCAGGGTTCCCTGAGAAGGGAGGGCTACTTCCCCTGGCAAAAGTTAAGGAAGCCCCAACTAAAAAATAAGGAAAGGATCTGAAAAGACTTTTCTTCAAAGATGATATACAAAGGACGAATATGCACATGAAAAGATGTTCAACATCATTAGTTACCAGTCATCAGGAAATCAAAACCACTTCACATCCACTAGGATGGCTAGAATCAGACAGACAGATGACAAGTGTTGGTGAGGGTGTGGAATACCTGGTACTCTCATCCACTGCTGGTGGGAATGTAAAATGATGCAGCTACTTTGGAAAACAACTCCTCAAAAGGTTAAGCACAGAGTTACTCTATGACCTGGCAGATCCACCCAAGAGAATTAAAAACATGACCACACCAAAAAGGTTATACGTGATTGTTTATATTAGCATTATTTATAATAACCAAAAGGTGGAAATAACCCAAATGCCCATCAACTGATGGAACAGATAAATAAAATGTGGTATACCCATACAATGGAATATTATTCAGCCATGAAAGGAACGAAACACTGACACATGCTACAACATGGATGAACCTTGAAAACATTATGCTAAGTGAAAGAAGCCAGACCCAAAGGACCACATATTGTATGATTCTATTTACATGAAATGTCCAGAATAGGTAAATCCATAAAGACAGAAATAGATTAGTGGTTGTCAGGGGCTGGGGTGTAGAGGAAAATGAGGGACGTGGGGATGACATGGTGGTGAGATCAGTTCTCCTGTGCACAAGGCTGTCTGGCTGTGTTTGTACTATTTCTACCCCCTCTTCCTTGGTAATTGGTAAATTTCTCTTTCATTTTATTATTACTACTCTCAATGTCTGCCAGTCCCATCAATGCCCAGAGATTTAAAGGGCATATTCTTAAAGGGACTGGTCGTTACAGGAGCCATGGAAATAAAAGGGGAGGGACCCACAGGGCAGGTGGTCCAGGAGCGTAGAATCTGCATATGGGTGCAGCCCCTCCCCATCCCGACCTGGTCCCACCTTGCCTTCTGAAGAGACGGGGTGGCTACGGAGAGCAAAAAGGGGTCTTGGGCATGAGGTCAGAGAGTCTGATTTCAAGTCTGGAATTGGCCTCTTAAAGGCCCTATGGCCTTGGCACCATCTGCAATGTGGTGGGTAGGGCTGGAGCCCTGATACTCATAATAGTAAGTTACTGACTAGTGACCATACGTCAGGTGTGGTTCTAAGAACTCCATGAATTAATTCATTTAATTCTCTGAGGTGTTATTATCCCAGCTGAGGGATAAGGAAACTGAGGCACAGAAAGACTGACTCCTGGCCTAAGGTCCCATGGCTCATAAGTGAAGGAGCCAAAATCAGAACCCAAGACTAACTAGCTGAGTGAGTGAACAAAACTCAGGTCACCAGGCCAGTCTTTCCATCTCCACTTCTTCATTTATGTCCTAGAAATCTTCCCTTGTCTCTAGTCACCATTTTCCCATGCCCACCTCTCTCTTTAGGCACTTCTTGGAGATGTCTTTTTACTGCTCACCCCTTCGTTCTGTCTCCCATACCCCCAGCTCCCTGCTCCTCTCGTTCTTCTGTTCAACTTGTTTCCATCACCCCCCAACCTGAATTGCCTCTCCCTCTCTGGCCAGCGGATCACAGGTGCCCAGTTCTCCCCCAGCCTCCAGTATTTTGGGCAGTCGCTGAGCGGGGGTCAGGACCTCACCATGGATGGACTGGTGGACTTGGCTGTGGGGGCCTGGGGGCACGCGCTGCTGCTCAGGTGAGAACAGCCTTCCCCAGACACTCCCCGGGTGGTCCTGGGTCTGCCTAGGACACCAGCCTCCCTACCTGCCCTCCCAGGTTGTCCTCCCAGGACCAAGGGCCTGTCCTCAGCTCAGTGTTCTGCCCGCAGGACCAGACCTGTGCTTAGGGTGTGGGCAAACATCCGCATCACACCTCCAGAGATCACCAGGTCTGTGTATGAGTGCCACCAGCAGCTGGCCTTTGCCCAGTCTCTGGGTGAGGCCATTGTCTGCCTTCGTGTTTCTCAAAGTCCCAAGAACCGGCTGGGTGAGTTATTTCCCCTCTGACTCAGGATGCCCTGACCCTGGGAGTCTCCAAGCCCGGGACTCCTGTCTCCTACCTTGCCCCTTACCCAGCTGGGAAGTTCCTCACTCTCTCAGCCTTTTCTATCCCCCGCTTTCCCTTACAGCTAACCTCCAAAGCGTTGTGACCTTTGACCTAACCCTTGACCCTGGCCGCCTGAGTCCTCGTGCTGTCTTCGAGGAGACAAGGACTCGGAATCTGACTCGTGTTCGAGACCTGGGGCTGACACAGCACTGCGAGCCTGTGAGGTTGCTCCTGCCGGTGAGGGGGCCTCAGAGTCCTGGGAATAGAGGCAATTCTGAGGCCGGCAGGGGGCTGGGCAGGGAAAGAACGGGTGTGTTCTGGTCCTCGCTCCACCCCAGCGTGGCACACAGAATGCAAGAGGTACTTGAGGTACTGGACACATGTTGGTGGAGTGAGTGAGGGAATGGATGGATGAGGTTGGTTGCATCTGCCAGAGGCTACACGGCTGGATTTCAGGAAAAAGGGTACGGCTGCTTCAGAGAGCCATGGGGCAGTGGGGATGGGATTCTTTTATCCAACTCCTCCTCTGAGACAGGCCCTGTCCTTGTCACCAGGGACCCCGCAGTGGACAAAACAGTCATGCCCAGGGGGAGCTCTGGGGGAAGATCAAAAGTGATCAGATTCCTAAATAATAGATGTCAGGTAGTGATGAAGGCTATGAAGAGAGATAAAGCCAGGGAGAGAACGGAGAGGGTGTCGGGGGGGGGGTCACCGGGAGCAGTTTGGGGAGACCCTGAGTAGAGTGAGTGAGCCTGTGGGAGGCTGCGGGAAGGATGTTCAAGACCAAGGACAACCACAGCAGAGGTTCTGCACGCAGGATCCTATGGATGAGCATTTATGGGGGGTGGGTAGGTACCACTGTTACTCCATTTTACGGATGAGGAGACTGGACCCAGCTAGTGGCTGCGACAGTGCGTTTCTCAGCCAACTGCTCCCTCCAATGTCCATTCTCCAGGCCTGTGTGGAGGACTCGGTGACCCCCATCATCTTGCGTCTCAACTTCTCCCTAGTGGGCAAGCCTGTCTCTGGCTTTGGAAACCTCCAGCCTATGCTGGCAGTGGATGCCCAGAGATACTTCATGACCTCTGTGAGTCCTGGTGCTGGGCTCTTCCAGAGAGGGTGGAGGGTGTGGACTCCAGATCTTGGGGAAAACCCTGCTTTCCCTTCGCTCTCAGCTCCCCTTTGAGAAGAACTGTGGTGCCGATCACGTCTGCCAGGACGACCTCGGCATCTCCTTTGGGGTCTCCGGGTGAGCGTTCAGCCCCTCAGACCTCCCCTGGTCCCCCAGCCCCCTTCCTGGAACCTGGAACTCCTGCCCCTGGCTCTCCCTAACATCTCTACCCAGTGCTCTGGACCCAGACATCCTGTCCCCATCTCTCCCCCGCTTTCCTACTCTGTGTTTCATCCCCACACCATTTCCAGCCTCAGTCACAGAATCACCTCCTCCCCTCTACCCCAACACCCAGCTTGAAGACCCTGATTGTGGGGAGTAACCTGGAGCTGAACTTGGAAGTGAGAGTGTGGAATGATGGCGAGGACTCCTATGGAACCACAATCACCTTCTTCTACCCGCCGGGGCTATCTTATCGACGTGTGGCAGGGGGCCAGGTATTGTCCTCTCTGGGGAAGGAAAGGCTGATGGTGGGGGATCAGCAGAGACTCCTGTGTTGGGTTCAAGGCTCAGGCAGGGCTTCCATTGTTTAGCAGCCTCTTGTAAGCCAAGAGGGCTGGGCTGATCGTGGTTGGGTGGATGTGGTTGTGTTGGCTGAGGCATGCATTGGCTCATTCTGTGTTCAACTCTGGCCTTGGCATTTTAAGAATGACCGTCAGGAATGAGTTCCCAGGAGGCTGCTAATGTGAAGAGAGCAAGGACCCTGCCTTACATTTCTTTGTATTCCACATCGTATCAATATTCCTCTTTTAAAGGAAAACATATCTCAGCCTTCAAATACTTTATTTTATTTTTTTAGCATCTTTATTGGAGTATAATTGCTTTACAATGGGTGTTAGTTTCTGCTTTATAACAAAGTGAATCAGTTATACATATATATATATCCGCATATCTCCTCCCTCTTGAGTCTCCCTCCCACCGTCCCTGTCCCACCCCTCTAGGTGGTCACAAAGCACCGAGCTGATCTCCCTGTGCTATGCAGCTGCTTCCCACTAGCTATCTATTTTAAAATTGGTAATATATATATAAGTCTATGCCACTCTCTCACTTCATCCCAGCTTACCCTTCCCCCTCTCTGTGTCCTCAAGTCCATTCTCTACATCTGCGTCTTTATTCCTGTCCTGCCTCTAGGTTCTTCATAACCACTTTTTGTTTTTTTAGATTCCATATATACGTGTTAGCATACGGTATTTGTTTTTCTCTTTCTGACTTACTTCACTCTGTATGACAGACTCTAGGTCCATCCACCTCACTGCAAATAACTCAATTTTGTTTCTTTTTATGGCTGAGTAATATTCCATTGTATATATGTGCCACATCTTCTTTATCCATTCATCTGTTGATGGACACTTAGGTTGCTTCCATGTCCTGGCTATTGTAAATAGAGCTGCAATGAACATTGTGGTACATGACTCTTTTTGAATTATGGTTTTCTCAGGGTATATGCCCAGTAGTGGGATTGGTAGGTCGTATGGTAGTTCTATTTTTAGTTTCTTAAGGAATCTCCATACTGTTCTCCATAGTGGCAACAGCCCACCAACAGTGCAAGAGGGTTCCCTTTTCTCCACACCCTCTCCAGCATTTATTGTTTGTAGATTTTTTGACGATTCGGCCTTCAAATACTTTAAAACACTGTTCTGGGGAATTCCCTGGTGGTCCAGTGGTTAGCACTCGGTGCTCTCCCTGCTGTGGCCCGGGTTCAATCCTTGGTTGGGAAACTAAGATCCCTCAAGCTGTGCAGCGTGGAAAATATAAAATAAAATAAAATAAAATAAAAAAGTAAGTAAAATAAAATACTGCTCTGTAGAAGAAGGAGTGGATTTATTGGTTACTCTAGATCAGAGCTTGGCATACTTTATCTATAAAGGGCTAGATAGTAAATATTTCAGCTTTGTGGGCCACAGAGTGTCTTCACATCTTCTCAACTCTGCTGATGTAAGGTGAAAGCAGCCATTGACAATATGTGTATGAATGAGCATGTCAACCATTGGCAATATGTGTATGAATTTACTGTGTGTCAATAAAACTTTATTTATAAAAGTTGGTGCTGGGCTGTCATATGGCAATCCCTCTTCTAGAGGACAGAACTAGGACCACAGGGAGTCAAAGAGAAACAGATTTTTAACAAAAATTTTATTATGAAAAATTATGTTAAACATTTACAAAAGAAAAGAGTAGTTCAACAAACCTCCCCCAAAATTATCGCCCAGATTCAACAATGATCAACATTTTACCACATTTATGTCACCTGTTTGTTTTTTCTTTTCCCTTTGCTCAAATATTTTAAAACCAATCCCAGACATCCTGTCATCACACACCTTCCTATTTCACTGTTATGGACAGTAGGGACATCTTACATGACCCCATAGCCATTATCACACCCAATGAAATGAATGATTCCTTGGTATTTAGACCATAATCAAACTTCCTTAATTGTCTCAAAAATATTTTTTAACTGGTTTATTTGAACCAGCATCTAAACTAGGTCTGCACATTATGTTTGGTTGGTCTCCCATGTCTCTCTTAAGCTAGTCTTCCCAATGGGAGCATATTTTGATCAATGCATGAAGAAATACACTAGGAATGGCAAACTCCAGCTGTGTGAGAGGTGAACACCCTATCACTGGAGGTACTTCTAGACACATCAACCAGATGCCATGTGTGGACCTTTGTTGGATATTGCGTTTAAAAGTGAACTGTAATGTAACCTTTTTGGAGACCATCTAGGAAGACAGAACATGACCTGGATATTAGCTGATCTTAGGGATCAGCTTTTGTTGAGTATGATTTGTTGAGTCTTGTCTTATGTTAAAAAAATAACCTTGTCTGTTGGTGATACACACTGAAGTCTTTCAAGATGAAAGTATGTGATGTTAGGAATGTGCTTTAAATTAATCAGGAAAAAAAAAAAGAGTGGAGAACAGCTGAATAAGAGTAGAAAAATGTTGGTAATTTAAGCTGCGTGATGCGGACACGGAGTAGATTTACCTAGTCTCTCTACTTTTGAGTATATTTGAAATTTTCATAGTACAACCTTTTAAAAAGAACCATAAATAAAGAGGAAGAAAAGCAATTATACTCCAATAAAGATATTTTTTAAAAAAGGAAGAAATGTTAATAAATCTTGGATTTCTACATTAGGAAGAAGTTTGACCAGACAGTGTTTAAAGATTTTTTTTTTTTTTTAATGGGGCAGAAGGAAAGAAGCTTTTTATTTATTTATTTATTTTTGGCTGTGTTGGGTCTTCGTTTCTGTGCGAGGGCTTTCTCTAGTTGTGGCAAGCGGGGGCCACTCTTCATCGTGGTGCGCGGGCCTCTCACTGTTGCGGCCTCTCTTGTTGCGGAGCACAGGCTCCAGACGCGCAGGCTCAGTAATTGTGGCTCACGGGCCTAGTTGCTCTGTGGCATGTGGGATCTTCCCAGACCAGGGCTCGAACCCGTGTGCCCTGCATTAGCAGGCAGATTCTCAACCACTACGCCACCAGGGAAGCCCCTAAAGATTTTTTTTTTTAAGAAACATAACCTTAAGGTAGATTCCAGGAAACTGTCAGTACTTTATGGAGTCTCATTGGAACACTAACAAATGCTCACCGGCCTTGGTTCATCTGTGCTTCCTTAAAACCAGCTGCAGTCACGTTCCCTGCGCCTGACCTGTGACAGTGCCCCCACCAGGAGCCAGGGCACCCTCAGCACCCGCTGTAGCATCAACCACCTAATCTTACGTGAGGGCGCCCAGGTGAGCCTTGCTTCTGCCCCCCCCTACTCCCCTGCCCCCCCGCCCCGTCCTACTCCTCGGTGACCTCCCCCCACCCCATTCCTACCTCTTCCTCAGATCACCTTCACGGCAACCTTTGACGTCTCCCCCACGGCCATGCTGGGAGACCGGCTGCTTCTTGCAGCCAATGTGAGCAGGTGAGCTGGGCCAGGCCCAGGGCAGTGCTCCCTCCCGCTCAGCCTCCTCCTCTGGGGAACTTGCCAGCTGGGATCCTCCTCTTTTTCCAGTGAGAATAACACCCCCAAGACGAGCAAGACCACCTTCCGGCTGGAGCTCCCGGTGAAGTACGCTGTCTACACCGTGATCAGCAGGTGCCACACCACGACCTCAAAGGGCTCCTCCTCCGTCACTCTGTGGGGCTCGGGGAATTCTCACTCTCTGCAGCAGCTGAACATCTGTGATATTTAAGTTTTATCACCACCCTCTCAATCGGTAGATGACACTGCTAGCAGCACTTACTAATCAATCATCGAGTGCTTATTGTGGGTTATTGATGATAATAGTAATTGTGATATTATTATCATTACATCCTACATTTAACAGAGGCTACAGTTCTCAGAAGCCTTTCTTAAAAGCCTCAAGATTGTCCCGGGTTCCCTAAGACATATGACATGTGACCCTGTTTTCAAGGTTCTTACAGCCTTATTGGGGAGCAAGGTCATCCTGATTCAAGGAAGAATCTCATCAGGGGCCTCCCTGTGGTTCTGTATCCTGAGGCTACCTGAGTTTTCAAGGGGGCGAGGGGACGCTAGGGTCTCCTGTCAGGGGAGGCTTCAGCTAAACATTGAAGTGTCCATGGCATTGGGCTTAAGCCTTGGCATCTGGGCAGGACGATTCCTCATCACAAGGAACGGATTTACACTCTGCAGGGCTTTTAGAACCACCCCTCCTCCTTTTCCCAGTCTCCTTTGAGAAGGACAGGGGGAAATGACCTGCTGGCTGCAGAGACTGGGGATCAGGGAAAAGCTGGATGAAAGGGAAAGGGCTTAAATGCTGCCCAAGGAGGGGTACACACGGTGTTTGACACTAAGGAGTCAAGCCAAGGGCTTGAGCAGATACCTTCCTTCAACAAATACCTTCCTAGCATCTGCTATGTTCCAGGCACAGTGCTGCGGTTACTTTCCATAAATTCATTTGTCATTCAACAAAGATTTATTGAGCCCCTATTATGTGTAATCAACACCAGACATAAGCCCCTGCCTTTGTGAGATCCACACACTCGTGGTGTGAAACAGGCCCACATGGCTTAGCCTGGGTACCTTGCCCTGCTAGTTCTGCCCACGGGCCTCCTTGGATTACCTCCTTCTGCCCAGGGTTTCACACTCTCCTTCACACCTGCACACTGGGGGCTCTCAGCAGCCCAGGCAGGTGCCAGCTCGGAGCTTGCTTGCTGGTGTGAGCACTGGGGTTATCACGCCTGCTTGCAGGGGACCCACAAGCAGGACATGCCATGCCTAGGTGTGTGTGACTCTACACTTGTATTCTGCAGTTGTGACTCTGTGGGTCGGGGCACTCCGAGGGGCCCCCAGGACAAGGCTGGGGTGTTTGAGCCCCTCACAGAGGAGGGATGAGACTTTGGAGTCGGAGTGGGGGTTAGAATTTGAATGGTACAGGTAAAGGGCAGGTATGCAAAGAGTAGAGTGGGGCAGAGGCGTGGGGCAGAAGTGAGAACAGCCACCCAGCGAGGGGCCAGGCTGGCCACTGGGTCTCCAGAGGGGCCTAGGCAGCCTCAAGGTGTTGTTACACTGAGACCCAGGGAAGAGTCTGTGTTGGGTCCACCCTCACCTCCAAACCCCAGGCCTAGAAAAGCTGAGGAGGGAATTCCCCGACGGTCCAGTGGTTAGGACACTGCACTTTCATTGTCGAGGGTGCGGGCTCAATCCCTGGTCGGGGAAATAAGATTCCCACAAGCAAAAAAAAAAAAAAGAAAGAAAGAAAGAAAGAAAGAAAGAAAGAAAAGCCGAGGAAACAGGAGAGAAGGGCCCCAGGGAAGGCCTCTGGGAGACCAGAAGGGGCAGGTCCAGTAGACATTTGTCAACAGCATCTGCCTGAGTCTCCCTAAACCTTTGTTGTGTCCTACCTGCCCATCCGGCTCCCTCCGTGTCCATGAAGGCCTGGAAGGAAAACCGAGGCACAGAGAGGACAGGCCCTGGCCCCCGCTCCCCCCGGGTCAGAGCTCTCAGTCCCCTTCGCCGCACCCCCGGCCCAGCCGCCTTGGCGGTCTCCTCTGCGGGCAGCCTCTGCAAGAACCTTGCAGCCAGCTTGAAGCCCAGCCCTGCTCCCTAAACCCTCCCATTACCCCAAGTCAGCCACAGACCTCGTTCCAGACCCCCCCAGGGGCCTCTGGCGACCTGTCCTGTCATGCTCTCAGCCAGAGCCTCCTCAGGAGGCCCTAACGGAACTCCCCATCCGCCCGTGCCTCCTCTCCCCTCAGCCATGAACAATCCACAAAGTACCTCAACTTCTCGGCCTCGGAGGAGGAGGAAAGCAGCGGGGCTCAGCACAGATACCAGGCACGTGGCGGTGACTCAGGAGCGTGGGCTGGGGCAGGGGCCCAGGAGCCAGAGATTCGGGAGGGATGTGGGGCTCGGCATGACCTTTGCCCTCACTGTCCCCCGTGCAGGTGAACAACCTGGGGCAGAGGGACCTGCCTGTCAGCATTGACTTCTCAGTGCCCGTGGAGCTGAACCGGTTGGCCGTGTGGAAGGATATGGATGTCCTCCACCCTCAGGTACCCAAAGACTGTATGGCTCCTCCACTAATGCCCTCTCCCTGGACCCCTTGGTCCTCATGAATCCCTGATGACCCCATCACATGCTTTCTCCCTGTGCCTTTTCCTAGAACCCATCCATTCAGTGCTCTTCAGAGAGAACAGTGCCCACAGAATCCGACTTCCTGACCCACTTTCAGAAGAAGCCTGTCCTGGTGAGAGGGCCCTGGGGTGTCCCCCACTGGAAGCCACACTTCAGAAGAATTTAATTCAGGAATGCATGTTACATTAGATGGATGTCTGCGGAACAGCCTGCTTGAGCTCAGATGTGGCTGCTCCCCTCAAATCAGACAGTTGAATGCTGTCTTCTACCTTCAAACCCACCTTTCTCTGTCCTGATGCCACTTCTCTTCCCCAGGACTGCTCCATTGCTGACTGCCTGAGGTTCCGCTGTGACATCCGCTCCTTCGGCGTCCAGGAGGAACTTGACTTCATCCTGAAAGGCAATCTCAGCTTCGGCTGGGTCAGCCAGGTGTGTCCCTTCCCAGACTCAGGTGGGGCCTGATGTGTCTGTGCCCACCTAAAGCCAGGGCGTTTCTCTAACCCCAAGCCCTCCCCAGAGCTATTTCCCAGCCTTCCCCCTTCTCTTTTGCAGACACTGCAGAAGAAGGTGTTGGTTGTGAGTGTAGCTGAGATCACGTTCAACAGATCCATGTATTCCCAGCTTCCAGGACAGGAGGCATTTCTGAGAGCCCAGGTAGTGACCGTGTGGTAGGCAGTGACCAGGCTGGTCAGAGAGCTCCTGATGCTAAATCTGTGATGCTGGGTGGGGGGCTTGCAAGCCTGGAGAGAGGAAGGATGGAGGTCCCTGGGCAGGACAATTGTTCCTTAGCCCATGAATCCTTCTGTATCTCACCTCTTGGAGCAGAGCCTGATGAAGAAGGGGAGAGAGTTAAAGGGGACCTGGGAGGAGTCTGGGGTAGCAAGAGTCCTGATACTTTCTGATGGGGTCATCTCCACTCCAGATGGAGCTGGTGCTGGAGAAGTATGAGGTCTATAACCCAACCCCCATTATTGTGGGCAGCTCTGTGGGAGGACTGCTGCTGCTGGCTCTCATCACAGCCATACTGTACAAGGTGAGTGTTTTCTTCCCACTCCTGACACCACCAGCATTTGGTCCCACACCTTCTACAGTGTAAGAAAGACTCACCATGGAGTCAGGCACACATTCTTCCTAAGTCACTGCATGTGAGAGATCCCTTCCCACCTGTGACATAACCAGTCCCCAGTTGACCCCATGTCCTTCTATCTGATTCTCAAGCCTCCTCTAATCTGTCTCCATTTCTTTTTCACTCTTCTCCACCTCTTTACATGTTTCCCTTAAACACAAATTAGAACATGAGAGCACAGCCTTGGATTTGAGGTTGACACCACCACTGATTCTTTCCTTGACAATTGGCATGTGCTTGGTCCATGCTCGGTCTCAGTTTCTCATTCTGAAGGTGGTTCTACCCAGCTCACAGAACTGTGGCAAAGTCTAAATGACACAATTTATATAAAGTTCCTAGTGCAGTGCTGGAACATAGTGGGGTTCCAGAAATGGTGATTGCTCCCCCTCCCCATCATCTCTTTTCCTCTCTTCCACTGGACTTCCTGATTTTCTTCTCCTTCCTCCCCAACAGGTTGGCTTCTTCAAACGTCAGTACAAGGAAATGATGGAGGGAGCAAATGGACAGACTGCTCCAGAAAGTGGGACAGGAGACCCCCAAGTTGCCCAGTAAGAAACTACCTCCTGGTCTCCTTTGGACCTGCTCTCCCCTGAGAGGTTTCCTGGCCTTCTTACTTTCACCCAAGTCAGGCCTGATGGGGAAGAACATTCCATCTGAGGGAGGCTGGCATCAGGCTGCTTTCTCTCTTTGGGAGGATGCAGTGTGTTTGCACAAAGCACCTAGCCTGGGAAGGGCCATTGGTCTTGTCAAGGCTCCAACTGGAAATCCCAGGACAGGATCCCTGACATGTCTCTCCTGAGGACTTGACTTGGAATTTCTACCTAGAAATAGATGGACAATGGCCTCAGGCTCCAGTCTCCCTTCATCCACTAACTACCGATGGTCTTCCTAAAATACAGTTCTGAACCAGGCTCTAATCCTCATCCATCTTCAGTGGCTTCCCTTTACTCGCAGTGTAACTTCTGAACTCTTCAGCTTGTGAACCAATACACAGATGTTTCTTACAAACCCTGGGATGTATTGAATGGAACATTGTCTGCATATGGTTAGTGATTGGAGAGCACTTTGAAGTCCTCTATCAGAGACGTGCTGCCCCCAATAAGGTCATTCTTATTATTATGCCACCCGTCTCAGCATAATGCTCAAAGTGGTGCCTGGTACTGACCTGGGAGTCAACACACAGCAGGCAATTCCCTGCCCTGGAGAGATCCCACTGCTGCCACAACCAACGTGCCTGGGCCACGTGGATGTTTTAGATAGAAAAGCAGAAGGGGAGGCAGTTAACCATGTGACTTGAGGTGACATGGTCAACTGTATCCCCTTCTGTCCCAAAACTATCTCCCCCATCCATCATAGGGTCCAAAACCCTTTAGGATTTGGAAGCTTTGGGAACTCAGAAGGACCAATTATGATGAAATTGCCTCAAGCCGGGCTCCATTTAGACTTTATGAGGATTGGGCTTTAGAGTATTATTTCTCAAAAGGTGCTCCATGAACCTCTGGCGGTCTCCAATGGTCTCCTAAGTGCTATGTTTTAGAGGGGAAAAAAAAGCAAGAAACAGTTTTAAACCCACGCATCTCACACATTTGAACCTGGTGACTTTCACAGAAATCCTGCTATATTCTTAATAATTGTGTTCCTAAAGCTTGTCCCTGGACTCCAAGGACTGCAGGGGGCTCTTGTCTAACATGCAGGCAATGGGTGCTATTTTTACATAATTTTCCTTCATGTTTTATTGCTTCCCTTCATTATATTTGCATTTTTTCAGGATTGCTATCTAATTGTATTATATCTCCAAATCAAAAAAAAGGATCAATGGCTCAAAAATTATTCATTGAAGCATAAAAGTTGTGATTAAATAAATAAAACGTAATTGCTGCAACTTAGAATAATGTCATCAAAATCAGTACTGAACGAGTTTCTAGTGCACATTGAGTATAGGGATGCATGAATGCTGGGATGAGTGATTATGAGCCAAAAAATTAAAATCTATCTAGAATATATACCATCTGAAAATTGGATTTTATTGGGTCAGGTATCTGTTTGTTCCTAGGCTGCTGTCCATTATGAAACTTTGTCAAATTGTACCATGAAACTATCAAAGCTTTTGTGTCATTTTCAAACAAAGTATAATGACCTCTCACATAAAGCAACAGAGGTTTCTTAGAATGACTGCAACATATCACTTTCCCATCTAAAATCTATTAATTTTATCATTGAAGACAGAGAAGACAGAAAAACTCCAGTGGCATAAATCAAAGTTGCTTTGATAGCAAAAGCATGTGCAAGTCACATAATTTCCAAGAAGCTTACAGAACCAGCAGTGAGGTTAATGTCTCCACAGAAGATTGCTTTTGTTTGCAAGTAACAGGAACCCACAGAGTACATAAAGGCATATAAAAGGCCTTCACCCAAGAGGTCCAGTAGACCCTTGGCCACTGAGTCTCAAGATCAATTTGCCTTCACATGGGAGGGGCAACAGTGAACTTTTCAAGTGCTCCCCAAGGCTACCTGCACAGCCCCACCGTATGTCACGGGATGGTAGCCCGAGACCTGTTCCTGTTCTCCTTCCCCACGTTAGTAAAACGGGCCCATTACACTGATGATAGAATACTAACATAGGAAGACTTGCCTCTGCTCAGGACACTCTGCAGACTTTGCTGGAACATGTGTGAGGGAGAGGATGGGGTTGTTCCCACAGAAAATTCAAGGCCCAGGCACTGCCTTAAAGTTTTGGGGAGTCCTTTGTTGGGGTAAGGGGCACACTGTCCCAGAAGCTGTGATGGATGAGGTGCAAGCCTATCCAACCCCTAAGAATGGGAAGGAAGCACAAGTGTCTGTAGGATTTGGGGTTTGGAGGACTTGTATTCCTCACCCTGCACAGTGCCTCCGTCCCTTATACTGCCTGATAAAGGAAGGGCACGTGTGGGACTGGGGATCGGAGCAACAAGCCGCCTTTGAGAAGGCAAGACAGTAGTGAAGCAGATTAAAGCCCAGGTATCCCCCAAGCAGGACTACCATTGGAGTCAGATGGGTCTGTGACTCTGGGAGGTATGAGTTCGGCACAGCCTCAGAGACAACAAGAGGGAGTATCCCTAGGATTTTGGTCCCAGTTCTAGAAGGGTGTAGAAACCCAATAAACCTGCATATAGCACCAGCTCGTAGCAGTGCACACAACGCTCGTCCAAGTGGAGTCTCTCACGAAGGAACAGCAATCATGGTAAGAATCTCCCTTCCTACTGAGGGGCAGGTTGACAACATGTGTCACCGACCCACCTCTGCCATGGCGCTAACTCTCACGTTGACGAAAGGGCTCGCCCGTCTGCAGCAGAGGGACACCCCCTGTCCTCCAAATTCTCCTGCCCCTAATCCTGCCCCTGTGGCCTGTAGGGAGGGAGTGGGGAGATGCCTGCTGATGCCTGGTATACAGATGGGTCTGGTTGGGGTGACCCGTCTACAGGGACTGCAGTCACTGTTCAGCCCAACACTGACACCATCTGGAGGGAAACAGGAATGAACCACAGCTACCAGTGGGCTGAACTCAGAGAGGTTTGCCTGGTGATCTGCTCATGAGCTCTGGCGGTTAACGCTTTGCACTTACAGTTGGGCTGTTCTAAAGGGATTAACCTTACAGCTTAGAAAATGGGAAGCTGATGGGCAGATGATCATAAATAAGCACTTGTGGGGTCAGGATATGTGGAAAGACATTTGGATTTACCTGCAAGAGCCTGAGTCAGTCCTCACTGTCCTCCATGTCCCGGCTCAGAGGGCGCCAACACCCTTGGCAACGAGGAAGCTGATGCTGTAGCCCGGATATGAGCCCTAACAACGAACCCTTCAGTTATAGTGCCCGAGTGGGACGGTACATTGCCAAGGATGCTGGCTTGCCCTTGAAATACAGTGACTTAGCTAATGCAGTAACAGCATGTCCTGTATGTTCTAAACAATAAACAGAGCAACTGCCAAAGGAATCTGGGGCCATCCACTGGAGTTGCCAACTGGTGAGGGATTGGCAAATTGAGTATATTGGCCGGCTCCCTCTGAGCAAGGGCTCTGAACATGGCTTGGTTTGTGTGGACACTGCATCTGGTCTGACTCAAGCTTTCACCTGTTGCTGCAAAAACCAGGCTGCAGTTAGGGGATTAGAGAAGCTGAGTACCATGGCCAGGTACCCTCATCGTGTAGACAGTGATGGGGGTCACATTTCGACGGTCATGAAATGCAAGACTGGGCAAAGGAACATGACACTGAATGGAGGTTCCCTCTCCCCTATAAGCCGCAGGCAACAGCGTTGGTAGAAAGGAAGAATGAAATATTAAAGCAGCAGATTAAATTACTAACAGGTAAAACCACCTTGGCCGAGTGGACTAAAGTACTGTCCTAGACTTTAATACGTTTGGATGACAACCAGTAGGGCCTGTTGCCCCATTTGCCCAACTGGGGACCCCCTGCCGAGACACCCAGTGCCTTAAAGGTATGGAAGTCATGAGAGACAGACATTGCCGTGGATCAACATGGTGTGCTGCTGAGAACACCAAGCCCCATCACGCCGGGAAAGGTGTTATCTACTGGAATTTGCGATGGGATGTCCCACTGGGATGGGTAGATTACTTCTCTGCTGAATCCCATTGTCCTGCTGTAAGCCGGACCGGTTGAAGTGCACTCTACCTGGAATGGAACATGCACCATTGAAAGAGGGGAGAAGGTGGGGTCCTGGTCCGGCATATCCCCCCCCCCACCCCAGTCCATCTCCTCATGCCTGACAGTCTGCCTCCCCGGAAGCACGACCAGGTCAAGTTCCTAAAGCTGCAGCCACATTAATATCCAAGGGTCAGGCCACAGGTGTAGTTCATATAGAAGGGGAAGACCTCCCCTATAAGTTCCTACTACGTATCTGTCTTTTTGACCTTAGACTTCTGCTGCTCCTGTGGTGTCCCGTCACGGATGGGCACCTGACGGAGATACCTTTCTACGGTGGGCCCACTTGATGTCCGGCAAAGGAATCAATCCTCCTGTTGGGTATGTGGGCAGCTGTCCCCCTCAGCTCGTCAGGACTAGCATGGTGGGTATCACCACTCCAGGGAGGGGATTGGAAGTCTCTAAAGAAGTACATTAAGGAAAAACAAGCTAGGACTAGTACTCTTTTTCTCTTTTTCTTGAAGTATTGTTGATTTACAATATTGTGTTCGTTTCAGGAATACAGCAAAATGATTCAGTTATATATATATAAATATATATTTTCAGATTCTTTTCCATTAGAGGTTATTGCAAGATATTGAATATAGTTCCCTGAGCTATACAGTAAATCCTTGTTGTTTTTCTATTTTACTTATAGTGGTGTGTATCTGTTAATCCCAAACTCCTAATTTATCCCTCCCCCTCCTCTTTCCCCTTTGGTAACCATAAGTTTGTTTTCTTTGTCTGTGAGTCTGTTTCTATTTTGTAAATAAATTCGCTTGTATTTTTTTTTAGATTCCATATGTAAGTGATATCATATAATATTTGTAGGACTAGAACTCTTAATTCATCTGATATCACCAATATGATCCAGAACCCTGGCCTGTGGCACCCATGATCAATAGCACTGGGTAAGAGTACTCTTTTTCTGTCAATCAAACTACAGAGGCAGCGCATCAAACTGCTGGCAGGAAGGGTCCTAAAAATACCACCATCAGAGCCATGGGTGGCTGCACTCAGATTTGGGATGGGTTCATGTGGGACACCCTGGGTTGTGGACATTTGAGCACCTGGGCAACTCTATGTTGGGAACAGAAAAATCACTCTAAAAAGAACCAACCCAAGTGTACCCTGGGACATGGGAAGGATATCGCTGGAACTGTATGGTCATTCTGTCGCATGAAAGGATAGCAATTGGTTTGGCACTGATTGGTCACACCCCCCGGATACTTATTGGGTGGCCCTGAACGGGACCCAGTGGCTGTGTGGCTCATATCCTTGGCCATGTGGTTGGGCTGCTGCACCCTGCGTTTTCCTGAGCCCAGAGAAGAATCCACCCACGGTAACAAGAACTGCCAACCCTCTCTCCTCAAGGCCAGATGGGCACGTTCTGTTTTCCACTGGTACGATCATTTGGCCTCCATCTTTGTCCTCTCCATTGGCCTGGAGGACATCATAGCACACATAGAAGCTCTTACTAAGTTTACCCAGCAAGGCTTCGATGACAGCAGGCAAAGCTTGTCCTTACTAAACACTGAAATGTGTCTAGTGAGAAAAGCCATCCTACAAAAGAGGATGGCCTTGGACATTATTGCTGCCTTGCAAGGAGGCACAGGATGTTGTGTGTTTGCACCTGATGAGTCAGCTAATGGATCATCTTTATTAAACCACATGAGGACACAAGTGATTGCCTTGAGTGATCCAACCCCATTCACTCTTTTGCATGTAGTGATCCAGTTTTCCCAACTTTATGCCTCTTTTTAATCTCAGGCAACCACTGATTTTCTTTTTGTCCTTATATGTTAGTTTTGCATTTTTAAAAGATTTTCTATAAATGGAATCATACAGGATTTGCTACTTTTTGTTAGGCTTCTTTCTCTCAGGATAATGATTTTGAGATTCATCCATATTGTTGTGGGTACCAATATTTCATTTCTTTTTATTGTAGGGTAGCATTCCATTGTAATTCCATGGGATTTTTAAATGGCTAATGAGACAAAGCATTTTTATCAGACTCTGATGATGACCATAAACCCAGTTTTAAAATTTCAAGTGGTTTGTTCAAGTTTCACATCTCAGCAATATATTATTTAGTATCTTAAATAGCTTAAACCTGTCTAAGGCCAAAATATCACACTTTTCAAGTGTGAAGGAAAAGCCATTGGGATTTCTTAAGACCAAATTGTGTTACGAACTTTTGTGTTTGCCCGACTTCAAGATGTTCTTTACTCATCAGAGAAAAACAGATAACAAATAATACAGTGGTAGGCATGATTCAAACCTACATCTTAATGCTGCAGCAGAGCACAGAGTCTGAGAAAATGCAATCAAAGACAGAGCTAGGAATCCATGTGCTACTCTTCCTAAATACCAGCACTCAAGCTTCCCTCTTTGGAATGTTCATCAACTTAGCAACTGATGAAACTCTAAAAGTCATCTGAGAGGGACTTCCCTGGTGGTCCAGTGGGTAAGACTCTGCACTCCCAATGCAGAGGGCCCAGGTTCAATCCCTGGTTGGGGAACTAGATCCCACATGCTGCAACTAAGAGCCCACGTGCTGCAACTAAGACCCGGCACAGCCTAAATAAATAATAAAATAAAAATAAAAGTCATCTGAGAGAATTTTTCATGACTTTAGGTGTTCATGTTTTATCTGGAAATCTAGGATTATCATGCACAGCTGTCAACACATGCAGCCATTCTATTGACCTATAGTTTTGAATTAGGATTTTCTTGTTCAATCAAAATAAATAGTAGGAGAAAGAAGAAAAAAACCCACCAGATGTGGAAATTAAGCTGTGGGGACCTGTGTTCATGCCTCTGTTACTGAGGCAAGCACAGATCATTCTGGTGAAAGGTTGCAAAAATATCCTCCCTCACACTGATTTGAAGAGAATATTAAATGTGTTGATTAATTATTTTTTTCAGCCCTGGGAGCTCTTTATTGAAACAACTCGCAGCACAGTATTTGAGACAGAGAGCGTTGGCTGGCCGAATCCCAGGAGGCTGAGAAATTAAGGTTCCGGCGCCCGTCTCTGCCCTCCTGGGGAGGTTTCCTCCATGAAGGCAACCAGGCCTGAGCAGCCCCAGGCTGGAAGGTGAGTGGTCCATACATAGAGGCAATAAGAGCACTTGGATCAGGGTGGCCCTGCAGCACTGCCCTAGGCTGGGCCCCCAAAGTCCGACAGTTGTGGCATCCATGGGGGGGCAGGCACACCCTTCTTTAATTAAGTATAGCTTTGACGGTTCTGAGCACCCCAGTATGAATGGTGTGCATGCGTGTGTGTGTGTGTGTGGTTTTCTATACTACCAAGCTATTCTAGGACACCAGCTGGGTGTCCTGCAATTTAACTCAATTCTGACACTACCCAGAGAGAGCATCGGATTCCACAGGTGAAGGGCCCAGTCTTACAAGTCTGCTCCTCACCACCAGACACTGATTGCAAATCCAGGCTATCACCTGTGCGTCTGACCAGCTGGCTGTAGATTAGATGGTCCCACCATCCCCCCTCCTTAAGTTTGCTTAATTTTGCTAGAGTGGCTCACAGAATTCAGAGAAACATTTTACTCACTGGATTACTGGTTTAATATAAAAGGATGTAACTCAGCAACAGCCAGATGGAAGAGAGGGCAAGGTTTGGGGAAAGGGTACAGGGTTCGACCTCTCTGAGCGCATCAGTCTACCCAAATCTCCACTTGTTCACCCGGATGCTCTCCAAATTCTGTCCTTTTGAATTTTTATGGAGGCTTCGTTACATGGGCATGTAGATTAAATCACTGGCCAGTGGTGATTGAACTCAATCTCCAGCCCCTCTCCCTTCTCGGTGGGGCTGAAAATTCCAACCCTGAAATCACTTGGTCCACTCTACTGGCAACCAGCCCCCATCCTTAGGTGCTTTCCAAAAGTCACCTCATTAACATAACAAAAGACACCTTTGCCACTGAATTCCAAGAGTTTTAGAAGCTCTGTGCCAGGGCCCATGACCAAATATATATTTCTTATTGTAAATCATAATATCACAGTCCAACCGCTGGTCTTCCAACATGGCTCTCTTATAGTAAAACAACCAGAAAAGTCAGAAGTACTGGTATATTACTAGAATCCCTATTAATAACTATCAGCTACTGATAACAATCCAGTCCATCGTCCTATGGTATGAAAAAGCCTATCAGGGTGAGGCCACTCAGGTTTTCAGGCTTCCATTTAATCTTGTGAGGCCCCAAAAGCAGGAGTGGAGTCAGCAATATGTGGCTTCACCCTTTCAGGCCTCTGGTATAACTGAGCTAAGAGACAACATCATCTCTTGCTCTGAGCCCCTTGGAGGTGTTAATGTAATATTAGATTTCCCTTGTTACATAACCCATTTATTCATTCCTTTACCTGGAACTACTATTTTTCCTTCTCTCCTTTTATACCCACACTTTTTCACCTTTGGAAGAGACATTAAGTTTGGCCACTGTGCTGGTCTAGATTGCAGGCGGCAGCACTGGTGTAGCAAATGCCTCCCCTTCAATCCACTTCTATTCAGAAGAGGTAAGGTTACACAGGTGCAGAACTGGTGGGCTATCTTTACCACCAGGCCATATAGCTGTATTTATTGTTAGCCCCAATTTTGTCAGATGGGGTGAAGGTATGTCCTGCCCCATCAGGCCCTTAGGAATTCCAACATAAGGGTTAAAAACACAGTCAGAGTTTCTTGCTTAGGAATCACCCCCATTTCCTGCCTTTGTAGTTGCAGCCCTGGTCTTATAACCACTGCATCAAGAAGGGGAGGAAAGAAAAAAAAGTTGAAGTGATGCAAGGAAGAGAGAATAGCAGCACCTTCCCTAACCTCCCTTCCCCAGATCTGAAACCAAGCAGGACCCTGGGGGGCCTTCCCAAGTACAAAAGCCCCTCTGAGTCCCTCATTTCTTGCTTGTAGAAAGAAAGCTTTCATCTCCTAAGCTTTCCCTGAGCTTCAAAGAGCAGACTCAAGCAGTTGCTAATTAGGGAGGTGAGGGAATGCAGCTACAAAGGAAAAGTAGTCAAGCAAGAAAAGTAACGATAGCTTAAATAATAGTTCAATGATAAAACAGAGTCCTAGTTCCTCCTCAAGGAACATACATAATGATCTGACACATGTCTTTGAGTTGTTCTGCAGAAACTAAGACCCTTACCCAGGTGGAGGATGCTACCTACATGCTGACTACAAGCACGTAGATCCCAGACTGGCTGCAACCAGAGGGTTGACGACTAAGATTCCAGAAACATCACCCTGTTACCTCACCACCAACCAATCAGAAGAAAGTGCAGGAGCTGCACCCCTCACACCAAGTGTTACCTTTAAAAACTCTTCCCTGAAAGCCATTGGGGAGCTCAGGTCTTTTGAGCATGAGCTGCCCATTCTCCTTGCTTGGTGCTCTGAAATATTCCTTCACCATAACCAGTAGACTGGCTTTGCTGTGTGGCGGGTGAGCAGACTCAAGTTCAGTTCTGTAACAGATCCACCAAAAAAATGGAGAAATCTATCCAGTGGGGACACTCCTTTAGCCCCACTCGTTTTCGTGTTGGATGTGAGTACACACTTGTGAAGCCATGTAAGCCAGCTTTTCATGCCTTTATCCCCACCCACACTCTGTTTTAGACAACCAATCCTTTAACTGTCAGTTCCAATTCTCTATCAAACTAGTACTCCAAGGAGGATATCTCTCTGCCCGTTGTTGGACATTATAGGCTCTAGAGTGAGTTCCTTGGTCTGAAGAAATGACGGTTAGCCATCCATATTGGTATAATATCTTCTCTTCCAGTTCTTTCATCATGCTCTAAGCATTTGCATCTACAACCAAGTAAGCAAAGCCCATTCCAGAGTCAGTGTTTATTCCTGTCAGGATCCATCTGCAGCCCCCAGGGCTACGAGAATCAGTCTGATTTGACAGCTATGTTCAGGGCCTTCCCACCAGGGAATCTGCAGTCTCTAACCACCTGCAGTCTCTGTCTCTTTTGCTGGAAGACAGTACAGTTCTTATTGACATTTTGTACCTTAGAGAGTGTGATAAAAAGGAGACAATGGTCCCCAAATGGAGTAACCTTTGTTAGGTTCCCATGTCAGCACACCAAGACTTAATACATAACTAATTACAGTTTCAATCTTCCCCAGGAATGCGACCTTTAGCCAGCAAACCTGGAATTTCCTGGGCAGCACAA
Source organism: Balaenoptera musculus (assembly GCF_009873245.2). Lineage (NCBI taxonomy): Eukaryota > Metazoa > Chordata > Mammalia > Artiodactyla > Balaenopteridae > Balaenoptera > Balaenoptera musculus. The sequence goes on from NC_045799.1 coordinate 72,761,716, forward strand.
GGAAGAAATCTGCTGATAAACCCCTTCCATTTCCGCTTAGAAGGATGACCTTGCCTAAAACAATGCTTTCTTTGCTGATAATTTCCTTTTTTCTGTTCCCTCTCTGCCTTTAAAGACCTTTTCTTTTCTGCAGGTTGATGGAGCTCCTTTCTATTGCTAGATGAGATGCTGCCCAATTCATGAATCATTTTATAAAGCCAATTAGATCTTTAAAATTTACTTGTTTGAATTTTTGTTATTGAACAGGTGCAAAAGGAACACGTCTAGATTCAGTCCATCTCTGCATTGCTGCAGTGCCCTCATGTCCCCTCATTTCTGGACCCAAGGGACCATCTCAAGAGAGCATGTGGGGGGACTTCCCTGGCAGAGCAGTGGTTAAGAATCCACCTGCCAATGCAGGGGATATGTGTTCGAGGCCTGGTCTGGGAAGATCCCACATGCTGCGGAGCAACTAAGCCTGTGCACCACAACTACTGAGCCTGCGCTCCAGAGCCTGTGCATCACAACTACTGAAGCCCGCGTGCCTAGAGCCTGTGCTCTGCAACAAGAGAAGCCACCGCAATGAGAAGCCTGTGCACTGCAACGGAGGGTAGCCCTTGCTCGCCGCAACAAGAGAAAGTCCAAGCACAGCAACAAAGACCCAATGCAGCCATAAATAAATAAATAAATTTGTAAAAAAAAAAGAAAAAGAGAGAGCATGTGGGAATGTCTGCTTGTTAATTCCAGTCACTTTCCAAACCTGGAAGGGAGTTCTGATGGGCATAGACATGTCCTAATTTAATGCATTCCTCCAATTTCCATAGGGTTGCGCCCCTTATGGGCATCCCTTTAATAGGTCAGGTTTCCTTTAACCTCCCACCTGACCAAATGGACTGGGCATTGGCCACTGCTCATGAGTCATTAAAAACCCAAACGTAGGGGCTTTTACCACTGTTCAACTCTTCCATCACTGCTAGGAAAACAGCATGCAAGTCAGCACACCAGGCTGATCTCTTTTTACCTCCTTCAATCAGATTGGTGGCCTTCCAATCAGAATGTTGTCCATTTACCTTGGAACTGCCATATACAAACCAAGTAGCTCTTTGTCTGTCAGTGGAGAGCTGTTTATAGGGCACTGACCAAGTGACAATAGAATCCATCAACTCCTCACACAGTTCCAGAGTCAGTCTTAGGGGGGAAAAGGCTCCCTGCTGGTATCTATTTCCTCCTTGCATTCTCCCCAAAATAAGACCCTATATAAGCAATTTCCATTTTACTATGGAACTCTTCTGGGCACCGCCATCTTCATTAGAGTGTTTCAACTCTCTGGTCCGAAGTCCCAGTAGGCATTGCTCATAGGCTCTTGCCATATGTCCCAGCCTGTGCTCCACGCAGGGCTATCTCACATAGGGCTATTACAGGGAGAATTTGTCCCCACCAACACTCCAGCTTCTATTCTACAATGTGTGAGCTCAGGGAATCTTCCTGATTCCCATTTAGCATGTCCAATTAGCATTGCTTGAAGGGTGGATTTACATGCCTTCTGTTTTACACAATACAAGGTAGGGGAAATACTCCCCTGTGAGAGTTGATATCCACCCCCATAATACAACCAAGTAAAAGAGATGCAACCACTATAAAGACTGTTGGAACATATCAATCTTCCTACAAACTTTTACCTTACATTTCTAGCCCTAGCCTCCATTAGGACTTCATCCAGAGGTTTTGGTTTGCAATACTGGGTAGGGGAAGTGTTCCACAGCCAAAGATAATATCCATTCCCATAAAAGGAGACACAAATTCTTTACGTATAGCCTGTTTAAGCATTCCAACTTTCATAATCCTATCAATCATTACATGTTTACATTCTCTCAATCTAATTGTTGCCCATGTAGGGGCTTCACCAATAGGTGTGGCTTCTGTATCAAGGAGTCCTGGAAACTTTTCTCCACCCTCTGACCATTTTGCCCACTCTTGTGCCAAAGTCTTTTGGTCACCAGTGAGGGACTGAAGCAAGGCACTTTTGTCAATCTTTAACCTGATTACTCTAACCACTGTCCCAAAAGATGACTGGTCAGGTTTCTCACTGTAATTTCTGCATTCTGACATTTACTTTTCTTTTCTTTTTTTTTTCATTATTTAGAGAATACTTTATTCGTTTCTGTAGTCAAACCCATGTAGATAAGACGTTACCTATTTAATACAGTGCATTAGCCCTGTACAAATGGAAAAAATTATGTTTAATGTTTCTAGACAAATATAGCTGCTGACTTTTTCAATGTCTCCAAAATCATCTAAAAATTTCCCTCCTGCTGGGACGGGTCCCATGACTCTCCCCTTTCTGTTTCCTCTTTGTTTTGCTCCTATCAATATTTGCTTATTCACCTTATTTCTTAATAACCATTTAAAAATTTCCACTCTGTTGGGAAGTCCTTTGAGTCTCCCCTCGGCCTCTTTGCATTCTCTTGTTAATTAACTTAATGTTTTTATTGCCATCTGTGAAACTGAGTTCTCCTAAAACCAAGTTCCCTTACCGAGTTCATGATTAATCCCTTTATGCAAAACTTTATTCCTCTTCTTGTCCCCTCTAACCTCAATTCTGTGCTAACTGAACACTAGCCAACCAGAGTCAGATGACTAAAATTTTGCTGTTGTCGATAAAGTCATTAATGTACTAAAATTGCTCTTATAGATATCATCATTAACGTACAAACTCAGGTTGTTTCTTCAGGGTAAGATAAGCTCACAGACTCCCAAGCCATGGACCACCTGGTCAGAGAATCATACATCAGAGACATCTTGACTTCCAAAACTATGATTAAGAAATGTCATAAGAAATGATTAATCCAGGCTCTTTGTTCCTCACCTTAAAAAAAAACCCCAAAAAACCTTTAGTTCAAAGATCGAGTTGGAGTGGATCTGAGGCTTGTCTCCCATTCCCTTTCTTGGCACCCTGCAATAAATCCTTATCTTGCTGCAAACGCCTGCTGTCACAGTTTGGCTTTCTGCGCTGTGGGTACATGAGCCCTTTGCTTGGTTACATCTGTAAGACCTATGAGGGGAAACTGAGACAGGAAATTCGATAAAGCTTCCTGCACTGTTTTTTGGTTTTGCAACAATAGGGTTATATGGGCTGCCTGTGTGAAAGGGGACCTCTTAACCACAGTATTTACCACGTCCTGGGTAATGGGCATATTCATCAGGTAAATATCTCAGTCATCACAAAGCCCGTCCCACATGGCTTACATATGAAGCATATCAGCTGCTTCATTTGGGGTGTTCCACTTGGCATTCATAGGGGGTGATGGGCAATCTCCCTTCTCAGGGTTAACGGATGTTTTCTCCAGTCCACCAGGCTGGCTGAGCCCTCAGGAATAACCTCGTGTGTGTCTGGATCACATATAGCCATCTGTGATTTTTCCATAGTGAGCTGTGGGTCCTGTATCAACCCAAACATGCTCTTCTACTCTTCAGCACTCAACCAGAGACCAGTCCCCCAATTAATTACTCTCACAATCCATTTTAGTAAAGTTTCCTCAGGAAGCTGATAATATCAATTCACAAAATGAAACAACTCCTTCACACTCTACTCCCTGGTTTTAATAGTTGCTTGGTTTTGCCCTTCCTTCACCTTGACTGCCTTCTTCATGATCAGGGATCTTAGAGGTACCTTCTGTTGTCCCTTGTTTAAAAAAATCTTTTTCAACTGAATAAATTTTATTATTTATTTATTTATTTTAAAGTACTTATTTATTTGGCTGCACCAGGTCTTAGTTGCAGCACATGGGATCTTGTTCCCTAACCAGGGATTGAACTTGGGCCCCCAGCATTGGGAGAGTGGAGTCTTAACCACTGGACCACCAGGGAAGTCCCTCAACTGAATAAGTTTTAAAGATCTAATTGTCTTTACTGAACCATTCATGATTTGGGCAACATCCCATCTAGCAAGTAGAGAGGAGTTCTGAGGAGCTGTACTAAAAGGAAGGCTTTTCTAGGCAGAGAGTGGATTACCTTGTCTTCCTCTGGGGGATGGGAAGGGCCCGTGTGGCAGATGACCTCACTGGTGCTGACCAGAAAATTCCAGACCGACTGGTTAAAACTACATTCCTGGGAAATGTTGAAACTGCAATTAGGTTAGTTATTAAGTCTTGGTTTGCTGATGTGGGACTTAGCACAAGTGATTCCATTTTGGGCCTGTTGTTCCTTTTTAATGATTCTCCCCTTTTGATCAGACTCTATGCTTAGCTGAGAGATGTGATAAAAATTTTAAGGCATTAGTGTCACTCTCAGCTACTGCTCTGAAGTTCTCCAATTTTTGTCAGTCCTTTGTGTAGTGTCCATAGGTCATAACATTTTTGCTTAATCCCTGTGATATTTACAGGTCACAACTTCAAGTTTACAATCTTTAAGTCAGTCATTCTCTTTCTTCCTTTTTAAATGTCCCAGTCTTAGGGAGATCATTTGCTTGGCGGTTAGCAGCTGTAAACATGCATTTAAAGCTTTTGAGAGAATACAATGCACCTCGGAGCGTGTTATGATTATAAATAAGCAGGATAATCCCCAGTGTCTGGAGTGCACTTTGGACTATGGTTCCTAAGACCCAAACCAATCAAAGTCAAATAAGTCAAAGATGACCGTGCTGAAGGAGTCATCTTTTTAAGCCAAGTGGCTTGCTCAGTGATCTTATGTAATTGAGTGTCAACTTTCCCAGAAGTGTCAATCCAGGTGCAACAGGTGGTGTTGGCCATGGAACACATACTTCATTCCTCAGCTAAAAGGTAATCAAGGGCTATCCTATTATTAAGAACAACTTTGGGGAAAAAAACCTCCACAACTTTGGCCAGAGAGTATAACGATTTTTGTTGGGCAGCTATTGCTATTACAGCAGATTCTGTAATATTTTCAATAGTTAAGGAGAGGCTCCTCATTTGCATTTATGCATAACCAGGGAAGTAGGAACCTAGTAAAAGGAGCTAATTTTGAATCATGACCGCCTCCTGATAATTTCAATTTGAATCTATGGCTCAGAACTGGAAATGTGACAGTCATGAAGGCCAACAAAATGTTAGGGGTATGTAGACAATACAGGCAGTTTTATTCCTTTTATTTTTAATTTAATTTTTTATTTTTTATGACCCTTGTTTTGTGTCCCTTTCTTTGCATAAAGCCTGGATGCAAAGTTCTCCAAGCTTGTGTTGTTAACCAGAGACAGGGAAAGGGACCAGGGGGTCTCTAGCATAATGGACAGATCAGAGTTTTTGATGACAAATCCAGCAGTCTGAAATGTTACCCCCCATTTAGCAATGGCCTGGGAGATACAGATGACGGCATTATCTTTCCAGACCAATACCAGAGTAAAGGGAAAAAAGGGAAGAAGAAAGTGTTTCATGTTTTGTTAAAGTATAAAGTCTTGATTTTATACTTGATTTTTATACTTTCTCCCATCTTGGGAGAAAGCAGTCTACCTTAATGTCAGCTACTTCTCTTCCTAGTTAATTTGATTTGGAGAACTCCAGCATTTGTACAGATATCAGGTGGAGCCTTCTTTAGCTGTATTCCCAAGGCTCGAGTCCCTGAAGTTTGGCTGCCACCTGGGTCATGAGGAGGACCTGGTATAGTCCTTTCCAAAGATATTCAAGAGCAATCTTCGGTCTTACTGATTCCAACTCAGAAGGGTGGGAGAAAATGGGAAATGTTATTTTGGAGAGTCATAATCAGATATTTGAGGAAACTAGAAGAATTCAGAATCCAATCCAGTTTATAGGTACTTAATAAAACCTCAAGGACAATTAACAAGACTAGAACAAAATATCTACAAAGGTGCAAACATAATTTTTTTCTCAGTTACCCCCATTTTTTTCTTTTTTCCAAGGATAATTACAGTAAAACTAATTTATTTGCATTAAACTTGAACTGATTATTTATACAAATGCATCAAAAATAGTGATTGATCATTGTTTCTTTCTTTCTTTCTTTTTAAAAAAAATTTTTTTGGCTGCACCAGGTCTTAGTTGCAGCGTGCAGGATCTTCACTGTGGTGTGCGGGATCTTTAGTTGCAGTTCCTAACATGGAATCTGGGAAAGGATTCCAAACAAATGGGGAACTGAAGACTAATCTGGCAGCAGTTCCCAGTGTGGAATCTGAGGACAGAATCAAGGGCTGAGTTTAGAAGGTACTGCGGACTGGCCAACCCAAGGCCCTGCACACACCACTTGCATCTCCCGTGGAACCTTGGGCTGGGGAGAAGTTTGAACCAGCAGACCTCAGTAAGTGGGGACTTCAACTTGGGTCTCCACATTGACGGGAACTGTGCACTGCCACTAACAGTTCCCACGTGGCTCTCAGGATAGAATTAAGGTTGGGGTTAACCTCTCAAGAACAGGGGAATTGTGGACGGAAAAGCCGATTAGATGGGGAGCTCGATGTAAAGAGAGTGGACCACAGAACTGAGAGAAACTTACCTACAACTCTTAGAAATGGCAAAAAAGACAGTGACATGACCTCAAAGAGTTTACGGGGTACCATGCTTGTGTTTCTCGGTATCCAGATGCCATGAGAGGTGGCTTTGGATCTGATCCCAACGCTGCCACCAAATATGTTAAATAAAAATTCAACAGAGTTAAATTCAAAGTTCTAATTGGCTTTATGAAACATTTCAACTAGCAGTAGAAAGGAACTCCATTAAGCTGCAGAAAGGGAAGGGTTTTTAAAGGCAAAGAGGGAGCAGAAAAAAGGAAATTAACAGCAAAGAAAGAATTACCTAGGGGTACTCTGTTCTATTGTCTCTGCTGCCAGGCTCAACCCACAACTTCCAGAGTCACAGACGCATCTAACTCCAATGGTAGTCCTGCTTGGGGGTTGCCTAGAGATTTAACCTGCTTCACTAGTGTCTTGCCTTCTCAAAGGCGGCTTGTTGCTCCGATCCCCAGTCCCACACGTGCCCTTCCTTTATCAGGCAGTATAAGGGACGGAGGCACTGTGCAGGGTGAGGAATACAAGTCCTCCAAACCCCAAATCCTACAGACACTTGTGCTTCCTTCCCATTCTTAGGGGTTGGATAGGCTTGCACCTCATCCATCACAGCTTCTGGGACAGTGTGCCCCTTACCCCAACAAAGGACTCCCCAAAACTTTAAGGCAGTGCCTGGGCCTTGAATTTTCTGTGGGAACAACCCCATCCTCTCCCTCACACATGTTCCAGCAAAGTCTGCAGAGTGTCCTGAGCAGAGGCAAGTCTTCCTAGGTTAGTATTCTATCATCAGTGTAATGGGCCCGTTTTACTAACGTGGGGAAGGAGAACAGGAACAGGTCTCGGGCTACCATCCCGTGACATACGGTGGGGCTGTGCAGGTAGCCTTGGGGAGCACTTGAAAGGTTCACTGTTGCCCCTCCCACATGAAGGCAAATTGATCTTGAGACTCAGTGGCCAGGGGTCTACTGGACCTCTTGGGTGAAGGTCTTTTACATGCCTTTATGTACTCTGTGGGTTCCTGTTACTTGCAGCCAAAAGCAATCTTCTGTGGAGACATTAACCTCACTGCTGGTTCTGTAAGCTTCTTGGAAATTATGTGACTTGCACATGCTTTTGCTATCAAAGCAACTTTGATTTATGCCACTGGAGTTTTTCTGTCTTCTCTGTCTTCAATGATAAAATTAATAGATTTTAGATGGGAAAGTGATATGTTGCAGTCATTCTAAGAAACCTCTGTTGCTTTATGTGAGAGGTCATTATACTTTGTTTGAAAATGACACAAAAGCTTTGATAGTTTCATGGTACGATTTGACAAAGTTTCATAATGGACAGCAGCCTAGGAACAAACAGATACCTGACCCAATAAAATACAATTTTCAGATGGTATATTTTCTAGATAGATTTTAAGTTTTTGGCTCATAATCACTCATCCCAGCATTCATGCATCCCTATACTCAATGTGCACTAGAAACTCGTTCAGTACTGATTTTGATGACATTATTCTAAGTTGCAACAATTATGTTTTATTTTTTAAATCACAATATATATGCCTCAATGAATAATTTTTGAACCATAGATCCATTTTGTGATTTAGGGCTATAATACAATTTGACAATAATCCTGAAAAAATGCAAATATAGTGAAGGGAAGCAATAAAACATGAAGGAAAATTATGTAAAAATAGCACCCATCGCCTGCATGTTAGACAAGAGCCCCCTGCATTCCTTGGAGTCCAGGGACAAGCTTTAGGAGCACAATTATTAAGAATATAGCAGGATTTCTGTGAAAGTCACCAGGTTCAAATGTGTGAGATGCATGGGTTTAAAACTGTTGCTTGCTTTTTTTCTTCTAAAACATAGCACTTAGGAGACCATTGGAGACGCCAGAGGTTCGTGGAGCACCTTTTGAGAAGCAACCCTCTAAAGCCCAATCCTCATAAAGTCTAAATTGGAGCCCGGCTTGAGGCAAATTCATCATAATTGGCCCATCTGGAGATCCCAAAGCTTCCAAATCCTAAAGGGTTTTGGACCCTATGGTGGATAGGGGAGATAATTTTGGGTGGAGGTGAAGGACCACTTTCCAGCTTCCCCTCCAATCACACGGTCAACTGCCTCCCGTTCTGCTTTTCTAACTAAAACATCCACGTGGCCCAGGCACGTTGGTTGTGGCAGCAGTGGGATCTCTCCAGGGCAGGGAATGGCCTGCTGTGTGTTGACTCCCAGGTCAGCACCAGGCACCACTTCGAGCATTATGCTGAGACGGGTGGCATAATAATAAGAATGACCTCTCTGTGGCCAGCAGGTGCTTGATAGAGGACTTCAAAGTGCTCTCCAGTCACCAACCGTATGCAAACAATGTCTCCTTCAATACATCCCAGGGTTTGTAAGAAACATCTGTGTGTTGATTCACTCCAGGGACCTTTCCACCTGGGAGAGCAGCCACTGCGAGCTGCCCCTTCTCCTCGTCTCTCTGTCTCCTCGCCCCCACATCCCCATAAGCTTCCCATCCGTGACAGCCTTGAAAATGGAGTGAGCAGATGAATTGGCCAGGTTACTCCCAATCAGGGATGTTTGTAACCCCCACTCTGTTTAACTGTCTTCTCCTGGCGCCAGGCATCAGGGCTGGCCAGGGTCCGCCATGATTAGGGGACACCACGGGCATCACTGTTCAGGACTCATATCCAAAAAAGGCCTTAATTTTACACCTCTGCCACATTTCCCAATAAACACACATATGTCTCTTTTGAGCAATGTGTTAATTTGTTAATACAAACATTTTAAATACACAATTTTTATAACCATGTTCCAGCATTTCTTATTTACTATAGTTGGAGCCTTAAAAAATGGAGGTGGCCTGGGACTTCCCTGGTGGTCCCGTGGCTAAGATCCCACGCTCCCAACGCAGGGGGCCCGGGTTCGATCTCTGGTCAGGGAACTAGATCCCACATGCCGCAACTAAGAGTCTGCACGCCACAACTAAAGATCCTGCATGCTGCAACTAAGACCCGGTGCAGCCAAATAAATAAATAAATAAATATTTTTTTAAAAAAATGGAGGTGGCCTGAGCCTCTTTTGATCACTGAGGAACTCTGGAGCTGGTTGAGCCAAAGTGGCATCAGGGCAATACCCTTCCTGGGGGACAACTCATCCCTCCCAGCCAGCAACGCTGACCAATCCAAGTTTACAAGTTCAAATGTGCAGACGTTTCATCCCCAATTCAATTTGGGAAATGTGAACTCAGATTGCCTGGAGGAAGCTAAGAGCTGACTGACGGTATTCTATAGAAATGGAGATGACAGAGACACAGAGCATCTCATGCGGTGTGCTCCGAAGCCAGCCTTCTGGAAACGGAATTGGATTCCTGACATCAGGCTGGAGAGTTTAGAAGTTACACTGTGAGTAATGGGGAGCCACTGAAGCTGCATGAGGATGAGAGTCTGGTTCAGGACTGTATTTTAGGAAAACCATCGGTGGTTAGTGGATGAAGGGAGACTGGAGCCTGAGGCTATTGTCCATCTATTTCTAGGTAGAAATTCCAAGTCTAGCTCTCAGGGAGGGGGTGCGGCAGGGATCCTGTCCTGGGATTTCCAGTTGGAGCCTTGACAAGACCAATGGCCCTTCCCAGGCTAGGTGCTTTGTGCAAACACACTGCATCCTCCCAAAGAGAGAAAGCAGCCTGACGCCAGCCTCCCTCAGATGGAATGTTCTTCCCCATCGGGCCTGACTTGGGAGAAAGTAAGAAGGCCAGGGAACCTCTCAGGGGAGAGCAGGTCCAAAGGAGAGCAGGAGGTAGTTTCTTACTGGGCAACTTGGGGGTCTCCTGTCCCATTTTCTGGAGCAGTCTGTCCGTTTGCTCCCTCCATCATTTCCTTGTACTGACGTTTGAAGAAGCCAACCTGTTGGGGAGGAAGGAGAAGAAAATCCCTGGGTGTCAGTGTAAGAACACCCCCTGAGGCTGCCTGGGCCCATCTGGAGACCCACTGGCCAGCCTGGCCCCTCTCCGGGTGGCTGGTCTCCCTTCTGCCTCGCCCCATCCACTCCTTGGTTACCTGCCCTTCACCTGCATTGTCCAAATTCTAGACCCCCACTCCTACTCTGTAGTCTCATCCCTCCTCTGTGAGGGGCTTCCCCAAACACCCCAGCCTTGTCCTGGGGGCCCCTCGGAGTGCCTCCATCCACAGAGTCACAACTGCAGAGTACAACTGAGCTGTAGAGTCACAGGCATGGCATGTCCTGCTTGTGGGTCCCCTGCAAGCAGGCGTGATAACCCCAGTGCTCACACCAGCAAGCAAGCTCCGAGCTGGCACCTGCCTGGGCTGCTGAGAGCCCCCAGTGTGCAGGTGTGAAAGAGAGTGTGAAACCCTGGGCAGAAGGAGGTAATCCAAGGAGGCCCGTGGGCAGAACTAGCAGGGCAAGGTACCCAGGCTAAGCCATGTGGGCCTGTTTCACACCACGAGTGTGTGGATCTCACAAAGGCAGGGGCTTATGTCTGGTGTTGATTACACATAATAGGGGCTCAATAAATCTTTGTTGAATGACAAATGAATTTATGGAAAGTAACCACAGCACTGTGCCTGGAACATAGCAGATGCTAGGAAGGTATTTGTTGAAGGAAGGTATCTGCTCAAGCCCTTGGCTTGACTCCTTAGTGTCAAACACCGTGTGTACCCCTCCTTGGGCAGCATTTAAGCCCTTTCCCTTTCATCCAGCTTTTCCCTGATCCCCAGTCTCTGCAGCCAGCAGGTCATCTCCCCCTGTCCTTCTCAAAGGAAACTGGGAAAAGGAGGAGGGGTGGTTCTAAAAGCCCTGCAGCGTGTAAATCTGTTCCTTGCGATGAGGAATTGTCCTGCCCAGATGCCAAGGCTTAAGCCCAATGCCATGAACACTTCAATGTTTAGCTGAAGCCTCCCCTGACAGGAGACCCTAGCGTCCCCTTGCCCCCTTGAAAACTCAGGTAGCCTCAGGATACAGAACCACAGGGAGGCCCCTGATGAGATTCTTCCTTGAATCAGGATGACCTTGCTCCCCAATAAGGCTGTAAGAACCTTGAAAACAGGGTCACATGTCATATGTCTTAGGGAACCCGGGACAATCTTGAGGCTTTTAAGAAAGGCTTCTGAGAACTGTAGCCTCTGTTAAATGTAGGATGTAATGATAATAATATCACAATTACTATTATCATCAATAACCCACAATAAGCACTCGATGATTGATTAGTAAGTGCTGCTAGCAGTGTCATCTACCGATTGAGAGGGTGGTGAGAAAACTTAAATATCACAGATGTTCAGCTGCTGCAGAGAGTGAGAATTCCCCGAGCCCCACAGAGTGACGGAGGAGGAGCCCTTTGAGGTCGTGGTGTGGCACCTGCTGATCACGGTGTAGACAGCGTACTTCACCGGGAGCTCCAGCCGGAAGGTGGTCTTGCTCGTCTTGGGGGTGTTATTCTCACTGGAAAATGAGGAGGATCCCAGCTGGCAAGTGTCTTAGAGAAGGTGGCTGCGGGCTGTCTTGGGTCTGGCCCAGCTCACCTGCTCACATTGGCTGCAAGAAGCAGCCGGTTTCCCAGCATGGCCGTGGGGGAGACGTCAAAGGTTGCCATGAAGGTGATCTGAGGAAGAGGTAGGAATGGGGTGGGGGGAGGTCACCGAGGAGTAGGAGGGGGAGGCAGGGGAGTAGCGGGGGGAAGAAGCAAGGCTCACCTGGGCATTTATTTAATTCATTCCAATCTTAGCCAGTCCTGACCACACAAAAAATTCCTTTCCAAAAATTCCTTTTTCATAAACCTTTTTTTTTTTCACCAGAAACACACATCCTACTCTTCTTGCATATAGAGATGTTTCCTTTGTTACTTCTTTTTAGCTTTAATCACATATATTAGAATTGTTAACCCTACAAATCTTTAATTTTTACTGAAAACTAAAAAGTAAGCAATTGTGAACTGTCTTTTACATTAGTATTTTGTGGATTGGCAGACTTGTAAATATTTTTATAATTTCTAGAAACATGTGCTTTCTCATAGAAAAGTTCTCAGCATGGCACCAAACATGTTTACTAAGAAACCCAGGGCTTCCCTGGTGGCGCAGTGGTTGAGAATCTGCCTGCTAATGCAGGGAACACGGGTTCGAGCCCTGGTCTGGGAAGATCCCACATGCCGTGGAGCAACTAGGCCCGTGAGCCACATCTACTGAGCCTGCGCGTCTGGAGCCTGTGCTCCGCAACAAGAGAGGCCACGATAGTGAGAGGCCCGCGCACCGCGATGAAGAGTGGCCCCCGCTTGGCACAACTAGAGAAAGCCTTAGCACAGAAACGAAGACCCAACATAGCAATCAATCAATCAATCAATCTTTAAAAAAAAAAAAAGAAACCCAAATATCTTTAGTTTCTATGTAAAATGAAGCCAAAAGTATGTAAACGTGTGTTTAGTAATCAATGTTTCAGTATTCTGTCTTATTTGAGAATGATTTAGATATTCAATGATTAAATTTAATTTAACTTAGCATACCTTTAAGGTTTCAGATTACCCAAATGATTTGGGGAAACTGTTTTAAAAGTTCACCTAGAAACTTTTTATCTCACAACCATTTAGTTCATTTGTTTAGATTATTTATGAAAATTTTATCATACCAAGTTATTTTTCTTGCTGACAAATTTCGTAACAGAGATAACATGAACTTTTTTGATTAATAAATGCGGGTGGAATAAAAGGTGTATGTCTGCATGATACTCAGTGTTGATAATTCTAAAGACATGCTTGTTTTAATTAAACCAACAACCATAAACCAGCTTTTATTTACTCAAGGTTAATCCTGGATCATGTGAACTTGAAAACCATTTGGGTTAGTTTCTGTTAAATTTAAATTCATGTTAGTGCTTGTTTGTTTTTAAAACCAATTAAATAGAGCTCTTTTACAAATTAATTTTAGTAATACCATCTGGAGGTGAAAAATAGCACACATCTAAAACACGCATATGAACACACAAACATGCAAAAAGAGACCTTATAGTTTCATTTTAAAATTTTAGTCATGAGACAGGTATAAGAATGTAAAATATACTAGTTATAAAACAAGTTGTATTTAAGTTGTTTTTCTGTCAGATGGAGTAGGTTAAGTTTAACTGCTCAGATGGCTAAAGCCTCTACTAGTATCTGCAGAGAAACACTTAAAAGATTTTGTACTACCTCTCCCCCTTTTTGTTCTCTTTCTGATAAGAAACTTCTCCCTACGGTTTGCATTTCAAAGAGCTGCCTATCCGGTCCTAGAGAAAATGGGGTCAAAAATCTATATCACAAAGGCACAGAGAAACTGTCCAAGTTTTCTCCAAGAAGTTTTGGGGTATATTTCCCTGTTATCAAAGTTCTAGAGTAATTATTATTTAAATTTTCCTTCTTTTCTTAGGTGCAGGACAAAGTCTGTCTCCAATGTCCCAGTCTCTTACAATATCTGTAAGCATTTAAAAAATGAAAACGGGGGAATTGCCTGGCGGTCCATTGGTTAAGACTCCACACTTCCACTGCTGAGAGCGCAGGTTCCATCCCCCTGGTCAGTGAACTAAGATTCCGCAAGCCGAGCAGCGCAGTCAAAATTAAAATAAAATAAAAAATAAAAGTGAAAAAGGGAGGTTTTGGGGATGGTAAAGTTTTCTAGAACTGCGTTTCCGGTTTTGTAAAGATGTGTGAGATTAAGACAGTTTCTTTCACTTCATCAAGGAATTAGGTTGCCACTTAAATGACATCATAGGTTAATCAGCCCACCCAACTACATTATCCCCAATTTGCTTTTCTCCCTCTGGGTATATAGTTTTATTTTAGTTTTAGGGGAGAAGGCCTAAAAAAAATTCCTATCAGGCTCTGAATATCAGCTTCCAACCTCTGGCCAACTTTTGACCCTAGAGCTACTTTAAAAATATATTAATTTTAATTTTAATTCCCTGTTGGCTGTTTAAGGGAATAATGTAGCAGTTTACCAGAAAATTTCTCACAGTCTTGTCAACTCTGGAAGGACCCATACGGGAGCCCTTCTTCTAAGGTAGATATGGAGGTGTCTGTTAGGCCATTAATTTGGTGGACTTTTGTTTATGGTCTTGTAGTCTCTTCAGAGTGGAAAGACAGTTCAGCCCAAGGATTAGAATGAGTTTCTCAAATTAAAGGAGGAAAAAGGGGAGCAGTAGGGGCTGCATCCCTCTCATAGTCTTTTGTTTTAAGTACCTCTTATTTATTTAATCTTTTATTAGTTTTTTGCAACAAAACTTTCAGTGAAGCTATTTTGGAATTTCAAAGGCTTTTGGGAGCTTCTGCATACCAGTTAAAATAGGTATTACATTCTGTTTATTTGATTTAGGAACTCTTACTTTTTTTTTTCCCCCTATTTATTTATTTATTTATTTATTTATTTTTAGCTGTGTTGGGTCTTTGTTTCTGTGCGAGGGCTTTCTCTAGTTGCGGCAAGCGGGGGCCACTCTTCATCGCGGTGCGCGGGCCTCTCACTATTGTGGTCTCTCTTGTTGCGGAGCACAGGCTCCAGATGCGCAGGCTCAGTAGCTGTGGCTCACGGGCCTAGTTGCTCCGTGGCATGTGGGATCTTCCCAGACCAGGGCTCGACCCCGTGTTCCCTTCATTAGCAGGCAGATTCTCAACCACTGCGCCACCAGGGAAGCCTGGAACTCTTACTTTTTTAATACAATTTTTAAAGGTTTACACTCCACTTACAGTTATTACAAAATATTGGCTCTATTCCCCGTGTTGTACAGTACATCCTCGTAGTCTATCTCACACCCAATAGTTTGTACCTCCCACTCCCCCACCCTTATATTGCCCTTCCCCGCCCCACCCCCCGCCCACTGGTAACCACTATTTGTTCTCTATATCTTGAGTTTAACCCACATTTCTGCCCAGCCAAGTCTAGCTGCAAATGAGGTGCAACCCACATTTCTGTCCGGCCATGTTTGGGGCCCCCAATCTAATGCTTATCAAGCTAAGCTTTCAGGACACAAAACAAGTTAGTAAGATTTTTGCCATTTTTGTTGATATTTATAGCTTCTAGGACTGTAGTTCTTAGTCAAAAATAAGCAGGTGTGCCAGAAGGTGGCACACTTAGCTCTTGAGACTTTAAGGATTTTTTTTTTTCCTTTTACTTAAAACAAAAATTTTTTCTGCAGCTAGTAACCTCCAACAATTCCTACAGAACTTTGTCTTTGTACTGGGGAAAAGGATTGAACCAGCAGAGCTCAACAAATGGTGACTGTGGATTGGGGGCTCCACATGGATAGGAATGAATAGGACTGTCCACACTGCTGTTAACAGTTCCCATGTGGATCTTTGGGCAGAATCAAGGGCTGATTTTTCCACTCAAAACCTGGGAATTGCAGTCTGAAAGGCTAGGAGCTTGGGCTCTGGACAGAACGATCTGTCAGCTCAAGCTGACCTGTACTGTAAAGGAAAGTCAATTAGATTGGGAGCTTGATACAAAGAGAGAGGAGTTTAAAACCAAGAGGAAATTACCCACGGTACTTGGAAATGGTGAGAAGGATAGTGACAGGGGTCATGGAGTACCATGCCTGTGTTTCTCGTTGTTCCGAAGTGACGTCAAGAAGTTTGCTTTGGATTCCACTGCTGCCACCAAACCTGTCAAAAAAACAAAATTCAACTGAATAAACTTTAAAGATCTAATTGGTTTTATTGAACCATTCATGAATCGGGCATCATTCCATCCAGCAAATCTCTAAGGAGCTATACAAAATGAAAGGCTTTTATAGGCAGAGAGTGGACTACCTCATCTTTCTTCCTTTCCTGTGACAGACTACCTCGCTGGTGTTGACCAGAAAATTCCAGATTGACCAGTTAAAACTACATTCTTAAAAAGGTTGTAACTGTAAAGTTTAAGTAATAAATCTTTGTTTGCTGATGTGGGGTTTAGCACAAGTGACTCCATTTGGGGCCTGGTTTTTTGGGTTTTTTTGACCATACCGCGGGGCATATGGGATCTTAGTTCCCCAACCAGGGATCGACCCTGCGCCCCCTGCAGTGAATGCACAGAATCTTAGCTACTGGACCGCCAGGGAAATCCCCGGGCCTGTTGTTCTTAATATCCAGCACAATTTTTTCCTTGAGGTATGTGTTTGAAGCTAGTGGCCATAGCTCAGACTCACCTAAATCTGTGGTTGGTATAGCATCAAGGCCCAACCCACACTTTCTTTTAATTTCATTTTAGCTATTATGGATAATAATCATCAAGGGACTGTATGTTTAGCATGCTTATTATTTTGCATTTCCTTATAGATCCAATAGCCAACTCCCTGGGAGTCGGGCTACTATTATTTCTAAACTTTATTTGGTAAATTTTGCCTTTAGTAACAGATTGCAGCATAGTTGTAGTTTCATAGGATGAATGCCATCCAGGGATCAAGGGTTTGTCTTTCCCTGCCCTTTTACCTTTTTCTTCTTAAACCACCTGTTGCCATGAGCCAGGGCCTTTCTAGCATACCCTACTCTTGACACCAATTAATGATTCTGAACATCCCAGTTCCAAGCAATGGATTGTGTTTGGGGTTTTCCCCACCACCAAGGAATTTTCTGACACCAGCTGGGTGTCCTACAGTTCAACTCAATTCCGACACTATCTATCTGGAGATAGCATCAGATCCCACAGGTTAAGGGCACAGTTCTACAAGACCGCCTCCCACCCCCACTTCAGACACCGATTGCAAGCCCAGGTTATCACCTGTGCTTCTGACTGTCTATTGATTGGAGGTTTCAACGACACCCTTCCTTTGGTTCCATTAATTTGCTAGAACGGCTCACAGAACTCAGAGAAACATTTTACTTACTAGATTGCCAGTTTATTATAAAAGGTTAGAACTCAGAGACAGCTAGATGGAAGAGGTGTAAGGTGTGGGGAAAGGGCATGACTTTTCTGAAAGGGCCACTCTGCTCTCCAAACCCCATCCATTTGGGGTTTTATGGAGGCTTAATTACATAGGCATCATTTTTGAAATTAATTTTTATTGGAGTATTGTTGCTTTACAATGTTGTGTTAGTTTTTGCTGTACAGCAAAGTGAATCAGTTTTACATATACATATGTCCCCTCTTATTTATTTATTTATTTATTTATTTATTTATTTATTTATTTTCCCCTCTTTTTAAGATTTCCTTCCCATTTAGGTCACCACAGAGCATTGAGCAGAGTTCCCTGTGCTATACTTTAGGTTCTCATTTGTTATCTATTTTATACATAGTATCAATAGTGTATATATGTCAATCCCAATTTCCCAATTCATCCCATTCCCCCCTTTCCCCCTTGGTAACCATGATTGATTAAATCATGGCCATTAGTGATTGGACTCAATCTCCAGCCCTTCTCCCCCCTCAAGAGGTTGAAGGGTGGGGTTGAAAGTGCCAAACCCCTAATCATGTGGTTGGCTCTCCTGGCCACCAGCCCCCATATTTAGCTGCTTTCCAAAAGTTGCCACATTAACATAATTATCTTTATCTCTCACTATCTTGTCATCTTCAGCATCCGGCCTGGCAGAAAGACACTCTCATGGCAACACGTGGTTTTCACAAATATTTGAATATGTTTTTGCCATTCGTCCTTAGTGTTCTTCAAAAATGAGTGGAAAACAAAAAACTTTTGTGGATACAAGTGATAATACAACTGAGGCAAAGTTGGAAATTTTACAGTTGCTGAAACAGCCAAAAGTTAGTTAGCTTCAAGCCTTGCTTGTGAAGAGAAGTCCAAAAGTAAAGATTACATATAAAATGTGATATCATTCAAGAGTGTTTCTAAAAGATGAGGTGTGGTGAAGATGGAGAAAATGAAGAGAGCTTTAAATTTTTGTATTAAGGAGAATCGTCAAAAAATCATCTTTGTGGTTCCAAACACAGAGAGAAGTTCCCAGATGCACAGAACTGATGACGGGGTACTCTTTGCTACTGACCCCTTAGCACAAGAGGAAGAAAGCTATTGCTCAACTTGGTCTTGACAGTCTTTGCAGGAAGTAGGTAAGTTAGCCTCAAAGTCAGCAATCACAATCTTCAGCCACATTCCCTACTGGGTATCACCAAATGCCCTTCTCAGAGTCTAATTTCTTCTGTCTGTTAAATGTCAGCTCAAATAAATGAAGCTAAAATTTTTGTTTAGAAAACTATTTCGTATTGTCTATACAGGAGTCCCTGTATCTGTGGGGGATGTTTTCCAAGACCCCCAGTGGATGCCTGAAACCTCAGATGGTTCTGAGCCCTATATATATATGTTTTTTCCTATACTCACATAAGTATGATAAAGTTTAATTTATAAATTAGGCCCAGTAAGAGATTAACAACATTTCTCCCTACTATATAGACGGGACCTCATCAATCTTTTCCCCCAGAGTTTATGTGGGTCTGTTTCCTAAAACTGTACAAAATGTTAGATTTTTAATCTTTGGTAATATGATATTACAAAGAAATTGCTTTTCTTCTGTTATTGTTCAGCTCAGTCATCTTCATATATGCTAATCCTCACTAGTCACTTGTGTTATTTCATTTGGAATATCAATGTGTTTGTTACTGGTTTCTAAGAACTCATTTATGACTAAGGATGTTAACCATTTATCATGCAATGTAAATGAAATATCATATTTTATTGCCATCAAAAAAGAGAGATTAACAACAGTAACTAATAATAAAATGGAACAATCTTAACAGTTTACTGTTATAAAAGTTATGTGAATGTGGTCTCTCTCTCAGAATCTTATTATTAAAATTTAATGCCTTTTTCCCCCAGTGATTAATGTTTGCTGTGATGTAATTTATCCCACAAAAATGAATGTAATCTCTTTATTGTGGCTTATACTTTTCATCTTCATGATTATTTTTGTAACATTTTAATGCTTTGTCTTAGAGTAGCAGAACTTACATTCTTTGTTTGCATTTACCAATTTCTTACCTTTAAGCCCTTCAGAGTCATTTTATTTGAAACCTAGCTTTTATAAAGAAAGTATAACTGGAAAAAAATGTAAATGCCTTTTCCATCCTAACTAAGCACTTATCACACCCTGTGGCCATAACTTTTGCAGTTGGAGGTACAACAGCAAAACTAACACAAATTTCTTTTTCCTTCTTCACAATTTCACAGGTAGAAGACCCATTCTTATTGTAGATCTTAGCAGCCTCAGCATATGATTTTTTTTTCTTTCCTTAGTCAGTCGACAACTTTCACCTTTTCACTTAAAGGAAGCGCTTTACAGCTTCCCTTTGGCACATCTGAATTGCCAGTGTCACTGCTCTTGCACTGGGGCCATTATTAAGTAAAATAAAGGTCACTTGAACACAAGCACTGGAATACCTCAACGGTCAACCTGATAACTGAGCCGGCTACTAAGTGACTAACGGGCGAGATACACTGGACAAAGCAATGCTTCACGTCCTGTGTGGGCTGGAGTAGATGGTGGGAGAGCCCGTCACGTTACCCAGAAAGGTGCACAATTTAAAACGTATGAATTGTTTATTTCTGAAATTTTTTATTTCATATTTTCGTGGAAATCGAAACCAAGGGTGAGGGGGGACCACTGTGCTTGACATTTAATCTACATTTTAAGTGTTTCAAATGCCTGTCACATATATATTTAACATAGTGTGCCATAGTTAGGGATTTTTGTCACAAATTTTAGCCTTCTAAGTCTATTCCTCGGCTTTTATACATTGGACCTTTTCTCATGCATTTGAGAGACATTCATTTATGCATAACTGTGGAATATTTAAAACACACAGATATGGCTACCAAAGGGGAAAGGGGGGAAAGTGATAAATTAGGAGTTTGGGATTAACATATACACCCTACTATATATAAAATAGATAAGCAACAAGGACCTACTGTATAGCACAGGGAACTATAGCCAATATTTTGTAATAACCTATAAGGGAAAAGAATCTGAAAAAATATATGTATATGTATAACTGAATCACTTTGCTGTACATCTGAAACTAACACAACATTGTAAATCAACTATACTTCAGTTAAAACACACGCACACACACACACACACACACACACACACAGAGAAAATTATGGAGAATAAATAACAACCACCCATTTATTTACCCTTCCCCGATTTAACAAGTGTTAAAATATTAAGTGTGTCGAATTTTAAATTTAACACTTTACAAGTTCCCTCCCTGCCAGAGGCCATCACTCTTCTGATTTCTAGCTTCGCAGATTAATTTCACCTGTTCATATGAAAGGACTCATATATTATGCAATCTGGTGCCTGGCGTCTTTCACTTATGACAAAGTTGAAATTCATCCATGTTGTTACCCATATCTGTAGTCTGTTCTCTTTTATTGCTGACTGGTAAGTTCAGTGTATGAATTTACCAGTTTGGTTGTCCACTCTTTAAACAGCACTCTCACCCATGCCCTGCCCCCCACAAGTGCCCTCTGAGGCGGCGGTGTGTTCTTCTCCAGGCTCACGTCCATGCAGTGGGGCCTCTCCACCTCTCTGTCCTGCCCCTTCCTCTCATATGCAGCCTGATTCCTGAGGCCCCAGAGAGCTACCAGGACCCTGGGCATCAAGTAGATCTCAAGGGCTGGGGGAGGGTGGTCTTCTGGGATAGCCAGGCCCTGGAGAAGGAAGCCAGACCCCCAGAGGTGGTGGTGGTGGGAGAGTATGGGGGCTTTTCACCAAGGTGCCTTTAGCCTCGGGCCCCTGACTTTCTATAATTAACCAAGTACTTCCTCACTGAGCCTTCCTCCTGCCACGTCAAGCCCTGAGTCATTATTTTAACTCCCCCCGAGACTCGGAGCAGCCTTCAGTGCTCTGGTGCCCGGGCCTCTTTTTCTCTGATGCGCTGCCCGGGGATGGCCTTTGGAGTTGTGCTGCTTCTGGCTGGTGAGTGGGGCTGCTCAGGGCTGGGAGAAGCCTTGCGGTGGGGTCTCTGTCCGGTAGGACAGGCAGGGGGCTGCTTGTTCAGCTCTCAGGAGGAGCTGAAGGAAGGGCAGAGGCCTTGTATCCAGTCTGGCTTGGAGGGAGGAATGGCCTGGAATCTGGGGAGGGGCGGGAGCTGAGCAAAGCTGAGGGAGGTGGGCTCGTGAGTTACGCTTGGGTGGAGGGTGATCTGCTCTCCACCTTCCCCACGGCCTCCCTCCCTCCCGTGCGGGCCCTGGAGTGGGTGCTGTGAGTGAG
The DNA here is from genome assembly GCF_009873245.2 of Balaenoptera musculus. Lineage (NCBI taxonomy): Eukaryota > Metazoa > Chordata > Mammalia > Artiodactyla > Balaenopteridae > Balaenoptera > Balaenoptera musculus. The sequence goes on from NC_045799.1 coordinate 72,783,326, forward strand.
GGGAGTCTGCCCCAGCGCCCCTGGGAGGGGAAGCCACGAGGAAGAGGAAGACTTTGGACAGCACCTCCTTGGTCCTGCATGTCCCCCGAGTCTTGATTTCAGGCAGGCTGTCCCACTGCTGCCAAGAGAACAGTCCAGAAGTTGACAACGGTATCAGGACCACATTCGTGTGTCATTTAAAAAATCAGCTGGGTGTCAGCTGAAAATCAGATTTCACCCCCAAATCCCGATTTCCAGCTTCTCTTGAGAAATGGGAAGGTCTGGCTGCTCTGGGTACCAGAGCCTGGGAATGACTACCCCACTTTATTCCCTGGTGCTCATGCCACCATCCCCAACTTCGCTCTTTGATGTCACCTGCCCGGCTTCTGAGGCACCTGGGTCTGAGTCCCTTGGTATCCTGCTACTTGTCAGATCACAGGGGCCACTTTCAGGAACAGAATCACCCTTTGTGAGGAAGGCATGGGACGTGAGGCTCCCCTGCATGTGGCCGCAGCAGGGTCTCAGCATCCTAAACATCTAGCCTCTTCCCAGAACCCCAGGGTTCAGGTGTCTGGACCCTCCCTGTCACTGCCTGGCCTGGCGCCTGACCTCCTTAAAGCTTCCCTGTTCTTGGGGTCAACTCCTCAATCCAGAGACAGCCAGGCCTCCTAAGAGGAATGGGGAGGAATGGGGAGGGCTTTTTCCAACCGCCCCACAATTGCTTGCGGGGGGGGGGGGTTTGGAAGAAGCCCTTGAAATGTAGGGGGTCTTCCCTGAGGCTTTCTAGCTTAGCCTTTGGGAAGGGGGACGTTGATGAGTCAAGGCTGGTGAGAGTGAATTGGATTCCTGGCTGTGCCAGTGACTTGCTGTGCAGTTCTGGGTCAGTCAGCAAATACTAAAGTTACCTGCTAAGGGCCAGGCACTGTCCCAGGCACCAAGACAAGAAATATGTAGTAGTGCTTGCTCTCCTAGAGCCTGGCACCAGGGACGGGGACATGGAGAACACATAATGACAAATAATTAATCTCAGAATTCTAAGTCTGTTCCCCAATCTGGATCTTAGGGTCTCTGCATAATGAGAAGATGGAGCACGACAGTTTTTAAGTGGGATGTCCTGGGGGCAGTCCCAATATGCCTGGTGTAATTATTAATGGTGCCCCTTCCACTCTCAGAAGGTCCCAGTTTAGACAGTAAATGTACGGTCACTTTATCTTTAAAGGACATTCCTGATCTAAGCTATCAGGAGATGACTGGCCTAATTTCAGATTGTGGATGTATTTGAAGTGTCCATGAGGGGGCATTTCTCTGGATGGTTGCCCGTTGCATTGTGATTTGACTATTTTTGACGGAGGGTGAGAGATGGGAACCACACAGAAGGCAACCAGGAAACAAAGAAAGAAAGAATGCCGTTCTCTTGGGCAGATGGGGAACCAAGGCTATGCGGGGTGGGTATCAAGACCCCAAGAAATCAGGGGTCCGGAGGAGAAGGGGCTTCTCTGGCTATCCCTCTCACCTCCCCTTCCCGAATTCCTCAGTCCTGGCTTCTTATCATGGATTCAACTTGGATGTGGAGGAGCCCATGGTCTTCCAAGAGGACAGAGCCGGCTTTGGGCAGAGCGTGGTCCAGTTTGGCAGATCTAGGTAGGCGCCGTCCACTTCCCCAACTCCACCCCCTTGGCCTGCAGGCAGGTGGCTGCATGTGGCAGCCCAGGAGGTTCCCTGGAGGAAGGGCAGCATGGGTGAGAAGCCTGTACATGACACCACTGACTACTGACCCCTGGCATGAGGTGGGCAAGTTCAGGGTCAGTCGTGCCCAGCCTGCCCAGTCCTTAAGGGTCTGTGCTGGCCTTGTGAGGATCCCCGTGCATGAAGGAGTGTGACACCAAATAGCAAATAGGAAACACCAGGACAGGCAGAGAGGGAGGCACTGCAGAAGAAACGGGGAAAAACATTTTTCCAAGAACAAGAGACCCCGCATTTTTATTTTGCACTGGGACCAAAAAATTATGTACCTGCCCTGCCTCCAGAAGTGCACATTCTTGGGTTCCAGAGACAGGGACCCAAGGAGTTGAAGTCACAGTGTGATGCAAGCATAACCAAAGTCTGGGAGGCAGAGGAAGGGAGACCTCAAACCCAGGAGGGAATTCCAGGAAGACTTCACAGAGGAGGTGGCATTAGCAATGGAGCCTGAGAGCACAGGACAGTTCACATGGCCAAGAGGGAGCACACAGAGGTCACTGAGTTCTAAATGTACATCCCTCCTCCTTCCTCACCCTGCTGGCAGGCTGGGAATGTGGAAGCAAGTGCCAGGCGCCAGAGTTTTATTTTTTCTTTGTTTGTTTGTGTTGAAATATAACACAGAGACTGAAATGCACAAATCCAAAATCCAACTCAATGAATTTTTCATATGTGTGTACCCAGGTAAACACCACCTAGATCAAGATGTAGAACCTCTCCAGTCCCTTCTCGCCTGGGTTCCCTTGGGACTCTCCTGATCACACAACACCGAACAAATCCAGAGAGAGCCTCTGTCCCACTTACCATCACCACCAATTTGTGTTGGGGGCCTATTTTTTTAAAAAATGAATATAAAACTCTTGATTGACTGCTGTTCACCAGTATTTACAGTAAAGTAAATAATATATATTGGATGATATTCTGATGGCTACAAAGTTACTGTTTTTCCTCGTTTCTGCTGAGTTGTTACCCAAATACGAGAAGACTGAGCCCACGTCTAAGGAATGGGTTGGGGTGAAGAAAAACATGCAGATCAATAGTCTAAGACTAAAAGTTTATTCACCCATTTGTGCCAGCAGGTCCCAAACAGCTACATCTCCAGCCATCTGATTCAGTTTCATCCTCGAGCCTTAGACAAACAGGGATTTCAGGTTTCCATAAAGAAATGGCTCTCTAGAAGGAATCTTTAAATGACAATTTAACAAGACTTGCTTGGCTAATTAGTTAAAATACACTAGTATTTGTCCAGTTTCCTCATCTGAGTAGCAAGGTTGTTGATAGTGAGAACATTTTTCCAAATTAAAAAATTGTCTTATCTCAAGGAATTTTGCAAATAAATGGTTGCATTTATATGACTGCAGATATAGATGTGGCTTCTGATACAGCTGCTTAAAATGGTCCAATTTAAATTGTTTATCTTATATTTAAATTGTCCAATTAATTACAGAATTATCTGTTTGGCTTCAAAAGCTTATGGCTTCAGGACGTTTTTTCCATTTTTTCTATTTGAGGCGACCTATTTCTTGGGTGGCTCAGAATGATAGCTCCTAGGAAACAAATTGCACTGACCTGTGGCTGGGAAAGGCTGTTTTTGTTCTGAATAGTATTATTTTGGGTGAATGTTAACACACACACACACACACACACACACACACACAACCCCCCAAACCATTTGCATACACAAACACACATATATTTATGTATACACACACACAAACACAAACAAATAAACAAAAAGCCCAGCACGGCCCTTCAGCATATGTGGGTTAGACTCAGGCCCTGATTTTTAATAGCCTCACAAGTGGCCGAAGCCAAGAGCTCCCCTCATGAAGTCTCACTTCCCCGTGACACTTCTTCACCCGAAGTGCCTTGTGCCCCAGCCCCACCTGTGACTGTCTGTCCTGGCTGTGCCTCCAGACTCGTGGTGGGAGCCCCCCTGGAGGTGGTCGCGGGCAACAAAACAGGACGTTTGTACGACTGCCTGGCTGCCACCGGCTTGTGTCGGCCCATCTTGCTGAATAGTGAGTGACTCGCCCCAGGAATCAGGGCCCTCAACCCTCCTACACCAGACCGCCCCCTCCCTCCTCAGCCGCCAGCTCAGCTATCCCCCCAAACGAGGGTGTGTCCTTGAGTGTGACCCTGTGTGTCTGCCCTCTCAGCACCCCCAGAGGCCGTGAACATGTCCTTGGGCCTGTCCCTGGTGGCCTCCACCCATCTCTCCTGGCTGCTGGTGAGCATTTCTGGGTCCCAGGAGGGTCTCGAGGGAGGAACAGGGGCGAGAGGAGGCTGGGGCTGGGCGAGAAGGAGGGGAAGTGTTCTGGGGGCCCCCTCGCCCACACAGGCCTCTGTCCCCAGGCCTGTGGCCCGACCATGCACAGAGCCTGTGGGGAGAACATGTATGCAAAAGGCACTTGCCTCCTGCTGGGCTCCCACCTGCAGATCATCCGGACAGTCCCCGCCACCCTGCCAGGTAGGTCCCCTAGAGACAGCAGTTCCGTGCTGAGCACGTGCTGGCACTGCTCATGCGCGCAGAGCATGAAGCCTGGGTCTCGGCCTCTTGGGCCTCCTGTGTGCAGACCCCTTCCCAGAGGCCTCGGCAAGCGCAGGAGGGGCTGGGACCATGGTCTGGCCTGGCAGGAGGGGTAGCTCATGGCAGGAGCCCTAAGCCGGCCAAGTGGTAATGGCTCTGATGGGGTAGGAGGGAATCCAGCCCTTGCAGGAGGCATGAGGGCCCTACATCTGCCAACAGGTGCAGGGATGCCTCCTGGTTTCCAGACAAAGGGCCTTGGGAGGGTGAAGATGTGTGGTGAGGACGATAGGTCCAAGAATCCAAGAGGGAAGCAGTCCTGGGTCATTCACTGCGGAGCTGCCAGGACCCCCCAGACTCACTCTTCCCCTTCCAAGGGGAGCAAATGACCCGGCCATGGGGAGTGTGAGACACAGTTTTGCAGCACTGATGTCATCCACAGAGAATGGTGCCTGGGGGCCCTGCCGTGGCTTCTCTCTGAGAGTCTGTCTTTACAAGTTCATCTTCTGTGTCCTTGGGCAAGTGGCTTCTTTCCCTGGACCTTAGTTTCCTCATTGGCAAAATGGAACTTAATAATCGAGGTGGCTATTAGGATTAAAAACTTTAATACACATAAAGTGCTTAGACTCCTTTCTGGCACATGTATGTGATCGCCATTATGACTGATTTTCTAGCTGAAGACCATGTGTTCTGTCTAGGAGGAAGATACAGATAAACTGCCCCATCTGTGGCATCAGAGGGAATAGTGGGCCCCAAGTGAGATCCAGGCATGTTTCAAAACTCAAGGCATGTTTTGGACCAGAGAAACCATGATGCCAGCCTTGGTGGGCTTTTAGCAGAAAGTGAAACAGCAGCAGAAAGAGCCCCCAGACCAAATTGTGAGAGCAGAGTCTACAGAGGGGACAGAGAGAGTGGAAAAGACTCTTGTGGGTACCATGGCCCACCTAGGATGTCTGTGCAGCCAGACATTTACTAGGTGATAAATGTCTTTTCCTAGATGTTTCTGGGGCTCATGAGGTGGGATGCCTGATGAAAATGGGACACAGATGTGTAAAACTGGTCCAGACGAGGCAGGTTTGCCTAGATTTGGCAAGACTGTGTGCCAGGCAGTACTGGGTGTGCATCACTTTATAGCATCCTCTCAAGATCCTTGTGGAGGCCAGGATGATCCCCATTTTATAGAGAAAACTGAGGCTCAGAGAGGTGAGTTTCCACTTTAGGAAGTGGCAGAGCCCAGAGCTTGAGTCAACCTTGCCTGATTGGCTCAGTTCTTTTTCAGAAGGCCATTCAGCTACAGCCAGCTGCCTGCTATGGGAAGCCCAGTGGATGCAATAAAAGGAGCAAGAAACAGAAGTGACATTGAGAGGGCGCTGGCCCCAGGCCTAATCTGAGAGAGCATGTGGGGGTGGTTTTGTGATACAGCTAAAAATGTGGGCCCAAGTACAAGACGTGGTGGCAGGGAACGCCAGCTACCCAGCTGTCGGGGACAGATCAATGGTGAGAAGGGGAGCATCTGAGGGCTTCTCGGCCTGCTGTGTCGGTGGCTGGATTTCCTGGTCTTCAAGGAAGAAGGGAGGGAAGTGATCTTCCATTTCTTCTGGGCACTGGTGATGTTGGTTGAGTAGGTGGGATGGGTGAGGAGTGAGGAGATGGGAGAAGGCATTTTTGCTTCAGTGCCCTGAGGCAGGGTACCACAGCTCAGCATCACACCTCAGAGCTGTGGTGGTCTGATCTCCCAGCACCCTGGGACCAACACAGGATGTGGGCTGCTGGTGGAGGCATCAACCGGGTTTTGCACGCAGGCCACAAGCCCCTACGTAAGTCTGGGGACAACCTGAAATGTTTTATTTGTTCATTTACATATGATGTGTCTTTCCATTATGGTGTTGACTCCACAAGGGCAGGGATGAGATCTTTTTTAAAGCTATGGTCTTAAATCAGATTTCCCCAGAGATAGACTCTGAGGCTCACCTGGGAATGTTCTCGGGAGCAACCCTTATGAGAGTGTGAGGGAAGCAGGACTTGGCAGATGGAGAGGGTGCACTGTGAGAGGCCTCACCTGTCCCATGGAGAGCTCGGAGCGTGGCCGGATATGGGTTGCCCGCAGGAGCAGGAGGTGACCTCGGGCAAGGCACCTCCCTTTTGAGTGGGGTGACACTTAGGGAGGAACTCTGCTGGGAGCCATCAACAGCCAACTTCCTGCAGCTGGGAATGAGCACCTCCATCCTGATGGGGGGCAGGTCTTGGTGGTACACCTTAGCATCCGCTGCAGGTGTGTCCTTGGGCCTAGAACAATGCCTGGCATGTGGTGATGATGGTGATAACAGCTACCCCTTATGGGGTGCCAGGCCCTGTCTTAAGTACTTTATGTACACATTCATTCTTTTTATCTTTGCAATAATCCCATGTGGTAGGCACTACTATTACCCATTTTACAGATGGGGAAAACTGAAGCCCAGTGAAGTTATGTAACTTGCCTGCATTCACCACTAAGAGGTGGGCAGAGGTGGGATTCGAGCCCAGGCATGCTGGCTCCAGGATGCACATTCTGAATCACTTCGCTAAATTGCCTTCCACTGTGCCCCACAGTATCCCTGGTGGTGTATTCAATAAATATTTGTTGACTAAATGAGTGAGGAGCCCACCCAGCCCCCACCCTCTACTTCTTTCTCCCCTTTTGTAGGCCTTGTGGAAGGAGGGGAGCAACAGGGATTCTGCTGAAGGGAGAAGGGGCTTGGGCAACAGATTTGGACCTCCTCAGTGGAGGGTGTCAGAAACTGGGTGGGCCAGGGGGCCTTGGCATCCCTATGCCAAGGATGGCCCCCTGACTCTGTGGAGTAGAAAGGGTTTCTGGGTCCCAGGAAGTGGCTGGGACCTGCCCATGCATTTCTGATTCCTCCCTCTCTCTCTGCAGAGTGTCCAAATCAAGAGATAGACATTGTCTTCCTGATTGATGGCTCTGGCAGCATTGACCGAAATGACTTTAAACAGATGAAGAACTTTGTCAGAGCTGTGATGGACCAGTTCAAGGGCACCCACACACTGGTGAAGGCTGGGCCCCCGAGGCTTGGGGATTGGGATCGGGGAGGGTCTACCTCTGGGAAGGCCAACCTGGGAGCGGGCCTGGCATCGCTGGGGCCTGGCTCAGTGGACTTGTGCCATGAGGAGGCCAGGGTCCAAGGTCAAGGTATGGTCCCAGTGCAGGGCCGATTTGAGCCCTAACCTGAGGAGGTAACCCCATCACATGTACTATGTCCCCACATGCCACAGGAAATACAATGTTTTTGCTGTTTAAATACATTGAAAGGATTATCAAATCATCTTACTGTGAAATTTGACTGAAGGTAACTTGGCCAAATGATGATTTATTATGTTTTCCATGTAACTCACGATTTCTTTATCTTATTATTTTATTTCCCAGTAGTCAGTGTGTGTGTGTGTATAAATATATATATTATATATATATATAATATATATATATACAAATTCTTTTTTTTTTTTTATACAAATTCTTGAGAAGCAAGGAAATATAACCTACAAATTGATTTCATGTATTATAAATTTTAAAAAAAATCTAAGTTTAACAAATATTGTGGTTGGCAAGGCTATTCTTTGTAAACTATGAAAGAAACATTATTTGGTTTTGATTTTCCAGTTTTCTTTTGGGGCCATTTATTTTTTTCTGGGTCTCAGTATATATTTGTCGGGCCTCAGAACCACATGGAACATGGTTTGTAAATGCAAAATTATTCCAAAATAAAAAACTTCCTAAAAAACAACTTCCGAGCCCCAGGGCCCTCTTCTTGGCCTTCACAGTTCTCGCTGATGCAATTCTCAAACCTTCTGAAGACCCACTTCACCTTCAGCCAATTTCAGACCAGCCGGAGCCCTCAGAGCCTGGTGGATCCCATCGTCCAACTGAGTGGCCTGACATTCACAGCCACGGGCATCCAGACAGTGGTGTAAGCTCCGCCCCCTGCTGCCTGTGAATGAGCTGCTACCTCACTGCTACCTCCTGCTGGGTCTGCACAGCCCTTCTTAGAGGCTGAGGGAGGCTTTGGGGAAAGGGGCTCACAGGGGAGCGAGGGGGCTGTAGGCAGAGTCCTCCCTGGAGTGTTTCTGGTCCCATCGCTCATTGCGATCCCCTGATCTAGGGCGGGACTCCTCTGCAGCGTGTTTCCCCTTTGCCTGCCTTTGGCTTGGCTGGACCCTGAGCCCACCTGGGCTTTGCTTCCCATCCTGGCTCTCCGCTAGCTACCTGGGCCACCCTTGGAGTTACTGACTCTTTCTAAGTCTCAGGAAACTGTCCAATGAGGATAAACTCACAACTTGGTTGTAAGGATTAAGCGAGATAACATGAGTGAGGTGTTTCCGCACAAGAAGTGCGAGATAAATGGTTGGGGATTTTATCCAAAAAATGATGCAGCTCCTCTTTACCTCCCTGGAAGGGACTCAGGAATTATTGCCAAGTGTCTTCTTTGTGCCTTTCTCCCCACTCAGCTCCCTTCATCCCTTCATCCTCTCATCCCTCATCCATTCAAGTCTCTATGTACCATGTGCCTGCCCAGCACTGGGGGCTAGGTGGTCCAGGAAGAAAATGGCTTAGGTGGTGGGACCACAATGGAATGTGTGGTTTCCATGGGAAAGAACTGGGTAGAATGTCTGGGATCCTTGACTTCCTGCACACCCTTGGGCACTGCCCTGGGGATGGTGCTGGAGAAATATTGAAAAAGGGATGATCTCTCCAAAGGCACTCTCTTTACTTTTGGGTGGCTTTTCTGCCTTGAACACTGACCTGTTGCGACTGGACAACCAGGAAGAAAGCCTCTGTCCCTTGAGTTGAAAATCACACAGGAGGGGCATCTTTTCCTAGTCCCTAAATCTCCTCCCAGCAGTGGGCGATGGTGTGGTTCTCATCAACATCCATCCTCTCCCATCACCTCCCTGCTCCCTAGAGCCAAGCCCAGCTCTGCCACTGACTGGGTTGTTGCTGTGTTTTTGTTTTTTCTTTCTTTTAGAAGTTTCATTACAAAAAAGACAAAAAGGCAACAACATTAAGGAAATTTTTTTTTAAGTACATTTTTTAAAAATTAATTAATTTATTAATTTATTTTTGGCTGTGTTGGGTCTTTGTTTCTGTGCGAGGGCTTTCTCTAGTTGTGGCAAGCGGGGGCCACTCTTCATCGCGGCGCGCGGGCCTCTCACTATCGCAGCCTCTCTTGTTGCGGAGTACAGGCTCCAGACGCGCAGGCTCAGTAGTTGTGGCTCACGGGCCCAGTCGCTCCGCGGCATGTGGGATCTTCCCAGACCAGGGCTCGAACCAGTGTCCCCTGCATTGGCAGGCAGATTCTCAACCACTGCACCACCAGGGAAGCCCTTTAAGGAAATTTTTGAAAAAAAAAAAAGAAATATTACCTACAGTTCCTCTAGCCAACCATCTCACAGCATTTTGGCAACAAGCAAGAATAAGTACAAATGAATAGATAAATCCTACTCTCAAAAAGCACAATGTCATTTCCATCCTTGTCTTTATTTAGACATATTTTATATAGTCACAATCAGGGCAGAAACTATTTTCATCCTGCCATTTTTTTCCATCTGTTACATAAACCTGTTCCATGTTTCTCTACAGCTTTTATTGTTTTCCTTTGAAATGGGTGTGTACTTTTCCATCAAGGGCCTGGGTCATGATTTGCTAAACCCCTTCCCTAACACGGGACATTTAGGTTGCTTCAGTATTATATTTGGCATGTGTATGTTATTTGGTGCATATATGTGTGTGTGTGTGTGTGTTTATTCTGAGTTTGTAGAGCTGCATGACCATATATGTTACATTTTTAATCATTTGTAACAGCTACCATAGAATTAATGCTTACCTGTAGGCCAGTCACTGTTGGAAAAGCTTCACCTCATTTGACCCTCAGAATAACCTGATACTATCTGTCTCAGTTATCTATTGCTGCCTGACAAACCACTCCCATATTTAGTGGCTTAAACAACACCCCTTTTGTTACTACTTTTCATGATCCTGGGGCTCAGCTGTTCTCAGGTGGGGTCTCTCATGTGGCTGTGGCCATGTGGCATCTGAGGCTGGACTATGAGAGCTTCATTCACGTGGCTGCGGCCTTGGCAGGATTGGCTGGAAGGCTGGGCTCAGCTGAGATGGCTGGGCCTCTCTCTTCATGTGGCCACTCCATGGGGTGCCTCTAACAGGTTGGCTAGACTTCTCTCATGGCGGCTCAGGGCTCCCCAAAGTGCAAAAGCTACCAAGGTTTCTTAGGCCCATAACTGGCACAGGGTCACTTCTGTTGCATGCTGCTGATTAAAGGGAGTCACAGGCCAGGTTCAATACGGGAAGGGAACCAGGTGTGGCTCACTGGGGACCATCTTTGGAGACCAGCTATGGCACAATTATTGCTCTCCTCTTGCCTGGAGAGAAGCAAAGGCGCAGAGAGGTGAAGTAACTTGCCTTGTTGCCTCCTGGGAATGAGGTTCTGTAGTGGATGGAACTTTAGGGGCAAGGAATATGAGTACCTTTGTTCTCAGTCTCACTAATTATTGTCAGTATGTATCCATGTCTTAACATGCCTGAGTCTCAGGGTGCCAGGACTCCCCAGTCTTTCCAGAGGAGCTTCTAGTGCTGCAAATGATTTCTTCCCAGAATCTCAGTAGAGTCACCCCCCTTTTCTTCCTCGACAGGAAAGAACTATTTCACAGTAAGAATGGGGCCCGTAAAACTGCCAAGAAGATCCTCATTGTCATCACAGATGGGCAGAAATACAAAGACCCCCTGAAATACAGCGACGTCATCCCCCAGGCGGACAGAGCCAACATCATCCGCTACGCCATTGGGGTGCGTCCCCTTCCCCATGGCTCCCCCAGACTCAGCCCGCACCTCCCCCAGGCAGAAGGGCTGGCGGGCCCCTCCTCCTCAGCTGCCTCTCTGCCGCAGGTGGGAGATGCTTTCCAGGATCCCACTGCCAGGCAGGAGCTGAACATCATTGGCTCGGTGCCTTCGGAGGACCACGTGTTCAAGGTGGACAACTTTGCAGCACTCAGCAACATCCAGCAGCAGCTGCAGGAGAAGATCTTTGCAGTCGAGGGTAAACGGGGAGTGACCTTGGGTCTCGGAATTGAAAGAGTCGCGACCCAGTTGTCCCCCTCAGTCCTGAAGGTTCATCCCTGCTCGTAGCTCACCCAAAATTGTTCCCCAGAACCCAAGCCCCAGACCACATTCTCCTCTCTCTGCTCTGAATCTTCATGGCCTCAAGGTCTCCGGGAGCCTGATTGACCTGTTTCCCCACAGGAACGCAGTCAAAGACAAGTAGCTTCTTCCAGCATGAGATGTCTCAAGAAGGCTTCAGTTCCATCCTCACAACGGTGGGTGGAGTGTATGCTTGATTAACGAGTATCAGGCACCTGCCCTGTGTGGGGAGCTGGGAACCAGAATAAACAAGGACACAGACCCTGTCCTCAAGCTCACCATCTAGTCCCGGAGAGACACACAGGCAGCGTATGTAGGTACAGAGAACAGGATAGCGGAGGTTCCTGCTCTCCTGGATCGCATAACTAGTGGGAGGAGGTGACAAACAACCAACAAACGAAAGACTTTCAGATTGTGCTAAGCATTGGGATAGAGAAAGAGAGGTGACCAGAGGAGGCCTAAGGAGTAACAGCTGAGGCTGAATGATGAGAAAGGGCGAGGCCTGGAAAAATCTGGCGAGAGATTGCTCCAGGTAGAGGAAAAAGCAAGTGCAAAGGTCCTGAGTCAGGAACAAGGTTACTGTACTAGAGAGCTAGAAGGGCCAGCACAGCTGGAGCAGAGTGAGCTAGGGGCAGCGTGGAGAGAGGGTGGGGGAGATGGGAAAGACCAGCCCATGCACACCAAAGAAGTGACAATATAGACAGACAATTGTCTGAAAGTAGATGTGTGTTCAAAATATCCAGAGGGATTTGCTTCAGAATAATTTTGAGGGCAATTGAGGGGGACGTAGACGTGGAACAAGGTTTGTCATGAGTTAATCACTGACGCTGGGTCACGGGTTCTTATGGGTTCATTACACATTTCTTTGGACTTTTGTATATGTCCTAAATTAGCCATAATCAAAAGTTTGAAAAGGCAATAAGCATTCAGAGGAGGAAATGCCGATCACTTCCTGAGGGAGCCAAGGAAGACCTCGCAGAGGTGACTTAGAGGTTGACTCTTCCAGAGAGAGGAGCTGCGTCCCAGAAGGAGGAGAGAGGAGCGTCCGGGCCAGAGGCTAGGTGTATTTTGGAACAGAGTGTCACTCCGCAGGCTCGATTGGGAAGGATCCTAAATGCCACCCTCAGGAGCTTGGGGACAGTGAGCCACCTTGGTTGGCCAGCAGCGTGGTGGCGGCACGTTTGGGTTGGAAGAAACCCATCTCTGGGGCAGTAGATGAAGCAGAGGAAAGCAAGCTAGGAGGCAGGAAGGGCAGTGGGTGAGAGGCGCTGGGGTGACCGTGATGGCGGTGGTGGGGACGGACTGAGAGATGTAGGAATCAGGGACACGGAGGCTGCTGGTGAGAGCTAGGGAAGACCAAAGACAATTCCACATGCTGGGCGGAGTCAGCGGCAGCCATTGCTTCGGAATAGGCTATCTTCTTCTTCTTCCCACATGCTCAGCCCTGGAATCCTTTCCTCCCAGGATGGACCAGTTCTGGGGGCTGTGGGGAGCTTCAGCTGGTCTGGAGGTGCCTTCCTGTACCCCCCAAGCAGGAGCCCCACCTTCATCAACATGTCTCAGGAGCACGCGGACATGAGGGACTCTTACCTGGGTGAGGCAAGGCTGTGGTCGGAGGGCCGGGTGGGAGACGGGCTGCCTGGGAAGGGCAGGGGCCCGGGGGTGGGGAGTGGAAGCCTCTGTGCTGAGGCCCGGTCCCTTCAGGTTACTCCACAGAGCTGGCCGTTTGGAAGGGGGTACACAGCCTGGTCCTGGGGGCCCCCCGCCATCAGCACACCGGGAAGGTTGTCATCTTCACCCAGGTGTCCGGGCAATGGAGGCCGAAGGCTGAAGTCACAGGGACCCAGGTTGGGTGTGGAGGAGGGTCTCCAGGGCAGAGAGGGAGAGGAAGGGGGTGTGGGGCCCAGCAGGGAGGGGCCGGTATCTGGGGAGAGGCGGGACCTGGCCCAGAGCCGGTGCAGGGGTAGGCAGGATGACTCCACGCTCTGCCCTCCAGATCGGCTCCTACTTCGGGGCCTCCCTCAGCTCCGTGGACGTGGACAGAGATGGCAGCTCCGACCTGGTCCTCATCGGGGCCCCCCATTACTATGAGCAGAGCCGGGGGGGGCAGGTGTCCGTGTGCCCCTTGCCTCAAGCGGTGAGTGGCTGATGAGACCCGGGCTGGGTGGGGTCTGGGTGTGGAGGGGTCGCCTGGGTTGAGCCCTGACACTGTTTTTGTTCTGCAGAGGGCTAAGTGGCAGTGTGGTGCTGTCCTGCGAGGGGAGCAAGGCCACCCCTGGGGCCGCTTTGGGGCAGCTCTGACGGTGCTGGGGGATGTGAACGGGGACAGGCTGACGGACGTGGCCATCGGGGCCCCGGGAGAGCAGGAGAACCGGGGTGCTGTCTACCTGTTTCACGGAACCTCGGGACTGGGCATCAGCCCCGCCCACAGCCAGGTGCGCCCCCTCTGCCTTCAGCCTCTTCTGTTCGTCTCCTCCCCCCTGTCGTAGATTCACCTGATGCCGCCTCCTGCCACCCGCCTTGGCAGTGACCATTCCCCTCCTCCTTTTAGTGGTTTACTTTCCTAAATTTCCCCAGGCCCAGCTAAGCACAAATTCTCTTTTCTCTCCTTTGACTCCAGACTTCAAACTGTGTGGGCAGCTTAGTAGTTAAGAGATCACAGGCCCCAGGTCAAATGCTTGACCAGCCCTGTGAGCTGCATGGCCGCAGGCAAGTGACTGATTTAGCCTCTGTGAGCCTTGGTTTCCTTCTATGAAAGGATGAGCAAATTCTATTGGCTTCTTGTAAAGATAACTCAGTGAGAGCACTAAGCACTCCATTCCTCAAATATTTATGAATGAACATACGTAATTTATGAATCAACGTATAAACGATGAATAAATGAATCTATTATGCTCCCATCATTACGCTTTGATTTTGTCATTAACCTGTACTTTCGTGGTCCTCATTGGACCAAAAGTGCTCCCCTCTCTGCCTGTGGACTGTGGGGCCCTCACTTTGCTTGCTCTCCACTCCTCCCCGCTCTTCAACTTCTCTACTCAGTGTCCTTTCCAAATCTTTCTTCTCCAACCTTTCCAATCCGCTTTCCTTGACTTTCACTTCTTTTGTCCTTCCCTGGCCAGCGGATTGCAGGCTCCCAGCTCTCCCCCAGGCTCCAGTATTTCGGGCATTCACTGAGCGGGGGTCAGGACCTCACCCAGGATGGGCTGGTGGACCTGGCCGTCGGGGCCCAGGGGCACGCGCTGCTGCTCAGGTGACAACTCCCCTACTCCCGCCTTGCCTGCCCCTTGTGTCTGATTCACTAAGCTGCCCCCTCCCGTGTTCTCTTTCTGGGGGCCAGAGGCCCGTCCTCAGCCCCTCATGCACCTTCAGGAGCCTGCCAGTGCTGAACGTGGAGGTGGCTATGAGATTCACGCCCCCGGAGGTGACAAAGTCTGTGTACCAGTGCTGGGAAGAGCTGCCCACCGCCCTGGAAGCTGGGGATGCCACAGTCTGTCTCACTATCCACAAAAGCTCACAGGACCAGCTAGGTGAGTTTCCTCCTGGTAGACCCAGACCCTCGCTGCCCCCGAGAGGCCCCCAGCCCTATCCTCAGGACAGAATGAGCCCAGGAACCCAAATCTCACCTCCATGCCCACCCAGCTGTCCTTCTCCCTCCCTCTTCCCACACCCGGACCTCTAGATTCTGTCTCCAGGACACATCCGAGGTCTGCCCTCTCTACCGCCTTCCTAGAGGACATGGCTTCTTCCCACCCACTCTGAGCTGTGCCCACGGCTATTCTTGCACGCTCCCTCCACTCTCCACAGGGAACTACAGCGATTGGTCCTAAACACTGCTTAACACCCCTCAACCACCCCCTTCTTGCGTTTATAAAGACCAGAAGTTTTGCCCACAATGACCCCATGATTTGGTCCCTCTCTGCCTTTCCAGCTTCACCTTGTCCCCTTCCCCCCTACGCCATACACTTTTTTTTTTTTTGGCCGGGCCACGTGGCTTGTGGGATCTCACTTCCTCCATCAGGGATTGAACCCAGGCCCTCAGCAGAGAAAGTGCAGAGTCCTAACCACTGGACCTCCAGGGAACTCCTTTTTAATTAATGTGTCAACCTCCCTCTCCCTTCTGGTCTTAGCCACTATTCCCAGAGTCTGGGATTTTCCCCTCCCCGCTTTTCACCTGACTCCTGTTCATCCTCCAGGTCGGAGCTCAGACAAGGCCCATCCAGGAAAGCATCTCTGACCCCTAGTCTGAGTTAACAAGCCCTCCTTGGTACCACTGAGGATCCCACCCTTGCATGGATCTCGCTGTGATGTTATGTCCTACGTGCTGGTCTCTGTTTCTAGGCTGTGAGCTTATGAGGGCAGGGACCATAATTCTCCACCTTCCCCACATGTATCCCCAGCACGTGGTACAGTTCACAGCCCACAGAAAGCGCTCAGCAAATCTTTACTGCATGAAACAATGAAAACCGAACATTTACTCTTCTCTCACTTTCCGTCTTCCATTCCCCCTTCTGCTTCAGATGACGTCCGAAGCTCTGTCATGTACGATCTGGCATTGGACCCAGGTCGTCTGATTTCTCGTGCCATTTTTGATGAGACCAAGAACTGGACTTTGACTCGAAGAAAAACCCTAGGGCTGGGAGAGCACTGTGACACCATGAAGCTGCTTTTACCAGTGAGGACTTTGGGTTCTGGGAAAGGGAGAGGGAGGAAGGAGCCCAAGGCTAGCCTCTGGCATCTCCACTCCCTGCTGAGTGAGGTGGGAAGGGTGGGAGCCTGCAGCTGGAGAGGGGAAAGTCAGGCCCGGGGAACCGGGCTCCACAGCCTGGATGGGGCGCTGTCTGGACAGTGGGGCATGGATGCAGTAGAGGCGAAGCCCGAGTAGTAGCAAGTAAGGAGGAGGAGAGCGGGTTCTTGAACGCCCCTTCTCCCTCAGGACTGTGTGGAGGACGTGGGGAACCCCATCATCCTGAGACTCAACTTCTCCCTGGTTGGGGAGCCCATCTCCTCATCTCAGAACCTACGCCCTGTGCTGGCTGTGGGCTCACAGGACCGCTTCACTGCTTCTGTGAGTCTTCCGATGAAGTCCCAGGGATGTGCTGACTTTCACCGTATCTCCATGTGCTTAAGAGCCTACAGTGGCTCCCACCAACCACTTCAAATCTAAAATGCTTCCACCCCATTACCACAGCCCTGCCCAGCTTGGATCCCTACACACATCCCAGCTGGTCATCCACTTCACCCCAACATAAACTCTCTGGTTCTCATTCTGCAGACCCTTCCCAACTTTTCTCATTTCTATCTCTGTGCCTTTGTCCATGTCGTGTTTCTTCCTTCCTTCCTTCCCTTCCTTCCTTCTTTCCCTCCTTCCTTCCTTCAATTTTCACATTACAGTTCCTTTATTCTTTCAGAGGAGGCACTGTCAAATGATCATAGGTACCTAGAACTGCTCATAGTGTTCCTAGTAAGGGCACATAATAAACAGATTAAGACATTGTTTGGCAGTTGATTTTTATATCCTTTCTGTATGCCATATTTCTTATTTGGAAAACATCGCCTTCTCTCCACCTCAAAGATCTCCTCTAGCCCCCAAAGCCCCAGTCTGATCTCCCTCTCTTTTGAACACGACACTCGGCATCTGTCACCTCTTCTCTGGCCTCCTGTTGTGTCATGGTGATACCATGCCAAATATCACGTGACTGGACTCATAGCAATCTGTGTCTACTTCTGTGGCTCCTTTGGTATTGAAGGTTCCTTGAGTGCAAGAACCATGTCTAATTCACCTGTAGTTCCCGCCTTTCCTGACCCAGAACCCATCCCATTATTGACAATCTATAATGATTGTTGAATGATTGTTCCAGTGTGAGTTGGATTTGACTCCTCAGCTAAACTTTCTGTTCCTTGAAGCCAAGGATCTTGTCTTACCTTCCCTTTATATGCTAACTGCCCCTCCCTCATTGCCCTACTTGCCAGTGTTTAGCACGGTGCTGGGTGCAGGGTGGGGGCTAATACTCAATGTCGATGAGTGCTCCTAATGAGGGGATTGGAGATGGATTAAGACACGGATGGAAAGAGAATATACTGTTTTGCTGCAGCTCCCCTTTGAGAAGAACTGTGGGCAAGATCACCTCTGTGAAGGGGACCTGAGTGTCAGCCTCAGCTTCTCAGGGTGAGTGAGCTCTATCTCCTTTCATAGCCAGACACTCAAGCTTTTGGGTCTCCCATCCTCATAGGATGAGAAGTCCTTGTGTTTCCCTTTGGCTCTCCTTCTAACAAAGAAATGTTTTTGATTGAAAGGTTATCAGCCTGTAGCTCGTGAGTTCCCACAGCCCTGCCCCTGCCCCTGATTCAATTCCAATCTACTTCCTTGAGTCTCTCTCCCAGTCTTGTCCTTCCTTGTTCAGCCTGCAGACCCTGGTGGTGGGGAGCTCCCTGGAGCTCAATGTGACAGTGACAGTGTGGAATGAGGGCGAGGATTCCTATGGAACTGTGATCAGCTTCTACTATCCAGCAGGGCTGTCCTATCGACGAGTGTTAAGAATGCAGGTAAACAGCTCCCTTGGGCTCTAGTGGCTGGGACCTTTCTCCTGCTCTGGGTTATAATAGATTCCTCTTAATTTCTTCTATAATGAAATATAAACACATATACACACTCACACACACACAAGTGCATAAGGCATATGTACAGTTTAATGACTAACTATTAAGCAAAAGTCTATGCAGTTAACATCCAGGTCAAGAAATAAAGCACTGCTAGCACCTCCAGAAGCCCTTTCACTACGTGCCTTTCCTCATCCTAACCTCACACTCTTCCCAAAGGTAATCACTATTCTGACTTTGCAATGGTCAATTCCTTGTATTTCTTTATAGTTTTACCACCCATAAATACATCTCTAGATAATACTCTTGGGTTTTGCCAATATTTGAACTTTATATGAATGGAGACATGTTGTATGTTCCTTTTTTCCTGCAAGTTTTAAATTATAGTTGATTTACAATCTTATACTAGTTTCAGATGTACGACATAGTGATTCAATATTTTATATATTATACTCCATTTAAAATTATTATAAAATATCGGCTATGTTCCCTGTGCTGTATAATATATCCTTGTATCTTATTTATTTTATACACAGTAGTTTGTACCTCTGAAACCACGACCTGTATCTTGCTCCTGCCCCCCTTCTTCTCCCCACTGGTAACCACTAGTTTATTCTCTAGATCTGTGAGTCTGTTTCTGTTTTTTAATATTCATTCATTTGTTTCATTTCTTAGATTCCAAATATAAGTGATAACAACGTTGTATGTTCTTTTGTGTCTTTCTTCTTTTCTTCAATATTATGCTTGTGAAATTCATCCATGCTGTTGCCTGTGGCTATGGAATATTTTCACTGCTATTTAGAATCCCTTTGCATGACTAAATCACAATTTATTTACCCATTCGATGATTGATGGTCATTTGAGTTGTTTCTGATTTTGGCCATGACTATTCTTGAACATGTATCCTGGTGCCCCTACACATAATATTTGGAAAGTATATACCACGTGTGGAATTGTTGGATCATTGGCTATGTGTATCTTCAATTTTAATAAGTAAAGCCAAACCATTTTCACCTATTTACACTTCCATCAGCAATGTATGAGAGTTCCTGTGGCTTTACATCTACCCTAACACTTGCATTGTCAGACTTTTAAATTTTTGTTGATCTGGTGGGTGAGTAACAATATTTCTTTGCAGTTTTAATTTGTATTTCTCTAATGAGGTTGAGCAACTTTTCATTTGGACTTCTTGGTTGTTTGGATTTCTTCTTTTAGGAAGTGCCTGTCCAACTCTTTTTCTTATTTTTCTACTGAGTTGTCCATCTTTTTCTCATTGAGTTGTAAGAGCTCTTTGCGTATTCTGGTTACTCGTCCTCTTCCAGTTATATGTGTTCAAATATCTTTTCCATTCCTACTGCTTGTCTTTTCAGTCTCTTTATAGTGTCTTTTAATAAATAGATGGTCTTAATTTGGTTGTGGTTGATTTTTATCAAAATTTTCCTTTGTATTTAGTGTTTTATGTGTGTATCATGTTTAAGAAATATATCCCTACTCCAAGGTTATATATAAACACATTCCCCTATATTATCTTTTAAAAGATTTCTAATTTTGCCTTTTCACATTTGAGTCTTTAATCCAGTCAGGATTTATTCTAATGTATGGAGTGAGGTAGGGATCCAGTATTTGTTTGTTTGTTTGTTTGTTTTGTATGGGCCAATTTTCCCAGGACCATTTACTGAAAACTTGTCATTTCCCCTACTGCTTTGCAATGCCACCACTGTTATACATCAAGCCCATATATACATGTGGGTAAATTTTTAAACATTCATTCTCCTCCTCTGGAAGCAACCCCATCAGCGTCCCCTGCGCCTGGCATGTGAGGCAGTGCCCACTGGGAATGAGGGCCTGAGGAGCAGCAGCTGTAGCATCAACCACCCCATCTTCCAAGAGGGCACTAAGGTCAGAGCGTCCCCCCAATCTTCATCACTCTTCTCCCTCGTTCTGGCCCATTTCCTTCCCTCACTCCACCATGGCCTTCCCTATCCCCAACCCTTCTCTCTTCCTCCCTCAGGGCACCTTCATAGTCACATTTGATGTCTCCTACAAGGCCACCCTGGGAGACAAGTTGCTTTTAAGGGCCAATGCAAGCAGGTGAGCCCAGGCCACATATGGTGTGTCCCTCGCTCTCCTTTTTCATGCCCCAGCCAGAAACTCCTCTCCTGGATTCCTTCCCAACCAGTCACCGCTCTCTCCCTCCAGTGAAAATAATAAGCCTACATCCAACAACACTACCTTCCAGCTGGAGCTCCCAGTGAAATATGCTGTCTACACAGTGATCAGCAGGTACTTAATCCCTGGCCCTCCCCTTGGACCTTCCTCCAAGCCTAGTACCTCCCCCTGCAGGCCAGCCTGCTCTTTTGAGGATGGGTATCTAAGCTAGCCTCTCTGATTCCCCACATGGCAATTCTTGTGACCAGCCATATAATTATACCATAGCACCATATCCCACAATTCTTGGCTCTTCTCTGATGAACTGACCTGCTGGTGTGACACACATACTTTGCCACCACTGTGTATCCTCTTCTCTCTCTCCAAGATGCAGGCTTCCTTTAACATGAAGCCAATTCTAGCCTTTGTGCTAAACACAAATACGCTGAATTGAAGCTACTAGATTAAGACTGAGGCTTTTCTGAGCACTCTGAAGTGGGGAGGTTGTGCCCAACAGGATATGGTCTGTCACCACACAGAGTGAATAGAAGGTCAGGTTTTCACAAAACTCAGAGGAGAGCAGAGATGTGAGAAACTGCTGGGACGGTTTTTAAGAGCCCAGGGCTGAGCAGGCCACAGGAAATGCAAGTGTAGGGCTCCTGCTCTGGGCTCTAAAGGCTGGGGAAGGGGCAGGGGCGGGCCAGGCTGGGAGCAGGACAAGGAGCCCCACCCACCTGGCTAAATTCCAGAGGCTTTAGAGTTGATCAGAAGCTTATAATATTGCCATGGGGCAGAGTTTGCTGCTGTGCCAGTTTTTAGGGGAACTAGAGAGGGGGTTCAAGCAGTGTCATTGCCCTTCCAAATTCCATGTGTGAATTTCCCCTTCTATCCATGGGAAAACACTGAAACTTACAATAAGAGCTTACAGTCATATATACTTACGATATGCCAGGCCTTGTTTTAAGTACTTTACATGTATTTTACATTTATTTAACCACTCTATTAGCTCTGTGATATAGCTATTGTAAATTTATTTATTTATTTATTTATTTATTTATTTATTTATTTATTTATTTATTTATTTATTTATTCTTGGCTGCGTTGGGTCTTCGTTGCTGCACACAGGCTCCCTCTAGTTGCATCGAGCGGGGGCTACTCTTCGTTGCGGTGTGTGGGCTTCTCATTGTGGTGGCGTCTCTTGTTGTGGAGCACGGGCTCCAGGCGGGCTTCAGTAGCTGTGGCATGTGGGCTCAGTAGTTGTGGTTCGTGGGCTCAGTAGTGGTGGCTCGCAGGCTCTAGAGGTCAGGCTCAGTAGTTGTGGTGCACGGGCTTAATTGCTCCGCGGCATGTGGGATCCTCCCGGACCAAGACTCGAACCTGTGTCCCCTGCATTGGCAGGCGGATTCTTAACCACTACGCCACCAGGGAAGTCCCGATATAGTTATTGTTATACACCTTTTTGCCAACAAGGAAATCCAGAGGTTTTCACCCCTGTCATTCAGCTGGTAAGTGGCAGAACCAGGAATCAAACCCAGGTGGTTTGGCTCCAGAGCTGTGCCCATGGCCATATACTACATGCCTCTCCAAGGATTGGAGA
The DNA here is from genome assembly GCF_009873245.2 of Balaenoptera musculus. Classification (NCBI taxonomy): domain Eukaryota; kingdom Metazoa; phylum Chordata; class Mammalia; order Artiodactyla; family Balaenopteridae; genus Balaenoptera; species Balaenoptera musculus. Next base: position 72,805,118 of record NC_045799.1, read on the forward strand.
AGCTGAGTGATCTACTCAAATTTGAAAAGAGGTTTAGAACTGGGAGATTTTAAGGTGCGAAAACTGAAGCAGAGAGAGAAAGGGGTAGGATGGGGAGCAGCGAGGAAGGCTAGTATACTAAGTGGAAAAGTAGATTTTAACATTTATGGCACTGCTACAAACCTCATCACGAGTCTGTTACAGGCATTATTGTTAGCATCTCCGTTTTAAAGAGGAAAAAACTACAGGGGCCCAGAGAGGTTAAGGAATTTGTCTTAAGTTACTCAGGTAGGAAGCGGTGGACCTGAGATGTGAACCCAGGTAGTCTGGCCTATGTGTTTAATCACCAAGCTGACAGTCACATCTGTGGGAAAACTGTGGGGCCCATGGAGTTTCTGTAGGGCTGGCCTGGTTTCTGTACACTAGTTACTGGTGAAACCTGCAGGTCCCTCTGCTTGTTTGCCTGATTCCACTGAGCCCTTAGATGTTAAACCCTGGGAAGACAGGGATTATGGCTTGTTAACTGTTGAATCTCCAGAGTCAAGCATACAGCCTGGCAGATGATGAATGTTGACTAAAGGAGGCCATGGATGGATGGATGGATGGATGGATGGAAAGAAAGCCACCTGCAGCCTGGGACATTTATGTCCACTCTGTGGGCTTGTGTCCACACACTATCTTTCCTCCCAATTACTTAACTGCCCCAGGAGAGCCGGATCTATTTTCTTCATTCCCATCATGGAAGGGCTTGCACCCCATCTCCAGGCCTTGGTTCCCTCAAGTCCCCTTAGGTTTATTTGCTCTGGCAGCTGCCTCTGCAAGCATTACGGGAGGCCAACCGTGTACCTAGTAGAGAAAGCAATGGGAACGCCTTTTTCCCATGGGAAATGTTCAGACATCACGAGAGGTCATGTTCAAGTTGGGCCTTTAAGTGAAAATTTCCAGAAGGGGAGTGGGTAAGGACATTCCAAGCAGGAAAAAAAAGAGCTTGAGCAAAGTCATGGGGAGAGGAAAGGGCCGGGGTCTCAAGGGACAAGCTAGCAGTTCTGGGGGACGGGGGCAAAGGCCACGAAGGAGAGGACCTGAAGCTGAGGCTGCAGAGTCACAGGGGGACCATCATCGCTCCCCTGGGTCATCTGCTGGGCCCAACAGAGCCCTCAGCAGCAGGCTGGCGTGCAACTGAGGATGGTCCCAGGGGTGCTTTTCACCAGCAAGCCCTCTCTCTCTCCAGGCAGGAAGAATCCACCAAGTACTTCAATTTTTCAGCTTCTGACCAGAAGAGCAGAAAAGAAGCCGAGCATCGCTATCGTGTGAGAGGCCAGGGAATATCCACGTCTGTCCTGCCCATGTGAACGTAGGAAGCTAGTGGGCAAGGATGGAGAGGAGCCGAGGGCTGAAGCCAGGAAAGGTGGCGGGGGATTTGGGATGCTCCAGGGACCACAGTAATGTTTTGTCTCTATTTTCTGCAGGTGAATAACCTGAGTCAGAGAGATCTGGCCATCAGCATTCATTTCTGGGTCCCAGTCCTGCTGAATGGTGTGGCTGTGTGGGATGTGGCGATGGTGGCCCCTTCACAGGTGCCTGCCTGCCTTGTGTCACTCTCCGGGGTCTGATCCCACAGCGCCTCACACCCTCTCACCAGTGGACTGTGGATCATTCTGTGGCTATTCCTCTCTCTTCCTAGAGTCTCCCCTGTGAGTCAGAGAGGGAACCTCCCCAGCAACCTGACTTCCAGACCCAGATTCCAAGCAGTCTCGTGCTGGTGAGAAAGATCCCACCGCAGGGTGAGCTAGGAGCTGGGGGATCCAGGGAAATGTACTGCTGGCTGTATCACCATGTTTACGTTCTGTGATTGTCCATCTATTCCCCACCCCAAATGTGATAGATTTCATTTTCTCTTGTGGTTCCTCCTTAAATGAAGACCCTCCTCCATTTCATTCCTCTCCTGTCCCCAGGACTGCTCCGTTGCTGACTGCCTGAGGTTCCGCTGTGACATCCCCTCCTTCGGCGTCCAGGAGGAACTTGACTTCATTCTGAAGGGCAACCTCAGCTTCGGTTGGGCCAGCCAGGTGTGTCCCCTCCCAGACTCAGGTGGGGCCAGATGTGTCTGTGCCCACCTCAAGCCAGGGTGTTTCTCTAACCCCAAGCCCTCCCTAGAGCTAGTTCCCAGCCCTCCCCTTCTTTTTTGCAGACTTTGCAGAAGAAGGCATTGGTCGTGAGTGTGGCTGAAATCATTTTCAACAGATCCGTGTATTCCCAGCTTCCAGGACAGGAGGCATTTTTGAGAGCCCAGGTAGTGACCATGTGGTAGGCAGTGACCAGGCTGGTCAGAGAGCTCCTGATGCTAAATCTGTGATGCTGGGTGGGGGGCTTGCAAGCCTGGAGGGAGGAAGGATGGAGGTCCCTAGGCAGGCAACTGTTCCTAAGCCCATGAGTGCTTCTGTATCTCACCCCTTGGAGCAGAGCCTGATGAAGAAAGGGAGGGAGTTAAAGATTGGGAAACTGGGAGGAGTCTGGAACAGCAAGAGGCCTGATACTTTCTGATCCCCAAATCAGGTGGAGATGGTGCTAGAAGGGTATGAGGTCTATAACCCCATCCCCCTCATTGTGGGCAGCTCTGTGGGAGGACTGCTGCTGCTGGCTCTCATCACAGCTACGCTGTACAAGGTGAGTGTTTTCATCCCACTCTTGACACCACCAGCATCCAACCCCTGCCCCCCCACAGACAGGATGGTATAGCAGGAAGAACTCAGACAGTGAAGTCAGGCAGGTCCGGGTACACATTTTGGCTCTTACTCGCTGTATAATGTCAGGCAAGTTGCTCAGCCTCTCTGAGGCTCTTTCATCATTTTCGAAATGAAATAATACCTACATCATAGAGTGACTGAAATGAGACAAACATGAGGCCAGGGTATGCGGAATCTTTGCTTTTTTGCTATGGATGATGTGTACAGCTACTGAGCTGGGCACAGAGAAGACACTCAGTATGTGATAGCTGTTGTTCACATAAGTGTTCTGGCACACAAATACAAGTCAGTTTGGTTTCCTTCTTCTGTCTCAGCTTCTTCCTACTCCCAACTTCCTACCCTGCCCTCTGATCCAGATTTTCTGATTTATTTCCCCTCATAGTGTGGCTTCTTCAAACGTCAATACAAAGAAATGATGGGTGACAACCCTGAAGACACTGCCACATTCAATGGGGAGAATCTCAGCTGTGAGGCCCCCAATCAGCCTTTGTCCTAAGAATCCACTTTCCCATTTATCTCTACCCCCGTGGGCTGACTTCCATGGGAATAACCTCTGTGTAGATCTGGACTGGCCTGAGCAACTTACCAGGTGCTGAGTCATCTTCCCAAGGCGTTGAGAGGTTTTTATATTTTTACATATCTACCAGACTTCTTCAGTGATGACCCACTTTTTACAGAAGCGGGCATGATGCCAGCATGAATTCTCATATGTATAAGAATTGTCACATTAAATGCGGATGTTTATAACACACTTTCCTTGTATGAAAGAGCTCTAATCTAGGGACCTGAATGCTGTTCTAGTAAGGGGGGAGGGGCTGCTTGTGGGTACAGAAAATGTTCTCTCTTTCTCAGGTGACTGGGGCCTGTGAGCATCTTTTCTTAATGGTGCTGTGAGTAGTTTTAGGAGAGGAGGGCAAAATAAGTTGTGTGTGTGTGTGTGTGTGTGTGTGTGTGTGTGTTGGTCATGAGTTTCAGCTTAGGCTTCAGGCTCCTTGGTAATGGCAAGTGAGCTGACTGTCCTGGAGGTGAATGAAATGTCCAGAGCTTGTCTGAACCAACATTCCCCTTGAATGGGGTCCTCCAAACTAGGAGAACCAGGCTTCCAGAAAGGGAGCATCTAATTTCCCCCAACTAACACAGAAGACCCATTAAAGGTGGTCATAGAGAATGACCAAAATATTCCAAATCCAGAATTAGGTCATCAAGATCTACACAGAGGGCTGTAGATCCTGTGTTTGAAATCACAGTTGTCTCTAGACAGCGGGAAATCACAGAGGCCCTGAATGTGTGTCAGGAAAAGATGGTACCTCAGGATCTGCAGCCCTGAGTCTCCACTGGGCCTCTGACGAGCTGCCTGAATTTAAGTCATTTAATCTCTGAGAATCTCAAATTCCTCCTCTGGAGAAGGTGGAACCAAACTTAGACCTTGCTCCCAGAGTTACCGTGAGAAGTCAGTGTACGTTAAAGCCCTTCACAGCCTAGAGCCCTAATTATTAACAGGCGAGAGGGGAGGGGCCGTCTCCTACCTGTCCATCGAGGCTGTTCCCTCGAGTCCCTCCCAAGTCAAGGTCTCCGGAAGAGCACGTGGAGTGCCCACTGCACTTTGGGCACGAGCCCAGCTCTAGCCATCGACGCCCCGCCCCGCGGTCCCCACGGAGCCCGCGGCCACACACAGCTTCCACGCTTTTATTGTGTCTGGGGGCATCGGCCAAGGCCTTAAGGTTTTTCGTAGCCCGTGGGCAGAGGGTTGACCCGGGGATTGTGGAGAAGAGTGTGGTTGCCGTCTCCCCAGGAGAAGGGCTGTGGAGAGAGGGAGGGGGAGCGAGGCGTCAGCCTGGGGGTCCCCCGCACCCCCTCGCTCGCCCGCCCGCACGCACGGCCAGTGTACCTTGGTGCGGATCCGGAGGTGATGGTAGGGGATGAACTCTGGGCGCTCGTGGTGGCCCGAGTGGAGCCAGGAGTTGAGGGTGCAGAGGGCCACGCTCGGGAGCGCCAGCGCGAAGGTCAGGAGGCGCCAGGTGCGGGCTGTGGCGGGGAAAGGCAGGGGTGAGAGAGACGGGCCGGGCGGGAGTGGGCGGCGGCGCCAGGACCCTGGAAGGTCCTAGAGGCAGGAGTGGGGGACAGATGGACAAGGTCAGGAAGCCACAGGGTCAGGCCCTGGCTGCACTCACCTCCTGTCCCTCCGTGGTCTCCCTTGGCCGCACTGGCCAAGCCCCGACCCAAGGACCTCAGAGGCAAAGCCATGTCGGTGAGAGAAGCTGGGGACAACGGCACCGTCCTTTCCTTCTCCTTCACTGAGGCCTCGGTTCCCCTCCCCTCTGTTCCCGCCAATCACCTGTTGAGTCTGTAACGTGGGTGGCTATTTTTAGGGGGTTTCTATATTTAAAACGAGGCCTGACTGTCTGGAGGTCTTTCTCTCCAGACAGCTGCTGTACGGTGCCTCTTATTTTGGTAAGGGGACATTTAAAATACAATATGCCATTCTTTTTATAGTTGTGGGGAATTATTTTGTTCAATACTCTATTCCCAGTGGCTGGCACACAGTAGGCCTTTAATAAATCTTTGTAGAATGACTTGTGTCCTTTTGAATCTCAGGTTTTTTCAGGTGTAAACTGTATAATAATTTGTACCTTAAATGATCTTTATGAAGTTTAGGTAAAGCAACAGAGGATTGTGCCAGCCTACAGTCTGGCACGCAACAGGAGCTCAGTATATGTATTAGTCACAGTTCTTTGCGAAGAAAAGAACTCCCTTTAACTAGCTTTAAAAAGATAGGCAATTGTGAATCTTAGGTAGCTCGCAGTATCTCTGGTACCGCCAGAAACAAACCATCCTGTGGGCCAGCTGAGCAGACAGTTCACACTGCTGGACACTGAGTGCCAAAATCTTCATCAACGCTGCCATGGAAAGTGTCACCAAAATTTAATCAATAGTCAATCTAAGAAAGACATAGGGACTTCCCTGGTGGTCCAGTGGGTAAGACTCCCCGCCCCCAATGCAGAGGGCCCGGGTTCGACCCCTGGTCGGGAACTAGATCCCGCATGCATGCTGCCACTAAGAGCCCGCATGGCACAACTAAGACCGGGAGCAGCCTAAATAAATAAATAGACTAATTAATTAATTTAAAAAAAAAAAAGAAATGGAAAATTTTATTGGAGGCAACCTGAGGGTTATAACCAGGGAGACAGTCTTTCAGAAAGCTCTGAGGATTGTTCCACCTGTTAGAGGTCGAGATACAGTTATGTAAGTTTTTGAGACAAAGGGTTATACATCAGTGTAACATACTGACAGTTTACATACTCCAAGAAAGCATGTAGTGGGCTATTGTGACCCCTCACAGGATTGAGAAAGGAATGTTATCTCCAAGGAATTACCTTGCTGGCACCAGGAGGAAATTGCGTTTTTGGGGGGGTGGAGGGGAGCGAGTAGGCATTCCTGTGTCTTCTAAGGGTATCTAGTTAATGTATAAGGCAGATACACAATGCACACTAAAGGGGAGGGGGTAGTGGCTCAAACGGGCAGAGAACTTTATGCTTAAAAATTTCCTTGTCCCGCCTTAAAAATTTTATTTCATCAAAAGCTAGATTCTTCCACCCTCATCCCCTCTTGAAAACGGATTCTTCATGAAACTTGCATCCTTCAGTTGCTCCCTTCTCGATCAAAGAATCATGTGGGCACCAACTGGCAACACCTAGGTCATTGCCTGTGCCATAGCTTTGAGAAAGGCTGGGACATATAGCTCTGTCTTCTGCCTTCAGGAGGTAGGAATTGTATCTTGGAGAAAATGTAGGACGAGTATTCCAAAGATGCTGGACAGCCACAAACTTGACAAGTGTCTACTGCTAAGTATGTTATTTCAGTCTGAGAAATCAGACTACTTGGAGGAAAAAGAAGAAAGCACATGCAGGGCTGTGTGAACCCTAGAGGCTCTAGAAAAGTGCAAGACAGGGCAGGGCTGACATCTGCCTTGTCCGTGGTTCTGTCCTCAGCACCAGCACAGAACCTGGCATGAAGTGGGTGTTCTAAAAAGGTGTATTTAATGAATGTTTGGACCGTGTTACTTTGGGTAAAGCTATAGAAACACCTTTTCAGAACTACAGTCCAACAGGATGCCCCCAGCTTTGATCAAGAGCTGATGTACCTGATATGAATTTAATATATAAAAGAAAAATAAGTTTTATGTATTGATACCTAATCTAAATATATGAAAGAAAAATGAGGAAGGTATATTTTCAAGAAGGGGCTCCATACCTGTTCCTCCTGATGGGTCTAAACTGGTTCTACTTGTCTTTTTTCAGCTTTTTGTTTTGTTTTGTTTTTAGTAACTTTGTTGAACAGTTAAATGTTATATAGTGCTGCTAAATTATTCCCACGCCCTCACCGAGCTGTAACAGAATTCTTCCTAGAGTTGCTTTTTCCCAGTTGTATTTTGGAATTGCTGCTGAGAAGATGGGACCTTACTCCAGTTAAAGTTACTTGGCTTCTTTGTCCATACACAGCCCCCTCAAGCCCCCTCCCTACTGAATGATTATGGCTCTTGGAGAAAACAAAAATGAAGGGGGTATTTTTACCTGAAAAGGTTCTAGGCGCCCCTCTCTCCACTCAGTTTCGCTGGTCATCACCGAACAATTCCCTGGGGATTCCCATCCCTTGGCCTCAGCTTGGAGGTTCCCACGAAGAGCTGGTACTTGGTCAATGGCGCAAGGGTTGCTAGCATCCTCTGCTGCTGTTGCCCTCTTGTGGCGCACCTGCCCAAGTACACCTCCTGCTGAAAATCCGATGAGCCCATACTGATAAATGTATACACTGGCATAACCACCAACACAATCAAGATGGCGAACATTTCCATCACCCCTCAAAGTTCTTTCATGCCCCTGTGCAGTCAGCCACTCCCTCTCCCACCCAGCCCCAGATAATCACTGATATCTGCTTTCTGCCCCTATAAATTAGTTTTGCCTATTGTAAATTTTCATCTAAATGTAATTGCATATTATGTATTCTTTTGTGTCTGGCTTCTCTGGTCTAACATCATTTTGAGATTCAAAAGGAACAACTTCTCCTCTCTCCTGTCCCTCAAATCTCACAATTTACAGAAGGATTTACGGAGGTAGTAGGCAAAGGTATGTTACTGGAATCCTTATATTCTTGGTATGGACAAGCATAATATTAAGTGATGTCTCAACATCAGTGATTAATAAATTATTTCCCTTGTGTTTTATAAAAATTATTTAAAAATTATTTGTTGGTCTTCCCAACAATGTGCTATTAGCATAAACAAAAATGTGGAGTTCGATGAGAATTCAAACAGCATAGAAGTGGCTCAGAGCATCACCCATCCCGTTTCCAGGCTTGCTACCTAAGTCCTTTTTTTTTTTTTTTTTTTTACTTATTATTCTTATCTTTTCATGTGTACATGTGTTCTCTTTTTATTTTTTATTTTCTTAATTTTTGGCTGTGAGGCTTGTGGGATCTTAATTCCCCAACCAGGGATTGAACGGGGGACCTCGGCAGTGAGAGCACGGAGTCCTAACCACTGGACCGCCAGGGAATTCCCCTACCCAAGTCCTTGACTCCGCTTTTTCCCCTAGCTCTGCACCTCCGACTCAAGTCTCTTCAGGCACCACATCCTTTTGGTTCTACTTCAGAAAGATTTCTCAACTCCATCCTCTCCTCTCTGTTGCCAGTTCTACTGCCTTACGTGCAAATCCTTGTCATCATTTGTCTGGATTATTGCAAAAGACCCCTTATCAGCCTCCCCTGCTTCCATTCCCTGCATTCTGGTTTATCATCCATATAATCCACCAATGACAGCTCTCCCTTAAACCCCAGACTCCAGCATTAAATCTGATGCCACTCCCCTGCTTCAAAGCACCTGTGCCTAAACGCCACCCACAACATGGCCTGCAGAAAAGAGTTCAAATGCTTCAGCACAGACGGCAGAGCTTCTCAGCCTGGCTTTGCCCCACCTCTGCAGCTTTACTCCCGTGGCCTTTCACACCTCTGTGCTTTTGTACTTATTTTACTTCCAACTGCCCAGAATGCCCTTCCCCCTTTCCTGTCGCCTAAACTTGTCCTTACTTATCATGTGAGCCCCAGCTCCACTGAAAGCTTTCCCAAACTCTCCTATCACACTTGGTGTGGTGACTGCTGCAGCGGCATTGAAAACCATCACGAACGTCTGGTCACATGTCTGACTCCCCAGTAGACTGAGCTCCGCGAGGGCAGAGGCTCTGGCCTAGTGCCTGACACAGTAGGCACTCAGTAAATGGTAACTGAATCAAGGAACCACTTCCGGCTGCTCCGGTTTGTTTATGCTAAGACTCAGATTCTTTTATCTTTGTTGTCCTCCCAAGATACAATGTGGACACACTTGGAAAGTTAACCAAAGGGACCATGAAAGTGACCACACCCAATCTAAGTCTTCCCAGTCAATGAGATCATGGTTATTCCTATAGCAATAACAGAGAAAAGCAACTAAAAACAATGCTGTTTACTTGGGTCCAGTGCATTTCATCTACTCATCTGTACTAATGAGATTATCTGTTCTAAGAATTTCCGCACGTTGATTAAACCTCACGACAACTAACCAAGAGAGGGACTATCACCCCATTTTACAGATGAATAAACTGAGGCACCGAAAGGTCTTAACCTTGCCAGTGGTCATCCATACGATAAGTGGCAGAACCTGGACCCAAACGGTCTGGCTCAAGAGAGCTTCCTGCTAATTTCTCTGCTATAATGCCTATCTCAGTAGGACAATTTTGAAAAAGAAACTACCTTTCCTCCATAATCCCACCACTTCTAAGAATAATATCTTCATGTTTGCATGTTTCTTCAGGCTTTGCCAACGTGCCTACATATTCTGACTACTCTATAGTCATAGTTCAGCTACTGAACAAGAGAAAACTACTCCAAGCAAAAGATGAGTCTAATTTTGCTTTCCGAAAAGAATTTGTGCATCCTCTTTTTACTTGTGAACATTTTCTGGCTCATTCATATTCTTTCATAAGGATATTTTCATGGCTACATACAATTTTTATTTAAAATCCCACATTTTATTCATTTCTTTTATTATTGGAATGTCATTACTACAGAAAATGCTGTCATGAGCATCTTCAGGCCACACACAGAGCTTATTTTTTTTGAATCTCTTGTGTAGGAATCATTCTCAGGAGTGCAGCTGATGCCCTATGTAAGAAAGGGCCTTTGGCCTTCATAAAGTAGACGCTCTTCTGAAAGTCTGAATGGCCGCAGTTCAATTTGCTAGTGTCTGAGACTGAGCCAAGCCTGATGACCGTGGCCCATTCATGGTCTTGGGGGCCCTAGGAAAAACACAGCAGTTCTGGCAATGCTCTCTGAGTCAGCTGGGACACAGTCAGTGCAGTCAGCCCTTGTGACAATTGAAAGTGCCACAGGTTGCCAAAAACTTCGATCTTGTTAGCCACCATAATCCATCACTCTCTCTGTGACTATCATAGCTCTCCCCTCCTACATTCCCTGTCTAGTCTGGGCTTTCCTTACCTCTTCCCGAGATTATTGTGTTTCCTACTTGGCCTTTCTTCCAACTGCCTTACATAAGGCTGTCAGATACGTTTCTTACTGTAGGGCAGAGCTTCCTTTTTCCACAGCCTGGGACACATAAAAAATGTTAACAATGATTTGTGCAGCACACTGGGATAAAGGGTTGAGGCTGCTTCCAGCTGGAGGTGCCTGGCCTAGTGCTTCTGGCCATCCCAGGCCCCACCCATCTGTCCTAGGGGTTAAAGCAGTGGTCTCAACCCTGGCTGCACACTAGAATTAGCCAGAAGTTTTACAAAATTCTTTTGCCTAGGCTGTACCCCAGAGTAATAACAATAATGTACAGCCAAGGTTGAGAACCTTTGAACTAAAGGGGTATCTCAGGTTATCCTCAGTAACCTCCACAGGTTACTCCTTCTTTCACTACAGTGTTTCCCTTCTGAGCCATGTGTCCAGGGTATCAATAGACTAAGATCGAGTCCTGAACTTGGGTGTGTGCAGCTCTCAGTAGCTGGACTGTGTCACATGATGATAAAATTTAACTTCACCAAACCGCCTAAGCCTAAATGATTGTGTCCGGGCTGGGGGTACACAGTGGCCTAGTGGAAAGCTGAGAAAGCTGGACCTGACGGAAGGCGGGTGCGCGGGGTGGGGTAGGGTGGTGAAGGCAGAACGCAGCGGACACCTTGGGAACAGTAGTAGAGGCCCGGATTTTAAGGCGGGAGGGGCTGTGGTTGCTTAAGGGAGTTAATGGAATAACTGGACTCCAGGAAGAATATGGAGGGTTGAAAGCTGAAAAGGGCAGTGGAGGTGCTCGTCCCGCCCCTTCTACCCCGGATAACGCCCGTGTGCTTTCGGGGCTCATGGGGCGCCGCATCAAAGGGGCTCGGCGGAGGCGTGTGTTCAGAAACGCCCCCTGCTCTAGGTGGAGGCGGCAGGCCCCGCTGCTGCCCATCGCCATCCCTTACCCACTGAGACCCCGCACCTGCGTGTCTCCTGCATGACACACCCGGAGTGCAGCCGAGACGGGGCCGGTCGCCCCCACTCTCCAGAGAGGGCCAGACCCCAGCTCCGGGAAGGCCATCCGCGGCGTGGCAGGGGCCCAATCCCGAGAGGGCTGACCCCCGAGGGAAGGCGGAGAGAAGCCGGCAGCGGCAGCGCCTGGCTCCGCAGCGAAGGAGGCCGCCAAGCCTCCACGGCTGGCAGCCTGCGCAGCGCCTTCTGGGAAATGTAGTCCCCGCAAGGGGCCGAGACCCGGATGCGGAGGGTCCTGGGCATCCTTACTCAACCTCCGGCACGGGGCGCTCCTTCCCCCGCCGCCCTGCTTGCTTCTCCTCCCAAAAACCCACCCCACCGGTCCCCAGGCCTTCCCAAGATGGGCCGAATCGGTCAGAGCAGTGAGCACACCATAAAGAGCCACCGAGGAACCACATCCCAGTCCCTAACTAGAATGTGAGAGGAAGTAGCAGGCTGGGGCGCCCGGGCGAGCGAGCCCTGGTGGAGGTGACCGGGCCTAACGCGGTGTGGTGGCACCTAAAACCTCTCGCTTAAGGAACGACCGAGAGTGAGGAGCTGGCCTCTGGCAGAGAATTTGAGGGAACGCCCCCAAACTCAGTAATCAAGAGAAGCGACCTTGTAACGCGATATTTCAAAAAATCAAAATGAATGCAAAAAATTCATGGTGAACAAAATATCAAAATATCGAAGATTTAAATAAAGACAGGCATCAACCCTGTATTTTCTCCACCCTGCCTCACTCACCTCACCCTAATCATGGCCCTGGTTCCAATAAAACTTTATTTACAAAAGCAGGTGGCTGGCACAGGTGGTAGCTTTCTGACTTAAAAGTATATATAGGGGGACGTCCCTGGTGGTCCAGTGGTAAAGAATCCACCTTGCAATGCAGGGGACAAGGGTTCGATCCCTGGTCAGGGAACTAAGATCCCGCATGCCGCAGGGCAACTAAGCTCACATGCCTCAACTAGAGCCCAGGTGCGGCAACTACCGAGCCCATGCGCTCTGGAACCCACGTGACACAACTAGAGAAGACCTGCGCACCGCAACTAGAGAGAAGCCCGCGCACCATAAGGAAAGATCCCGCATGCCTCAACAAAGATCCCACGTGCCACAACTAAGACCCAACGCAGCCAAAAATAAATAAAATTAAATAAATAATAAATAAACCTTTAAAAAATATGTATACGCATAGATGTATCATTTATCTTGATTGCGAGTATTTTCATGCTCCCTTAAATTTTGCACTAGAGGCTGGTGCCTCGCTCATCTAACCCTAGTGCCCCTCTGCCGAGTCCCCTCAACTTTGGGAGCCACATATCTGCCCTGGCACCCAGAAGTGGACTACATCTGGAAAGGACCCTGATTTTGGTCTAAGTTCAGCCACCAGCTGCCTGAGTGGCCTTGGGCCAGTCAGGCTCTACCTCGCCCTCTGTTGAACCCCGGAGCTGTGTCTTCCCAGAAGGGGCACCTTTTTCTTCACGTGGTGTCATATAAGCTAGAGGAGACTTGGATCATAGCTGCAAACCGGGGATTAGGAAGCTGCTTCGTTGCCTCTAACCTGCTTCTTGACACCCACAAGGCTGAAGATTAGACACTGCAACACTGCAACAGAAAACCCCCATGCCTCCTCTACCTTACTGGTCATCAGAAAATAGCAGCAAGAAAGTGGCCCATTTCATTCACACCTTCTAGATCTCATGCAAGGACATTGGAAGAACCTAATATGCAAGGGAAGCTAAGAAATGTAGTGTTTAGTTTTCCAACAACTTCAGTCCAGAGAGCCTCTTTAGAAGGAAGTGAGAATAGATTCTGGGTGTCAAATGACATCCCAAACTATGGGAAAGCGAAGTTTGAATGCAGGTATAAACCCATGCTGGCAAACATGCACCCTACACGTAGAAGAATCATAAACTTTTTGAGGGAAAGCTCTGCGAGGGGCCTTGAAAACCACCTCATCCTATCTGCTTATTTTACAGCTGAAGAAACTGAAGCCCAGAGAAAGGAAGTGATTGGGGATTGGGGTTGGACAAAGAGTGGTATGAAGACTCTGGCACGGGTGAGCTGGAAGAAGAACCTGCAGAAAACTTCTTGGTGCCCAAAGAGTTTCTAAATTTACAAAGATTGTACTGAGGTTTGAATGCATTGAGCCTAATTCAGATCCAGGAGAACGCTGGCCATTAAGAGATGTAAGCATTTTTCCAGGTCATGAAAAACAAAGAAATTGTCCTAAAATACTAAAGAATTCTAGATTAAGAGAGACTAAAGAACCATGAAAACTAAATGCAGTATGCGCATCTAGTTAGGATTATATCCTGGACCATAATTTTTTTTCTTATGCTATAAAGGCTATTAGTGGAATAATTGGTGAAACTGTAATTAAGTCTGTTCATTAGATGACAGTACTGGATCATTGATAATTTCCTTGTTTTTAGCAAATCCACATTAAAGTATTTAGGAATAAAGAGAGAGAGAGAGAGAGAGATAAGCATTTTGAACTGGGAGGAAATAAGAACAGAAAGAGATCCTGAATCCCATGGAAGAGAAGCTGCGAATCACCCAGGCAGTGTGATCAGACCTTCCTCAAGGTGTTCTGCACCTGCCCCACGTGGGATGCTGGGGACTCAACAGGGACAATGCAGAGTCCCTGTCCTCCTGGAATATGTCTAGGGAAGGGAGGGAGGGAGGGACTTTGGCTTGGGGCGGGGGGGGGTGCTGTTCTGGCATCGCCAGTGCACCTCTCAAAGCACCTGCCAGCCACTGTTGAGCTTCTGGGTGGGTGGGACTCCAGCTGCCAGCCCGTGGCCACACCCACTGCCCAGCACCAGCCTGTGTACCGCCCACCAGGCTCAGAGGAGGAACCAGGCTCCCAGGACTGGGTGAGATCAGACAGAACTGGATGGAGTCCAAGCTCATGTCCAGAAGCCAGGGCCAGCCCAGGGGAGCCAGTATTACTGACTCCCCCTCCCTCCGAGCCCACCCGGGCCTTAGCGTTTATAGAGCACCTCCACACCTGCTTGCTTCCCAAAATAGCCCTACGAGGGGTGTCTGCCGGGAACTGTCTCTCTGAGGCTCACAGGGCCCAATACTCGGCCCTCTGACCAAGGCACACAGGGGTTTGCCTGGCCTTGCTGAATCCGTAAGCTCTGCCCCTACTCCCTGGCACATACGGAAAGGAGCTTCAATATTAGAGGGTGATATCTGGGGTCGGGGAAGCAGGGGAACTCATGGAAGGAGGTCCGGTCTGTCACCTGGGCTGGGGGCTAGGGAGGAAAATGGCTGGTGGGGGGCAGGAAGGGGTGAGGGAAAAGAGAAACTGCCTCCACTGCATGGGTCTTTCTCCCCCATGAGAGTGTAGGGTAGGGATGGTCACCCGCAAATGCCTTTCTGTAGCTGTTAGGCAAGTAATTCAAATGAAACTCGCTGAGTCAGGGACACACCAGGGAGCGGTGGGGACTGTCCATGTCCGGGGCAGCCACTACTCTACAATTGAGAGGAGATGGGGCACAGGGCTATTTACCTTAATGTGAGAAATTAGCTTCCAGTTGACTGAAAGGGATTTTGCAAACAAATCTTCCTCCCATGCCCACCTCTGCCATGTACCTAACGTCCATCTGCAGTTACAATTTTGCAGAGAACGCAATCCAGCTTTGAGGAAGCTGAGGCCCCAAGGTCACTAGTAAGAGTATAAACAGGACCTGATCATAACAACTATTTATTGAATGCCTACTACGGATGCACCTGGCTCAGGCCTCCAACTCAGTCACTGGCTTGTGCTATTTTGAGATGCCACTGATGGGGAATATGCCAGAACCCATCTGTTCATCACAGACCCAGCTTGAGGAGACAAGTGGCATCCATTAGATGTCACCTTCATGAAGCCTCTTAGACTTACTCCAGGTGATGCCCTTTCTCCAGTGCCAGCATCGAGCCTGAGTCCATCTCCTTCATGACACCAAACTACTCCAGGACTGGGGCTGTCTCACTCATTTCTGTAACCTTTGGGAGAAGCTAGGAAGCGCGCTGGCGTGATGTCTGTGGGCCGACACCACCGGTGACAGGGTGACAGACTTCAGGAGGAGCAGGGAACTGAGGACTGCCGAGTCCTTTCCTTGATGAGTCCTTTCATCACCCCTGTTTTACAGATGAAGAGGCTGAAGCTCAGAACAGGCAGACCTGTCCAAGGTCACGCAGTCACAAAGAGAGAAGCCTGGACACTCTGTGCTAGAAGCTGAGAGAGGAGTTACCTCACATCCCTCCCCTTCGGCCCCTCTTCCCTGTGGATACGGTTCTAGATGCACCAAGCCTGATGAGAGACAAGATTTGGGGACAGGGCACCAGATGCATGAGGTTCATGGTCCCATGGGGTGGGCATTAGGCCTCCCCCAACCTCATAAGGGCTACATTCTGTGCCTCTCCCAGGAACACAGCCAGCTACGGGGAGGAGAGCAGGGCCTCACAGCTTAGACTCTGCTCTGGGCACACATTGTGCAGTGCTTCGGGAAGCCTCCCTCTGGCTCCCATACACTTTAAGTTTTACCAACAGAAACACATTTGTTTACGGAGGCAGCCCGCCCCAGCGCTCTGGCAAAATGATCATGTCCAGTCCCCAGTGTCCGGGCACAAGTGAATCTTCACATTTTCTCCTCTGTTGAGGGATCAGAGAAAAAGCCTGGGGAACCTGCGAGGGAAGAGGCTAAAGAAGAGGAAGGGGCAGACGACCAACCTCGGGCCTTCTGCCCTTGCCTAGAAATGTCACCAGGCACCCCCCGAACTCAACAGACAGGCCTCCCGGTCCTTTGTTTTGGCCCTGGGCCTCACCAGCTTCACCCTGTAAAGACAGCTCTCTTTCAAAGGGGTCATAAACCCCAGAGCTCACCTAATGGTCCCAAATTCAAACACTCTGATCCTTGTGCTAGAACACAGCCTTCCTTATGGTCCCCTCTGGAGGTGAGGATCTCCCCGACCCCCTCTTCCCCTACTGCGTTCCTCACGGGGGCTTGCCTGGCGTTGAGCCCCTTTCCTCTGAGCTGAGGTAACTGCCGCTCTTGGTGTGATTAGCTCCATCACTCCCTAGGCCTGTGAAGGGACACACCTAGGCTGCCAAAGGTGTTCTGCATCTTAAAGCAGCTGGGCCAGCTCTTGCCATCCCCAAACTCTCCCTCCAGCTGGAATCCCAGCTCTAGGGCCTCAGAGAACAGGCCTAAGCCCACTTTTCTGTTCCAATTCCTCCAGCCTGGGGTTCCCTGATTCAGCCCACCAATCAGCAGCCCTAGAGGAGCAGAAGTGAGGTTTGCTGAGAAATGCTGGTCCCCTCAGGCTCCTTGAGGACTGGACCAAAGTCAGAGCTGAAGTCTGGGCTGCAACTTAAGCCAGGGATACTGGCAGGGGCTGCGCCCCTGGAGCGTCCGCTGGTGCTGGCCCAGGTTGGAGCTGCGGGCGAAGGCCTTGCCACACTGCAGGCAGATGTAGGGCTTCTCACCGCTGTGCGCCACCTGGTGGATGAGCAGGTGGGAGCTCCGGCGGAAGCTCTTGCCACACTCGCCGCAAGCGTAAGGCTTCTGGCCCGTGTGAGTGTGCCAATGGTGCCGCAGCAGATGTGAACTGTCTCCAAAACTCTTGCTGCAGCTGGGGCACTTATAGGGCTTCTCGCCTGTGTGCGAGCGTTGGTGTTTAAGGAGCTTGGCGCTGTGGGAGAAGGATTTGCCACATTCTGGGCAGGCATAGGGTCGTTCACCCATGTGAACGCGCTGGTGCTCGGTGAACTGGGTGCGCTCACTGAAACCACGACCACACTCAGGACACTTGAAGGGCCGCTCTCCACTGTGAGTGCGCTGGTGCCGTAGGCAGTCCGAGCTGTTGGTGAAGTTCTCGCCACGCTCACAGCAACTGTAGGGCGTCTCCCCAGTGTGCGATCGCTGGTGCTTGAGCAGAGAAGAGCTGCGCCCAAAGCTGTCACCACACCAGGCACAGCGGCAGGGCTTCTGGCCCATGTGTGAGCGCTGGTGCTGCACCAGGTTGGAGCTCAGGCTGAAGCGCTTGCCGCAGTCCCCGCAGCGGTAGGGCTTCTCGCCCGTGTGCGTGCGCTGGTGCTGGATCAGGTTGGCGCTAACGCTGAAAGTCTTACCACACTCAGCGCAGGTGTAAGGCTTCTCACCCGTGTGCACCCGCTGGTGTTTAACCAGGTCCGAGCTGCGGCCAAAAGCCTCCCCGCACTCCAGACATTTGTGGGGCCGGAGGCCTGAGTGGGAACGACGGTGTTGGATGAGGTTGGAGCTCAGGCTGAAGCAACGGCCACACTCAGGACAGAGGTACGGTTTCTCTCCAGTGTGTACCCGGTGGTGCTTAACCAGATCTGAGCCACGTCGGAAGCTTTTGCTACACTCCGGGCAGCAGTAGGGCTTGTCGCCCCCATGGCTGCTTTGGTGGTGAATGAGGTCAGGGAGGTAGGCTGCGGACAGTCCACACTCCTGGCACTCGAAGGCTCTGGAGACTGCAGGATAGTTGGTCTTGGCAGGGGCTTCTTCCTCCCCAGGGCCAGAGACTGACCTATGTAGGTACTGCAGGCCCATCATCATTTCCCGGGCGGCCGGCTGCCCCGGCCACACCAGGAAGGGCTGCTTGGGTGGAACAACTCTGCAATCGAAGGCGGACCTCGGGACTCCCTGGGATCCTGACGACCGGTTCCACCGCTGCTCGGCCCCGTCGGAGTCCTCCCTTGCCGTTTCTGGAGCCACCGACTCCATAGCGGTAACAACGTATCGTTTCCTAGATACCAACCACTGAGCTCACAAGCACAACCACAGCTGGAGACACTCGGGACCCAGGGATTCAGCACCGGAAACGGAAATGTCCACCAGCCCGGCAGTTCTAGGAAGCGGCAGCGAACCGTCTCGGTAGGTTTAACCCTCTCATTCACCTGGCGGAGCAAGTGCTCCCATCTGCAGCCGCTGTCAGGAACTTGATACTTTCCGCTTGTTTCGGGGTTCTCAGTCCGTCAGCGCGGACTTCGGTGCCCCGGTCACCAATGGGGGGGCGGCGAAGCGAGCCTGAAGGAAAAGGCTGTTGCTGCCAAGGACACGCTGGGGTAGAGTAGACAAGTCACCTGGAGCAGCACTGTACTGAGACTCCATGATCGGATGTCTGGGTTCTCCAGGGGCACCGGCCCACCCGCGTCCCTTGAGAGAGTTTCCCATCCATCCTAAGCTAGGCGTCTTAAGCTTGGCGCGGACTACATATCCCAGCATGCGCCGCACGCGCCTCTGGGGCTCGCACAACGATTAGATAACCACTACTCTCAACATGCCTTCTGCAACTGTGCAAGCCAGAGCACCGGGATCGAGAACTACAACTTCCGACTTGCATGACAACTGCGGCGGCGCTATTTAAAAAGCGTCAGAGAGGAGGTGCAGGGACACGCCCGGCTCTTCCAGTTCCGCTCCCTAGGATGAGCTGCGAGGAGAGGGGCGGAGCCTTAGGCCTGAGCCAAGATGGCGGCTGCGAAGCTAAGCCCCGCGGACTCGCTCTCATTCTGCCTCGCGCAGCTCACGGCGGCGGCCGGGGAGGGTCTAGGTGGGGGAAAGGACACAGCTACCAACGAGACACCCTTGGGCCGTGCGCTCCTAGCCCTCCGTACGCGCCACGTCAAGGCAGCTGGGGGAATCGAGCGCTTCCGGGCACGCGGCGGGCTCCGCCCCCTTCTCGCGCTGCTACGGCGAGCGGCTGCAGCGGGTCCCTCCCCGTCCCAGGCTGGCCCAGGCTCCGCCCCCTCGTCGGTCGAGTCAGCGGCTTCTTCTGGCCCCGCCCCCTCGCTGGGCCCCGCCCCCTCTGCTGCGTCGTCATCGACGCCCTCGCCACCAGCGCGCCTGCGCAAGACGCTGGACTTGGCGCTCAGCGTCCTAGCCAACTGCTGTACGGAAGGGGAGTGCCGGGCTGAAGTGCGCAGACTCGGAGGCATTATCCCTTTGGGTAAGTGCTCCGCCCCCATTTCCTAGAAGGATTCTACCCACACCTCTATGTCTGGGCGTGGGCGGAGTCTTGAGTTCTTTGTGTTGTAACCTGGAAGATCATGCTTTCTGACGGCGCATCGCCTGCAGCTCTCATGATGTCATGACCCGTGACGTCACTGCTCTCTCTATAAATTATACCCTAGCCCTCTTAGATCAGATGCCAATTACCTGGGTATTGGTTGTGGAACACCTCTCTCGCATCTGGGCTGGTGGAGGCCAAAGGGTTATTTGGTGAATCTTTCAAATGGTTCTTACTCTCCATTTATGTTCATAGCAGGCACTCAGTGTCTACTGTGTCCAGCCTTGAGCAGGGCTCTGAAACCCCATTTGATGAGCCGGGGGTCAGAAAGTGTAGTGGTTGAGAATGTGGGCTCTGCAGTCACCTAGACCCATCCGAGGCTAGGATTGTAAAATGGAGTAATAACAGCTACCTCAAAAGACTGGAATAGGGAGAAAATGAAATACAAAGATAGAACGCAGATATCTAAGTCTGGACTGGGTACTTCTAGTTATTAAAAACTAAAACAATGAGAACAAATCCTGGGAATTCCCTGGCGTCCAGTGGTTAGGACTCGGCACTTTCACTGCTGAGGCCTGGGTTCTGATCCCTGGTCGGGGAACTAAGATTCCACAAGCCTTGTGGCACAGCCAGAAAAAAAAACAAATTCTAAGCCAATATTTTATAATAACTATAAATGGAGTGTAACCTTTAAAATTTGTGAATCACTGTATTGTACACCTGAAACTTATTTAATATTGTACATTAACTACACTTCAATTTTTCAAAAAAGAACAAATCCTAACAAAAGATAGCAAGCTTTTCTGTTTACCAGCTAAATTGGCGCCTTCTAGTGGCAACGTTGTGAACACAGTTTACTTTACTTCTTTGCCAGCTATGAAATTATGCCTATTTTGATGAAATCTTAATTTTTTTGATAAAATAAAACATTAATATATTTAAAATTTTCATTGACAAGAGGCCTGGCACGTTAATAAGTCCTCAATAAATATAAGTTTTGTTGTTAGTGTATAACCCCCATTATTCATTCACTGTTTTGTATTTTAAATATCTCCTGAATCCATCCACTTCTTTGCCTTCTTCCATCACGTGCCCAGAGACTGTGCTGGGCTGTGCTGGTAGCTGACTTGGGTCAAGCTGTCTTCTCACTTTTGCAACAGCTCCATGTTGCTCCCCCTGCCTTATTCTTTCCCCCTGTAATCCATTCTCCCCATGGCTTCCAGATTTTATCATGTCACTTCCATTCTTAAAACCCTGTGTGGCTCCCAGTGCCCTCACATTCAAGTCCTGAGCCCTTGGCCTGATCAAGGCCCTTCATGAAGTCATAGCATAAACACTAGATCTCACCTCTGGGCCTTTGCAAAGGTTACTTCGAAACCTGAAATGCCCTGTAACACTCCCATCCACCGTCCTTCTAGCAAATACCTACCTATCTAACCTTCCAGACCCCACAAGTGTTAGGCCTATTCTGGAGGCCTTCCCTGACTCTCTCAGGCCACGTTCTTGAGGTGATTAATGAGAGAGACAAGAAGGAGTAGAAACCTTCTGGCCAAACCCTCTTGCAGTGACTATTCTTCAGTGTGTGAAGACAGACAGCATCCAGAACCGAACTGCCCGTGCTCTGGGGAACTTAGCCATGGAACCTGAGAGCTGTGGGGACATCCACTCTGCTGGTGAGCAGGCTCTGAGGGTGGAGCCACCTGGGGCTTGGGGGTGGGAGAAGGGCTTGGGTGTCTGTCCTCGCTCACCTTCTGTCTTCTTCCCTCTCCAGGTGCTGTTCCCCTGCTTGTTGAGGGCCTGACGGCCTGCCAGGACTCACAGTGCCGCCAGAGTGTGGTTCGTGCCCTCCGCAACCTGGCGGACTCACCCCAGCACCGCCTGGCCTTGGCAAAGCAGGGAGCGGTGCGCCCGCTGGCCGAGCTTCTGGCCGCTGCCCCAGACCCTGCGATGACCTTGGCCTTAGTCCGTGCCCTCCTGGAGCTGAGTCGAGGCTGCTCCCGGGCCTGTGCTGAGCAGCTAAGTCTGGGTGGAGGACTAGGCCCACTGGTAAGCCTGGCCTCCCACCCCAAAAGAGCAGTGCGTGAGGCAGCCATCCTGATCCTTGCCAATCTGTGCGCCCAGGGCCTGGTAAGGCCTGCGCTGGGCAATGCTGGTGGTGTGGAGGTGCTACTAGGTGAACTCCGGCGGCGCCGGGGCCCCAGCGGGGCTAGCCCAGCCTCCCAGCAGCCCCTGGTGCGGGCCGTGTGTCTGCTGTGCCGGGAGGCTATCAACCGGGCCCGACTGCGGGATGCTGGTGGTTTGGAGCTGCTGATGGGCCTGCTGCGGGATCCTCGCGCCAGCGCCTGGCACCCTCGTGTTGTGGCGGCCCTCGTGGGCTTCTTCTATGACACTGGGGCCCTGGGCCGGCTGCAGGCTCTGGGACTTGTACCTCTCCTGGCTGGGCAACTATGTGGTGAGGCTGGTGATGAGGAAGAAGAGGGAAGAGAAGCTGCTTCCTGGGACTTCCCTGAGGAGAGGACTCCTGAGCGGGCAGAGGCCGGAAGCTTCCAAAGCCTCAGGTGAGTTCCCACCTGATGCTGTGGGGTAGGGTCTCTTCACTACCCTCACTCTCTGCCCATTCTGTCTCGGTAAGACTTTTATTGACTCTGATTCCTAATTCCTTGTTCTCACTGAACATGACCACTTTCCAGTCCCCATTAAATATACCTCTTCTCCCTTGGGGCCACCTTTGACCTTGGCTCCACCCCAGCACCTCTGAACTTTGGGGCCCAGAGAGGTTCCCTGGAAGGTAGTATGTGCACTGGTTCTGATGATACGTTCTGGCATCTAAATTCTTATTCTGGTACCTTCAGTGTGTGAAGACAGACAGCATCCAGAACCGAAGCTGAGTCAGCTCAGGAAAGTTAATTAACTTCTCTGAGCATCGGATTCCTTGTTAGTAGAACGAAGGATAATACATACCTACCCCATAGAGTTGTGGTAAAGATCAAATGAGGGCACTTTACACTTTACCTGGCACTCAGCAGCGCTCAGTAAACGTCAGCCTTCTGTGAACTCCTGACCTCATTTCCCACTGCTTTCCTGGTACCCACTATACTCTTACACACTGGCCTTCTAGCTAGTTTTTGAACCTGGCAGATAAGTACCATCTCAGGGCCTCTTTGGTTATTGTTCCCTGTGCCTAGGGCACTCTTCCTCCAAGATGCCTTGATTAGATCTCACCCTCATCAGCACCCAATTTTAAAATGTCAGCTCTCCCCTCCCCGGGCTCTTTTCTGTTCCCTTTTACTTTGCTCCATATGCATCACTTCACACCACACTAACTGCACACGAACATACCTTGTGGTTTCCTTATTTTTTGTTATCTGTTTCTCCTCACTAGAATATAGACTCCAGGAGGCAGGACCTTTTGCTCACTGCTTCTCCCCAGCACCTGAAACGGGGCTTAGCACACAATAGGCATCAGTAATTGCCGAATGAGCTGGGGTTTGCCCCCACCTCCCTTTTTGCCTGTCCCCCGCTCGGGCCCAGCCTCTCTCCTGGCCTCTGTCACCTCCTTTTGCACAACCGATCTTTTGGCCCTGCCCCCTCCCCTCGGCTCTGGGTTCCATCCCCTCTTTCTCCCTCGGCAGGTCCTGGCTGATCTCCGAGGGCTATGCTGCAGACCCGGGAGACATCTCTCCCGACTGGTCCCCGGAGCGCTGTCCGCCGCCGCCAGAGCCGGCCAGTCGGGCCAGCCCCTCCCTGGGCCCGACCTCGCTGCGGACGCCCCGCGCCCTGCGCCCGCCCGCCCGCAGCCCCGCCGCCACTGCCCCCGAGGAGCCCTGGGGCCGCGAGGGGCCAGCGCTGCTGCTGCTGTCGCGCTTCTCCCAGGCTCCCGACCCCAGCGGGGCGCTGGTGACCGGGCCGGCCCTGTGCGGCCTGCTGGCCTACGTGACGGGCGCGCCGGGCTCGCCGAGCCCCCGCGCGCTGCGCATCCTGGCGCGGCTCACCTGCAACCCCGCCTGCCTCGAGGCCTTCGTGCGCAGCTACGGGGCGGCGCTGCTGCGCGCCTGGCTCGTGCTCGGCGTCGCCCCCGACGACTGGCCCGCGCTGCGCTCCCGGCCCGCTCGTCGCAGCCAGCACCAGCACCGAGAGCTGGGTGGGTCCCCGCGCGCCTCTCTGCCCACGTGTGAGGCCACGCGCCCCTCCATGCCTTCCGTGCGCCCTGCGGCTCACCCGCTGTCTCACTGCCCTCCTCTGCCCGCCGCCCACCGTTTGGACAACCTCAGCCACTAGGTGGTGGCAGGGAGGGACTCCCTTCTGCTCCACTGTCCCCACACGCAGAGTTCTTCAGCCTCTGCCCGAGCCTTGGGGCCCAGAGACCCCAGCACTGGGCTTGGCCCGAACAGCTTAGAATTGTGCCTGTCTTTGTCTCCTTACCCAGTGTCTTCTTGGTTCCGCGTTGTCCTGACTCCTGCACTGTCCTTGACTACCACTGGGCACACTGATGGTGAACCCAGGCTCAGGCACTATGTTCTCCCAGGCCCCACCACCCCTTCCAGCCCTGCCAGGGACTGCCCGGGCTTCTGCGCCCTGTTTCAGTCCTTGAGGGCCCAGACTCACTCCCTGACCATCTCACTCCCCGTTCTTGCCCTTGACCTCCAGTTCCTAGTGTCCAGACCCCATCCCTCCAGGGCCTGCAGTCATCCCCCTCTTCCTTGCCCCCGGGGTTGTTCCCCCCCAACCCCGTTCCTTTCGGGGACCCAGAGGCCTGTCTTGCCTGTCCCACCGCCATCTTGGATACCAGCTCCCAACCTGACCTGCTCTGCCCACCCCGGCAGGTGAGATGCTGCTGCAGAACCTGACCGTGCAGGCCGAATCGCCCTTTGGAGTGGGTGCCCTCACTCACCTGCTGCTCTCTGGGAGCCCTGAGGACCGCGTGGCCTGCGCACTCACCCTGCCCTTCATCTGTCGGTGAGGGAGGCGGGGGTGCCTCGCAGGGGTGGGGGGAGCAAGGCTGCTGTCCCCCAGCCCCGCCCTTTCCCACCTTCTGAAAGGTTCTCTTTTCTCCCCGAAGGAAGCCCTCTCTGTGGCGCCGGCTGCTCCTGGACCAGGGCGGCCTCCGTCTCCTCCTCTCAGCACTCACTCGGCCAGCTCCACACCCGCTCTTCCTCTTCTTTGCCGCGGACTCCCTTTCCTGCCTCCAAGGCCTGGTGTCTCCCACTGTGAACCCAGCCCTCCTACCTGCGATCCCCTTGGACCTGGACCCGCCCTCCCCTTGCCTCTATGAACCTCTGCTGGGCCCAGCCCCCACGCCAGCCCCTGACCTCCACTTCCTACTGGACTCAGGCCTCCGGCTCCCTGCCCAGCGAGCCGCCTCAGCCAACGCCTCCCCCTTTTTTCGGGCCCTGCTAGCTGGCAGCTTTGCCGAAGCCCACATGGACCTAGTGCCACTGCGGGGCCTGTCACCCAGTGCAGCCTGGCCTGTCCTGCATCACTTGCATGGCTGCCGGGGCTGCGGAGCTACCCTGGGGCCCGTCCCTACGCCGGGCCAGCCCCTGCTGGGCTCAGAGGCTGAGGAAGCCCTGGAAGCTGCTGGCCGTTTCCTGCTGCCCGGGCTGGAGGAGGAGCTGGAAGAAGCCGTGGGCCGCATCCACCTGGGACCCCAGGGCGGCCCAGAGTCAGTGGGTGAGGTGTTCCGCCTGGGCCGGCCCCGGCTGGCTGCCCACTGCGCTCGCTGGACCCTGGGCCTGGGGCAGTGCCCACGGAAGCGGGCCCTGGCCCTGGTGGGGCTTGTGGAGGCAGCAGGCGACGAGGCGGGGCCCCTAACTGAGGCCTTCCTGGCTGTGATGATGGGGGTAGAATTGGGGGGCGAGGGTCCCAGCCGAGATGGTTGATGTCCCCTGGGAGGAGACCTGAGGATGAGTTGGCTGTGAGGAGTTCTCCCCCAGAGCGGCACAGGAGCAGGCTGGGCAGCAGGCGTCCCCGTCAAGGACCGATGAGAGGGTGGACCGAGACCCCGGGGTGATGACCTGAAGACTCAGGAGTGAGAAGCCAAGGCGAGGCGTGGGGCCCACAAGATGGAGGACAGCCCAGGGCCCCAGGCACTTGGCCTGGCTCAGCTTTCTGGAGTTGGAATTAAAAACTTGGAGTTGGCTACCCCTGTTGTGTGGTGTCTCTGCTTACCTCCCTGTGGTAGTACCCCAACCCCCTCACCCATCAAGTAGGGTCCTGTCCCGGTTTCTGTGTCTCAATACAGGCCACCCTTGGCGTATAGGAGTTGTTTTTTAATTTATTTATTTATTTATTTTTGGCTGTGTTGGGTCTTCATTGCTGCACGCAGGCTTTCTCTAGTTGCGGCGAGCAGGGGCTACTCTTCATTGCGGTGCGTGGGCTTTTCATTGCGGTGGCTTCTCTTGTTGGGGAGCATGGGCTCTAGGCGCGCGGGCTTCAGTAGTTGTGGCACGTGGGCTCTAGAGCGCAGGCTCAGTAGTTGTGGCGCACGGGTCTATTTGCTCCGCGGCATGTGGAATCTTCCCAGACCAGGGCTCAAACCCCTGTCCCCTGCATTGGCAGGCGGATTCTTAACCACTGCGCCACCAGGGAAGCCCAGGAGTTTAATAAGTAATTATGCGCTGGTTCCTGGAGCCCTGGGATATGGTTGAGTTCCCAGGCTTCTCCTGAGGATGTGGTTTTAGGCCCCAGGGGAAGCCTGCTTCTTGCTGAGGCTACCTCGTTGCTCAGATAGCCACCCAGCTGGACACAGACCTTGATCAGGACTAAGAGGGTTGTGCTGAGGGGATGTGAGTGTGGGGATGTACATCCAAGACCTTGGCATTGTGGTTTCCTCAGTTCCCTTCACCCGTCGTGGGTCTTTAGTCTCTGGATCCATTTTCATCTCTTGGGCCAACTGTCCTGCCGTTTTTCTGAGGGAAGACCTACTGTGTTCTTCAAGCCCCTGAGGCCCTTAGTCGTGCCCAGAGGTAGCTGGAGCCCTAGGCTGGCATTTAGGTGAGGAAAGGGCTTGCATTGCTTTGGTCGTCCAGGCAGGGTCTCCATAATCTGGTTCCCAGATCACTGGCCACTTAGGTGGCAGCCTGACTTTGAGGACAGTGTCTGGACTGGGCCTGTCCGCTAGCTTCTGGGGAGCTAAGGTTGCCCCTTGCTGCCTCTGTGCCTCAGGGAGTGTCTAGGTCTCTGTTATCAGGCTGTGCCTTAAAACCACCCAGAGAGCTTTTTTTTCCCCCCTTAATATATTATATAAATATTTATGTAAGGATCTATTCATTTCTCTCTCTGGCTTTTTTTTTTTTTTTTGTGACACACGGCCTGTGGGATCTGCATGCAGTATCTTAGTTCCCTGACCAGGGATCCAACCCATGCCCTCTGCAGTGGAAGCATGGAGTCCTAACCACTGGACTGCCAGGGAAGTCCGCAGAGAGCTTTTTAAAAATACTGATGCCTGGGCCCTTTCTGACTGAATTGGACTGAGGGGAGGGTGACTTGGGCATCAGTATTTTGAAAAAAGCTCCCAGGTTCTGATTTGCTGCTGGGTTGAGGAACCCCCTGCCCCCATTCCAGTGCTCACGTCTGGACTCAGGTCTGGGTTGAGACCCACAGTCCAGTGGCTGCAGCCACACCTGTTGTGTCTGTCCACACCTATCTCTAGAGTTTCTCGTTCCCGACTTGATTTCTCAGGGTCTCAGTCCAGGGAAGGCCTCTTGTTCCTTTGTGGCTGGAGTCTGTGTCTTGCTTTCTTCTCTATGTTCAGCAGTATCTTGGGAAAGGGCTCTTTTGGGACAGGTTTGGCTCATCTCAGTGCTGGGGACGGCTGGCTGGGGTCTGGCTGCCTGGGAGTGTTTCCCCTGAGTCTGTGTGGGGCTTCGGCCTCGGTTTCTCTTTACCTGTGTCTGTATGTCTGTTTCCAACACTATGGCTTAGTGTCTGTGGGTGGGTTCATTGTGTCTCTCCGTCTCTGAGAGATTTCTTTGTATCTAGTTTGTGTGCCCTTTGGGATCTCTGTTTATGTCATTGTCACAGTCTCTAAGGGAAGGTCTCCGAACCTGGGATCTGACTGATCCTTAGAACATCGCTCCCACCTCCAACCCCAAAACTCTGTCTGGAGCAGGCTCCCAGGAACAGCCTGGGTGGGAGGGGAGCTCTGTCTAGGACTCAGGGTGCTAGTTTTGGGGTGGGGGTGGGCTTGGGGGCCTCAGTCTGTGTCTAAGGGTCTCACAGGCAGAGGATCCCCAGCTTAGTCTGCAAGAGCCACTTTCTTACTTTGGCTCTGGCCGCCTGGGGCTCCCTGCGGCTGAGGCCAAGGCTGGGGTGTGGCCGTCTCCGCAGCAAGCAAGCAGGCTGGGCCTGAGTGGGCCGGGGCCCGGGGCCCTCCCTCCCTTTCAGGCCCCCACCCCGGGTTCTCCCGTTCATTGCCCACCCCCCCCAGCCTTATCCCAGCGGGTCCCGGCTTCCTTACATGGTCACGGCTGGGCCTCCAGCTCCCGGACGTCCCCCCGCCCCCCGCCCCCACCGGACACGGCCCCCGCCCTGCTCGCCCCGCGCGCGGTCTGCCCGCGCCCCGTCATGGAGGACCTGGGTGAGTGGGGCCCGGGTCCCCTTGTCCCCAGTCCCTCCCCACCGCCTGGACCCGCTTCCCCATCCTGGCGCCTCCTCGCACTCCCGGCATCTCTCCATCCCTGCCTCCTGTCTTCTCGCTTCTGGTCTCTGCCGGCGCCTCCTTTCCGACTCCACGTCCCCCTTCCTGCCTCTCCCTTCCTGCCTTTGCCAGACTGGCTGCTCCCTCCCTTCTTCCCTCGCTCCACTCCTCCATCACTGGCTGCGGACGGATGGGCAGGGAGGCGCAGCGCCTGTCGGCGCCTGGGCTCAGGAGCTCTGGGAAGGGAGGAGTTAAAGGCACCTTGGGTCCAGGGACTGGGAAAGTAGACGGGAAGGGAGAATATGACATTAAGTTCTGGAGAAGAAAATGGGTTTGCCCTAGGGTTTTGGGAAGGAAAGGGTTAAGAGCCCTTAAGTATGGTAGGTGTCAGGTCCTTGGGGCAGAAAGTATAATAGATGAATGCCAAGATGCCAGGGAGAGGTTAAGTGTCCCACCAAGGCGCTCAGAGATGCAGAGTAAAGGGGCAGGGACTTCTAGATTCTGGAAGGTAATGAGTTCAAAGGATCCGGATCTGGGGATCGAGGGTGGGGGGCAGGGGAGGGGGGCGGCGGGTGTGTGTGTGTGTATCCATCTGTCTGTCGGTCGGTCTTGGGGCAGGAAGGAGCACCCAGGCATCTCATCCTCCCTGTCTGTTAGAACTGGGGCTGGAAGGCTGTGCCCTTCGTGGGAGAGAAAGGGTTCCAGAACCCTGCAGTAGGGGGTGCTGCTCAGCTGGGGTAACGCGCACTGGTACGGTGAAGAATAAGCCAATCAGAAAGCAGGTCCCAGCAGACTCACCAATGAGGTGCATAGGGTGGAGCCCAGTGGCGTCTGGAGGTGGGCCAGGGCTGGGAGGGGTCTCTTTAGGTGTAGGGTGTGTGGCAGAAAGAGCTTCCAATCAGAAAGCTGGTGTCAGGCATACAGCCAATTGAGCAATTTGGGGTGAAGCCAAATTTGGCTCCAGTAAAAAGCCGCTTTTGACTGCATTACGGAAGATTCGGAGAATAAAAGAATCAGGTAGCTGAATTTGTATATGAATCTCAGGATGAGCTATGTGGGATGTTCCGATCATAAATAGTCCTTGCTGCCCTTCCACATCTCTGCCTTGGTCTGGCTTTGTGTTTCTTCTGATTCTTGACCTCTGCTCCTAATACTGGCTTCCATCCTCCTCAAACACTGCCCACTTAGAACACTTGTTCTCTGATCTCTTAAGGCCCTGTCTCTGCCTTAACCTTGACCTCCCAACCTCTCACCCTGACGGCCTCTCCCTGCAGATGCCCTGCTCTCTGACCTGGAGACCACAACCTCACACATGCCAAGGTCAGGGGCTCTAAAAGAGCGGCCCCCAGAGCCCCTCACGTCTCCTCTGACACAGGTGAGATCAGCTGCTGGGGACTGGGGCAACCACTAAGGCCAGGTTTGGCAGGGGCAAAGGAAATCTAGGCCTGAGTGGGTATGGTACAGTATAGGCAAGTGCAGTACTGTACTTTACAGTACAGTAAAGTACAGGCCTATCATCCCACACACATGTCCTTCTCTATAGATGGGGTCCGGGGAATCTTCAGGAGCCTCTGGGGACAAGGATCATCTGTACAGGTGAGGGGGCTGGGTACTGGGGGATGGGGGAGCCAGTTGAGACTCAGGCTTGTATTCCCCACCCCTGAACCCAGGCCCCCACCCTGTTTCCCAGCACGGTATGCAAGCCTCGGTCCCCGAAGCCTGTGGCCCCTGCAGCCCCTCCATTCTCCTCTTCCTGTGGTGTCTTGGGCACGGGTCTCTGTGAGCTAGACCGGTTGCTTCAGGAACTTAACGCTACTCAGTTCAACATCACAGGTACCAGGGTTACTGGGGCAGGGCTTGATGGGATGGGGGGCAGGGCAGGGCAGAGACTAAGTGGGTATAGACTTCCCAGAGTAGCAGCTAAAGGGATACAGGCCTTAACTGGGAAGGAGGCTAGAGCATGGCCCCATGTCCAGTGCCCTTCTATCCTCTCTGCAGATGAAATAATGTCTCAGTTCCCATCTAGCAAGGAGACTGCAGGGGAGCAGAAGGAGGACCAATCTGAGGACAAGAAAAGGCCCAGCCCGTGAGTTTGGCATAGTTGGCAGGGCTGGGAGAGGGGTGATCAGTCCTGGATGCCTGAGTTACAGGAGGAAGCATTACTCTGAGGCTCTAAGCTGACACAAGTTGTGTTCTTCACAGCCCTCCCAGTCCATCCCCTGTTCTCCCAAAGCCTTCGGCCACCTCAGCCACCCTGGAGCTAGATAGGCTGATGGCCTCACTCTCTGACTTCCGTGTCCAGAATCATGTGAGTCACTCAGGGAGTGAGGGGTGGGCCAGTGTGGATTTGTGGTTCTCAATCCATTTTAGACCCTCCCACATCTGCTGCCTTGCTGACTCAACTCTCCTGTCCTCTCTGCTGCAGCTTCCGGCCTCTGGGCCAACCCAGCCACCGGTGCCAAGCTCCGTGAATGAGGGCTCCCCCTCCCCACCAGGGCCCGCTGGCAAAGGCAGCCTAGACACCATGCTGGGGCTGCTTCAGTCTGACCTCAGCCGCCGAGGCGTTCCCACCCAAGCCAAGGGCCTCTGTGGCTCCTGCAATAAACCCATTGCTGGGCAAGTAAGTGGAGCCCTGCGAATAAGGGAGTAGAGACCCACAGACCCATCTTTACTGAGAGCCAGTGGGTATTATTGTTGTTCATATTTTATGGATGAGGGAACTGAAGCTCCAAGTCACACAGCAAGTAAGTGGCAGAGTAAGAATTCCAATCCAGTTCTTATTTATTGTGGTCCTACTGTGTGCCAGGCTCTACGCTAGCTCCTTTACAAACCCCCATCTCAATTAATCTCCACAAAAGCCTCATTGGCTCCACCCACCAGTCTGGTTCGGGAGCTCCGGTCCTTGGCTTATTGACTGAGCAGATGTTACTGGCAGCTGTGCCCAGTGGTTGACCTAGTTCCTCCTGCTAGATAAAGCGCCCTACCGCCATCCTAGAATTTCCAATCTCAGCAAAGCAGGGTGGCATTATGACTTTCGTGGGCCCTAAGCACTTTCACCTTCATGGGCCCCTTCTTCCATTAATAAAATATATTAAAAATTGCATTTTATGACTGTGTTGGTATAAAGATGAATATATTAGTATTATATATGAAGTCATTCTTCTCCTAGCTCATTTTTTCTTCTAATTTTAAGAGAAATTACAACATTTTTGTGGGTTCCTAAAGTATGCTGGGCCCTAGGCACCGTGCTGGAAGATGGGTTGAGTCTGCATCACTTACAGACTGAGTGACTTAAACGTTAGATTCTTCATCCTGATTGCTCAGAGATAAGATTCGAAAAGTGCTACGTAAACCTTGACTCACTGGGCACATGGCAGCCCGAGGGCCACTCTGACCCAGGCCTCACCCCCCAACTCGCAGGTGGTGACGGCGCTTGGCCGTGCTTGGCACCCTGAGCACTTCGTTTGCGGTGGCTGTTCCACAGCCCTGGGAGGCAGCAGCTTCTTCGAGAAGGATGGAGCTCCCTTCTGTCCCGAGTGCTACTTCGAGCGCTTCTCCCCACGATGTGGCCTCTGCAATCAACCCATCCGACACGTGAGCCCCGCCTCTGTCTCACCCAAGGCGCCTGTGGGATGGGCCTCATCCACTTACACTTCTCCCATCCCCACGCCCACCCCAGCCCCGTCCCTCGTTCTCGTCCACGGCCCTTTAAACTTCGCCCTCTCTCTTTGATTCCCAAGTTCCTGCTTAGGTCTCCCACACCTTACACTCGTACTTCAACCCACTCACCTAGGTTCAGGGCGGAAGAGGGAGGGGAGTAGAAATTGAGGGCCACGCTGAGTGTTCCCTTTTATTCCCCGCAGAAGATGGTTACTGCCTTGGGCACCCACTGGCACCCGGAGCATTTCTGCTGCGTCAGTTGCGGGGAGCCCTTCGGAGATGAGGGTGAGAGCTTGACTCCCACCTTGAAAGCCGCGGGTCCGCTCGACATCCCGCCCTGCTCTCTTTGGGCCAGCGCACTACGACCTCCGAAGTCCTCGGGGCCGCGAATTTTCTCCTGCTCTCTCCTGGCCCCAACCTGTCCCACCTGTGTGTTCCCATCCCATCCGTTCCCGCTCTGCCCCCGCCCCCAGACCCCATGCCTCTCCGCCTACCGCCTCCCCTGGCCCCATAGCCTCAGATCTTGTGGGGCTCCTGGTGCCACCTCGCACCCTTTTCCTTCCTCCTACTCGGTTCCCGCTCCTAGGTTTCCACGAGCGGGAGGGCCGCCCCTACTGCCGCCGAGACTTCCTGCAG
This sequence comes from Balaenoptera musculus, assembly GCF_009873245.2. Taxonomy (NCBI): domain Eukaryota; kingdom Metazoa; phylum Chordata; class Mammalia; order Artiodactyla; family Balaenopteridae; genus Balaenoptera; species Balaenoptera musculus. The sequence continues at coordinate 72,837,338 of NC_045799.1, forward strand.
CTCTTCGCCCCGCGCTGCCAGGGCTGCCAAGGCCCCATTCTGGATAACTACATCTCGGCGCTCAGCGCACTCTGGCACCCAGACTGTTTTGTCTGCAGGGTGCGTGGCTGGGGGGCGGGGCCCGGGAGGGACCGGCCAGCGCGGGGCGGGACTAGGAGCCTGGGGCGGGGCGATTATTCAGAGCAGGGTCCTGGGGAGGCGAGGCTTCACCTTTGAGGGCGGTGCGAGGGGCTGCGGGGGGTCTTGGGACGGGGGCGGGGGGCGGGTTATTCATCTCGTAAGGCAAGATATTTCGTCTGGAGACTGGCGCTGATACATCCTTTCGCGGTTGCCCTTCCCCAGGAATGCTTCGCGCCCTTCTCGGGAGGCAGCTTTTTTGAGCACGAGGGCCGTCCGCTGTGCGAGAACCATTTCCACGCGCGGCGCGGGTCGCTGTGCGCCACGTGTGGCCTCCCGGTGACCGGCCGATGCGTGTCGGCCCTGGGCCGCCGCTTCCATCCGGACCACTTCACCTGCACCTTCTGCCTGCGCCCGCTCACCAAGGGCTCCTTCCAGGAGCGAGCAGGCAAGCCCTACTGCCAGCCCTGCTTCCTCAAGCTCTTCGGCTGACCGCCTGCCGGGCTCGCCCCTTTGGGAGAGCGCGGCCCCCAAAACCTCGCCCTTCCCGAAAAGACCGGGCTCTCCAGACCCCAAGGCCTTGCTCTTAGAGTTTGGGGCTCCCCCAGCCCAGCTCCGTGAGGCCCCACCCCCTGGAGGAACCGGCCCCGAAGGTACTGTACGTTCTCCATGGGCGAGTTCAGAAAAGGCCCCGCCGGTGCTAAGGCCACGCGCCCCACGAAGTGGGTCGTATACTGGCAAGCGATCCCGCGTGAGCCCTTCACTTTATTCCCAGCCTTGAGGGAGCCCCCCGACTGGAGGAGGGCCCTTGCAATTCCCACGAATCCAAGGCCAGGCCAGAATGTCCCTCTCCCCGCCCCTCACTGCTCAGTGCACTTTTTTCTACCTACATAAACACACATTCCACGTCACACCGGTGCTGTGTCTCTGCGCGGGAGTGCCTCGCGTCGCGACGCCCCGCCCCTTGTACTGGCTCAGGCCGCGATGCGTTCTAGGCCACCGCCCTGTGGCGGGAGCCGGACCTTCAAACTCAGCCCTTGCAGGCTGTCCTTCACCTGTCAGATGCCCCTGAGGCTGGAAAAGCCGGCCACCTGCGCAGGATTGTACAGACGGTGACGAGCCAGGACGGGAGCTCAAGCAGGACCCACCAAACCTTCCCGTCCCCAACCCCCCATCCTTCAGTTTCTTATATCCTCAAAATAAGCACTTAATCTGTACCCCTCCCACTCCCTTCCACCCTGCCACCTTGGCTGGTTTCCAGATTTTTCCCCCTCCTTAAAAGACCCTCAGAGATGGGGCTCCATTCAAGTGCCAATTTATGCCCACCCTTTGGATCTGGGCATCAAATTACAGCTTCCCTCACATGGGTATTGACTCATAACAGCTCGGCTAGGCACAGGATGACACTTGGGGTGGTCAGGGCAGTGACTGAGGGAAGCGCTGGGGGCTGTAAGAGCCAGAAGGAGGCTTCTAACTCAGATTGGAAGTCAAGGAGGGCTTCCTGGAGGTGGTGACACCTTAGCCTAGCCCCAGCAGAGAAGGGTGGGGCCAGGGTTTCTTAAGTATGGAGAAGTTCAGGCTCCATCTGAATCCCCAAGCCCCAGAGGCCTTTCTAAGCCTGGTACCTTAGATTCTGAAGTTCCCTAGGGAGGGGGCCTGGACTCCTGGGTCCTAACTACAGGGACCTTTGAGGCTGGAAACAATCGATTCTCAGAGGCCCTTCCATCTCAAGGAGGAGCTAACAGCCAAGGAGAACATGTGTGGGCAAGAGACAAAGGTGAGGTTCTCTGTCTTGGCCTCGGGCAGAACCCCCAGATCCTTTCCTCCCTGAGGCTCCACCCCTTGGGTCTTCCTAGGCCTCCTGCTCTTCCTCTTCCACAAATTCTCCCTGGGGAATGCTGTCCATCCCTTGGCTTGTAACCACCACCAAGTCTTGAGCCATTCATTTACCAAGTGTTTACTGAGCACGTGCTGTCCTAGGCTCCATGCCAGGTGCTGGGGAGACCATAGGGAACATGTTCCTTGGCCTCACAGTCTAGTAGGGGAGACAGAGGAAAAACAAACACACAGTGACAAGTGTGATGAAGTAATGGGGACTTCCTTGATGGCCTAGGTAAAGCTGGCCCTTCCCTCTAGTTTCCACCCACAGCACCTCCCTAGTCCCTCACTTATCATTATTGCAAATAGGTGTTTGTTTGTTGCTTGTTTATTTCTGAAATGAAGGCAAGCTCCTGGGATTTTGTTTGTCAGATGACATGTTTGTTTTGCTGACCATTTTCTGTCCAGTGTCTAGGATGCTGTCTAGCATGTGGTAAGTGCTCCATAAATGTTTGCTAATGAAGGAAGGAATGAGGAAGGAAGGAAAGGAGCGAAGGCGAGAAGGAAAAAATAGAGAACTAAGTCAGTGAAGGTAGGGAAGGGAGTACTTGAACCAGCCTGTCAGAGAAGGCCTCTGTGAATATCTACATTGAGACTTTGAAGGTTGAGGAAAGAGCCAGCCAGGCAAAGAGCCGGAGGAGAGCATCCCAGGCAGAGGAAACAGCAAATGCAAAGGCCAGGCGGTAGGAAAAAGCTTGGCATATTGGAAGAAAGAAAAGGAGGCCAGTGTGGTTGATTAGAGTGAGCAAGGGAGAGAGTAGTTGGAGATGAGGTCAAAGAGGAACTAGGTGCCACATCACGAAGGGCTTTGCAGGCCCCCGCAAGGGCACATAGATTTGATTTTAAGTGCCCATAACCCCAACGTGTCCTCTGATGCTTGCCCCTGGATTTCTCCCAGGCCCTTCAAATTCATTGCCCACTGAAGCAGACACTGTGGGTGCCCTGCCCATATCCACCTGGCCCATCTGGGAAGTCGTATGCAGACACTTCCCAGACACTCAGTCTCCCCAGCTGCTCCCTGAGTTTCTGTCAGGGTGCTCTCTGGAGGAGGGCCTGGGGTGGGTGGGGGAGGTTCCATAACCTCCAGCCAGTTAGAGACAGGGATTGGTGAATGAATACCCCAGCTTTCTGGCCCCTTGGGGGTCAGTTCTGAGGTGAGTTCTCCACAGTGTCTCAGAGGGTCCCCACTGGGATTGTCACAGTGGTAACCTTTCGATCAACACATGCTTTATTGGCTTTTCTCCTTTTTTTGTCTCTCTTCCCCACTCCTTACTGGGATCAGCTCCCCAATACAGTCCTTGCACCCCAATTCTCATCGTAGAGTCTGCTTTTGAAGGGACCAAAATGAAGGCATTCCTTAAATAACTCATCACATTCCCCTAAAATATTGTTCTCTGTTCCCCATCTCCAGCATGAACCCAGTTCCCATAATCAGACATCCAAGTCTGGTCAGTTCTTCTAGAAAGGCAGAGGTATGGATATTTATCCAACCCCTCCCTTCTTGCATCCAGCCCTGTGCTGAGCAATGGGACTCCAGGGATGAATCAGATCATTTCCTGCTCTTGGGGAGTCTTTGGTCAATTGGGGAGACAGACCTGGACCCAGGCAAGGTCCATGCAATGTGCTCAGAACTGTGTCAGGAAAGTCCAAGAAGTTTTTCCCGAAGAGATGCCATGGGCTGGGCACTAAAGGCTGAGTAGGAGCTGACCATCTGGGAGGCAGGGAGGCATTCTAGGCAGAAGGCACATCTTATACAAAAGTTTGGGGGTATGAGAATACAGGGGCCGGGTTGGGCAAGGGAATGTGAAAGAAATACGATTTCACTCTGGGTTTGGTATAGAGGAGCAAGGGGAAGGGTGGGCAGGGGTCGGGGCATCAGGCTGAGAAGCTGCTGCCTCCTCCTGGGTGTGATGGGGAGCTATGGAGTCTTCCTAAGCAGGGGAGTGACACTGTCAGATTTGGGTTTGAAAATGATCCCTCTGGATTAGTCAGAATCAGGGGGCTGGCTCAGCCAGGATCCCTAGGTCAAAGCTGAAGGGTAGGCATTTTTAGCAGGTGAAAGAAGTGATTTTGAGCCTGGAGCTCTGGAGAAGGGGTGGGGGCTAAGGCCCAGGAAGGGGAGTGCTCTTGAATTTGAAAGTGCCCAGCTCCGCAGGACCAGCCTGCAGCCTCAATGAGAACTGATTCAGCTAAACAAAGCCGGGGAGGGGGGACTTGTCGGCTCATTGCCCCTGGGGTAACCATTAATCCTTCCCCGGGGGGAATCCAGGGGCTGGTGCCCTGAGGGGCAGATCCTGGGCAGAATGGAGGAACACACAGAGGCAGGCTCAGCACCAGGGCTGGGGGAACAGAGGGCCCTAATTGACAACACTGCCGACATCCTGGTCATTGCGGCTTATTTCCTGCTGGTCATTGGTGTCGGCTTGTGGGTGAGAAGTTGGGGGATGCTGCTGGGGGCCCGCTTTTGGAGCCTGGGGGAAAAGTCTCGGACAGTCCCGATGTGTGGTAGGGGAAGGATGCCTGGATCTTTGAGGGAGAAACCCGAGGTGGGGGGCAAGTAAGTCTTTTGCTAGCCCCAGGGTGGCCCAGCCCACACTCATGCATGCCTTGTCTGTCCACCTTTGGATTGGACTAGTTGAGGGGTTGGTGGGTCTTCATGGGGACAGCATTGTAAACGAGGTCTCTTCTACATAATGGCTGGCTGACCAGAAACCCATATCCAGGGCCCCCAGGAAAGTGCGGCCGAATGCAGCCACACTCAGGCTTGGGGAACCGGACCCTAGGTTAGGGTCTGGGTAGATCTGGGTGCCTGGGAGGAGGCTGGGGGTGCAGGTATGAACCGTCAGGGGAGCCGTGTGCTGGTTAATCTTCAGCCTGAAACAAGGCTGAGGAATGTGTTGAGGAGGCTAATGAGGTCCAAAGATGTGCCCCAAACCCAGGCGTCTCCCCACTCCCGTCCCCCAGTCCATGTGCAGAACCAACAGAGGCACCGTTGGCGGCTACTTCCTGGCGGGACGAAGCATGGCGTGGTGGCCGGTGAGAGAGACTGGGCTGTGGAGCGGGAGGAGGCCTAGAGAAGCAGCCTGGCTCACCCCAACCTCTGGCTACCCAGGTCGGGGCCTCTCTCTTCGCCAGCAACATCGGCAGTGGCCACTTCGTGGGCCTGGCAGGGACGGGCGCGGCAAGCGGCCTGGCTGTGGCTGGATTTGAGTGGAATGTGAGCGCCCCTTTTTGCCAGTAACCCCCACCTCCCCGTGGGAACCCCTGGAAGGGTCACACCTGGAGAGGCTCCAGGCGGCAGAGGTGGGGATGTGAGACCAGAGGTGGGACTTCCCAGCTGTGAGGTGGGGTTGGGCTTCGAGGGAGGTTCATGAAGCCAGCTTGGAGGCAGAGGCATGTGGGAGATACCACGTTCAGGGCAGGGGTAGGCCCTGCTCCTGACTCGCTATCGCTATGTGAGCCTGGACCAGCCACGCCCTCTGTGGCCTTGATTTTACTCCTCTCTGGAGTGGGGTGAACAGTCTCAAGGATAGTGAAGTGCTTCTTCTGATGCTCTCTGAATCTGTGGCCTGTGAGGATCACTGGGCTAAATGAAAGCCCCTTGCAGAAGTGGGCAGGAGACGGAGGGTTGGGAAAATCAGGGCTTTGAGCTCAGGGCTTCCTGGAGGAGGAGGCCTCTGAGCTGAGCCTTGAGGGACGGAAGGTTTGGGTGGGTGGAGAGGAGAGGGAAGGCAGAGGTTGGGGGTCAGGCTGAGGGTTCTGTGCTTGGATTCAGGTGTGTGTGGGGGTGGGGGGGAGGACGAGGAGGATAGGGACCATCTTGGGAGGGATGGCCAGGGGTCATGGCCTGGCAGGGCAAGAAGGGCTCTAGTTAAGGGCCCAACAAAGTATCAAGACCTTGTCCCTAATGACCAGGGCCCAGGGACATCTGCATCTGTGTCCTCTGGGCCCCTCCTGCAACCTTGCCTTGGAGTAGAACTTTTCACCAAGAGAAGAAGGTTCCTCAGACCCATCGGGGCGAGGACGCACTCATGGCAGGATCTCCCACAGGGAGTGACCCTCAGCTGTCGCGCTGTGCCCGCAGGCGCTGTTCGTGGTGCTGCTACTTGGCTGGCTCTTCGCGCCCGTGTACCTGACCGCGGGCGTCATTACGATGCCGCAGTACCTGCGCAAGCGCTTTGGCGGCCATCGAATCCGCCTCTACTTGTCCGTGCTCTCGCTTTTTCTGTACATCTTCACCAAGATTTCGGTGCGCATGCGCGGGGAGTTGGTCGGGACCCTGGTAGGGTGGGATCACCCAGTGGAGGTCTCTGGAAAGCCCTGGACGGGACGGGACCAAGGAGCAATGACTGTAAGAACCGTGATGGAGGCAGGGCCTGGAAGGAATAGGCTTCTGGGGCGACAACCATAGTGAGAGGTATCTGGGAAGACCAGGGCATCTAAAAACGAGGGAACTTTTGAGGTGTGGCCACATAGGGTCGTGATCTGGGCAGAAAGTGGACCTGGGTCCCCACCCTGGCCCCTGGGTCCTGACCTGCGCGCTTGCTCCTTCCCCCAAGGTGGACATGTTCTCCGGGGCGGTATTCATTCAACAGGCTCTGGGCTGGAACATCTATGCCTCCGTCATCGCGCTTCTGGGCATCACCATGATCTACACTGTGACAGGTGGCAGGTGGCAGGGGCTTAGGGAAGGGAGCGTGGATCTGTGGGCGGGGCTTAGGGGAGTCACCAAAGGAAAGCGGGCTGGAGAAGTTCTTAAGGGTGATGTGATCCAAGCAGGAGAAGGACCTAAATCTTTGGAAAGCAAACTACTCCCCCCCTCCACATTCCTTGGATTTGGTCTGGAAGTTCAGAGATCTGAGCCCGTCCTGGGCCTGGGCAAAAAGGAAGATTTAACAGCTCTTGAACACCTGGGAAGGGAGAGCCGACTTGGCCAGACTCCAAAGCTCACCAAACCCAGTGCAGGTTGGAGGATTCTGGGGTGGTGCCCGAGGCCTGACGCTGGAGCAGCGTGGGTGGGGCCTGGTACCAAGGCCGGCTTGAGGAGCCCGGCCCTTCAAATGGGATGAGAATCGAACCTTAGAGAATCACCTCCTCCTATCACACAGAAGAGAAAACTGGGGCTGAGAGGAGGGCCTGTAGCGGAAGTCCTGCACGTGGGCACCTGGCATTAGTGGAGCCTAAAACGCAGCCCCACTGTGCTCACGCAGCCCTGCCTCCTGACGCTGGAGCGCGTGAGCCCAGGGAATGGGCCATCCTTTTGAAATTTGCCCTCCAGGAAAGGGGAACCCTTTTCCAATTCGCACAAAGACACTGTATGTACAGTGTGGCAGCCTGTCTGGGCTGTCTCCACTGACCCAGGCCATTGCAGGAGGGCTGGCAGCGCTGATGTACACGGATACGGTGCAGACCTTCGTCATTCTCGCGGGGGCCTTCGTCCTCATGGGTTACGGTACGGGCTCAGCTGATGGGGGAGGGGCGAAGAGGTCACAGTTCGCAGATCTCTCCACCTGGGAGCAGGGACATCGCGCGTCTGCGGCATGTGGGTCCTAGGAAGGACCTTGTCGCGGGCACCATGTCCCCTAACTGCTTTGCCCTCACAGCCTTCCACGAGGTGGGCGGGTATTCGGGGCTTTTCGACAAATACCTGGGGGCAATGACGTCCCTGACGGTGTCCGAGGATCCGGCGGTGGGCAACATCTCCAGCTCCTGCTATCGACCCCGGCCCGACTCCTACCATCTGCTCCGGGACCCTGTGACGGGGGACCTGCCGTGGCCTGCGCTGCTTCTGGGGCTTACCATCGTCTCAAGCTGGTACTGGTGCAGCGACCAGGTGCGGGGTCAGGGCCTGGGCGGGGAGCGAGGCTGGGGCAGAACTGGAACCGCGGTGGGCGGAGCTGAGATGGGTGGAGCCTGAACCCATCTGGGAAGCCAGGTGGAAGGCGTGGTCCGAGGGAGCGGGAAGCCCGCCAGTTAGAGCTAAACCAGATGGAGCTGGATCCGAGTCAGGGTCTGCGCTTGGAGCTGAATTGCCCGCTTCGATGGGCCAGCCGCGGGGTCTGGATTAGAGCAGCGAGTTGAGGCAGGGCGGGAGGGGCGGGGTACCCGGGACTGGACGCAGGTAGTTGAACGCCCCTCGTCGCAGGTCATAGTGCAGCGCTGCCTGGCTGGGAAAAACCTGACCCACATCAAGGCGGGCTGCATCCTGTGCGGCTACTTGAAGCTGATGCCCATGTTCCTCATGGTCATGCCGGGCATGATCAGCCGCATTCTTTACCCGGGTAACGTCTGCAACCCCGCCCCGACCGAGAGTCCTGTGCCCCATCCATCCCCTTTCTTGTGCAAGGATACAGGTGCCTGTCTCCCATTTCCGTTCCCGTCCTGAGATCTGGGCCACCCAGTCCCACCTCCCACCCGGGGGTCCCATCTCTCTTCTACTGGGATTCCCCGTCCCCACTTCTGGGATCCGAAGTTCCAGACCCGGTGCCGCCCTAGCCGCGTCGTGCCCTTTCCCGCAGACGAGGTGGCGTGCGTGGTGCCAGAGGTGTGTAAGCGCGTGTGTGGCACCGAGGTGGGCTGCTCCAACATCGCCTACCCGCGGCTCGTCGTGAAGCTCATGCCCAACGGTGAGAGCGGGCCCCCGGGTTGCCCCGCTGCCCACAGGCGCCAGTGGGAGGAGTCACTCCTCGCCCAGCCCGCACCCTCCCGGGACCCCCTCGTGGCCCCAGACTCACGGCTCCGTCGGCCCGCAGGTCTGCGCGGACTCATGCTGGCGGTCATGCTGGCCGCGCTCATGTCCTCGCTGGCCTCGATCTTTAACAGCAGCAGCACGCTTTTCACCATGGACATCTACACGCGCCTGCGGCCCCGCGCGGGCGACCGCGAGTTGCTGCTAGTAGGACGGTGGGCCTGGGTTTTCCATCTCCTGCCCCACGAATCAGCCCCGGGTGGGGGCAGGGAGCACGCGTAGGGACAGGGGGAGACGGGGTCCCGGGTGAAACCACCTGATGGCCGTCCACCGCAGGCTCTGGGTGGTGTTCATCGTGGCCGTGTCGGTGGCCTGGCTTCCCGTGGTGCAGGCGGCGCAGGGCGGGCAGCTCTTTGATTACATCCAGTCGGTCTCCAGCTACCTGGCGCCGCCGGTGTCGGCCGTCTTCGTGCTGGCGCTCTTCGTGCCCCGCGTTAATGAGAAGGTGAGTGTGTGTGTTCATTGGGAGCTCGGCGCCGGACTTGGAAACCCGAGGCTGATGCGCTCTCTGGCCCCGCAGGGCGCCTTCTGGGGACTGATCGGGGGCCTGCTGATGGGTCTGGCACGCCTGGTTCCCGAGTTCTCCTTTGGCTCGGGCAGCTGCGTGCGCCCTTCGGCGTGCCCCGCGCTCCTCTGCCGCGTGCACTACCTCTACTTCGCCATCGTGCTCTTCGTCTGCACCGGCCTCCTCACCCTCGTGGTCTCGCTGTGCACACCGCCCATCCCACGCAAGCACGTAAGAGCGGGCCTCTGGACGGGGCACCAAACGTGGGCCGCTGCGGGCCCTCTCCACCAGCAGTCGGCCAGTCTGCTTCCCAGAACTCCCAGTGGGTAGCACCTGAATTTCTATACCGAGGCTTGGTGAGGGCAGGCTGAGAGTCCAGTTTGAAGCTTCATTTGCAAAGCAAGTACAATGTTTTTATTTAAATCACATTTATTTGAGGTGGTTTGGAGGCGGCTTGAAGAAGACTGTGGGGGAGGTTAAAGCCCCCCAGAGTCTTGGCCTGATTGGTGGCTGAGAGGGACAGAGTACTACCCTGAAAGCCCAAAAAGGGTTTGGTCTTGTGCTGTGGCAAGGCAGGTGCCCCAGGGCAGAGCTGACTTGGGGGAGGACAAAAGAGGTGGGCCCGGAAGGATGGGCAGGACCCCACGGGTGGAGAAGGGGAAAGGCAGCAGGAGGGAACCCTGTGAGCAAACACCCACGGGAAGGAACACTGTTAGCAGGGCTGTAAGACTAAAGTACTACAATCGTGAGTGTAGACAGGGTGATGAAGCAGAGGGCTGAGCAGGGCCAAGAGCTTTAAACACCCAGCTGAGGAGCTCGGGTTTAGCCTGAGGGCAAAGGGCAGCCGTGGAAGGTCATCCTGGAGTGAGCCTGGGCGGGTGTGCAGGCTGGACAGAGGGAGGTGAGGGAGTGCCGGTGTGGATGAGAGACCTCCAGGTTCGGGGTGGGGGAACGGCACTCCCACTTGGTCCCTGCTCCCACCCTTCCCCAGCTCCACCGCCTGGTCTTCAGTCTCCGGTACAGCAAGGAGGAGCGGGAGGACCTGGATGCTGAGGAGCTAGCAGGTCCACCCTCAGCCCCTGTACAGAACGGGCGCCCTGAGCACGCGGTGGAGATGGAGGGTAAGGCACTGCCCGGGGAGCTGGGGTGGGGGAGCTGGGGGAGCCGACTAACTGTACGGCCGCAATTTCTCCCAGAGCCCCCGTCCCCAGCACCAGGCCTGTTGCGCCAGTGCCTGCTCTGGTTCTGTGGAATGAGCAGGGGTGGGGCAGGCAGTCCCCCACGCCCTACCCAGGAGGAGATGGCTGCCGCAGCCAGGCGACTGGAGGACATCAGTGAGGACCCAAGCTGGGCCCGTGTCGTCAGCCTCAATGCCCTGCTCATGATGGCTGTGGCCACGTTCCTCTGGGGCTTTTACGCCTGAGGTCAACTGTGTCGGGCGCCATGAGCCACAGCCTTGCAGTGAGTGGGGGTGGGGAGCCTGCAGTGGTGAGAAGGGCCTGGGGCAGGAGAGTGCAGGGGGAAGGCCCTGGTACCCCTTCTCTCTACCTTGTCTCTGCCTGGGGCCCAGTCCATCTGATTGGTAGTCAATTCCTTGGCCAACTGGCCACATCGGTGCCCCTAAGCAAAAATAAAGCTGCCTTTCCCAGGTCCTGCTGTGGCCAAAGTGTCCTTGCTCCAGGCTCCTGTCCTGGGACCTGGGCCTCTGGCCGGGCTGCTCACAAGAGCTTCTTTTCTGGACACAGGAGCCACGTGGCCCTCCACTCATCCACCTCTAGCTGGTGCTTCTCAGTCGTCCAGCCCGCATCCTGCAGTCCTGGGGAGAGGGCACAGGGATACTGCTGGGGAGGAGACTCTGGGCTGACCCCGGGGAGGGGGAAGGAGCAGCACAGGCTGGGTGTACTGCTCAGGTTCCCCTTGCCTCTGCTGGGTAATCTCTGGCATAAAATGAGCCTAAAACCTCATCTGGTTGCAGCAAGAATTCATTGAGCAGCACATGAAAAAGGACCAGAACGGAGTAGGTGCTAAATGAAAGAGCATCATCAGTCATTTGTGAGCCTTCCCCGCCCCCACCACCATTCTCCAGTGCCAACTGGGATTCCAAAGTCTGTCAACTCTGACAGCGCCTCAGAGACCATCCTAACCTCCCCATCCTGCAGACAGGGAAACTGAGGTCCAGACTAGAGATCACAGAGAGGAACCCAGGTCTTCCACCCTCCAGGTGAAGGGGTGGGGATGGGGGTAGACAGGGCCTCTGGGAGAAGGCCTAGGAGCCATGAAGCAGAAGGATATTACCTTTCAAGAACTCTGGAAATAGCTTGTCCAACACTTGGTGGGTCTCCCTGACGATGACGCAGCTCTCTTTCTCAGGACCTGGAGTGGGGTGAAGAACCAGAAGCTCTTGGGTTCCCCAAGCTGAACAGGGTCCTTCCTCTCTCCACCCTACTTTGAGTCAGAAGCAGCCTAGATTGTGAGGCACTTACCAGCCCGTACTCGGTTCCTCAGTTCCTCCAGCTCTCCTGGGAGGGGTCCATCTCCCTGCAGGGCTCCAAGCACCAGTCCGTGAGTGGCAGCCCTTAGAATGGTCTCAGGGCCTGCCATCTGGCTCAGGACAACCTGTACCTGGTCTGGAGAGACCAGGGACAGACTGGTACCAGGGAAGGGCCACCTCCCCGAACACCCTACCAGCCTGCTTCATCCCTGTCTGGCCCAAAGGCCTTGGTCTGGCATGAAAGGCCATCTCTCACCCTTTCCTTTCCAACTTCATCTCATGTTGCTCCCCAGTGCTCCGGCCAAGTAATTTCCAAAATACAACTTCAGAGCAGCTCCCTGAGGTGGGTTTATTTTGCACGTCTTTAATGGCTAGTGAGAATAAGCAGCTTTTAACACACGACCAGCAGACCAGTAAACTTCAGTACATGCTTCCTCAAGAGGTCACCCCGGATAGGGGAGGAAAGTGGTTCCTCAGGGATAACCAAGGGTCTTAATCTTATCTGAGTGTGCTGCAATGTACAAAGTGCTTTTACATCGTCACCTTATTTGATCCTCATAAAAACCCTGCAGCTAATAAGGCAGGTATTGTTAGCGCCATTTTACAGAGTGGTAAAGGGAACTTCACTGGGGCATGTAGCTATAATCTGAACGCATCCAATCTTAGTCTAGAGCTCCCTCAGGACACTAGGCAGACTCCAAACTGTCCAGCGCGTGTCCAGGGCTTGGGGCCCTGGGGCTGGAGGAATGAGAGGTTGAGCCCAGGAGGGTGAGTCTGAAGCTGGGGGAACGCAGCACACTTACTCTGTGACTGGTCCCAGCGAAGGAGGTAGGGTTCTTGGTGCCCCTCAACCAGCTTTTGCAGCTCAAAGACACTGAAGGAGAGAAGAGCGTGCAGTGGGGGAGGAGAAGACAAAGGCAGCAGTGACCACCCAGTCAACTGCACAGCCACCTCACTGTTAACCCTAACCGTCCTGCACCTCCTTGCCATCCATCCCTCAGCCGTTACCCCTCCCCCGCATCAACCCTTCCTTTCTTCCTGCATCCAACAAATATAAGATCCCTTATATCTACTTCATATTATACACCTGCTGCCCTCAAGCACCCACACTGACGCCCAAGTCTGTTCGGTGGAAATAAAGAACCAGAGAGGTGGGGCTTGGTTGGGGGAGGCCAGTGTATAATCAGAACAGGGAGCCCGTGTGGGGAGGGCGTGACAGTGGTGATGGGTGGGAGACGCTGGGCCACTCACCTGGAAGTCACACGGTGTAGGGGGACCCCCAGGGATAGAGACAGAGATGGCCAGAAACCTGTGGGAAGCTGGAGTCAGGAGGCCCAGGCAGGGGGAGACTAGGAGACATAGGAGACTTGAAACCGAGGGGCTGGTTCACCTGTCCACAGCGGCTCCATCTGATTGGCTGAAGCAGGGCCAAGTACCTCTCCCCGCTGAAGGAAGTGCTTCAGAACCAACCAGAGCCGGCGTTCGTTCAAGGTCTCTATGACAAGGGCCCGGACTGCCCGGTAGTTGGCATAGATGTGGAGGGCAGTGAGGAAGAAGAAGCATCCAAGGCTTAAGCTGGGGTGACAGAGTGAGGTGGTCAATGGGAGCAGAGGCCCAGCGGGGCGCCTCCTCCCTGCCCTTGATCCCGGCTTACCTAGGGCAATCTGACACCAGGGGAAGCATCAAGAGGCTGACCAGGAGCCCTGCCAGGCTTACCAGCGTCTCCTGGAAAATGGCAGAGGGGATGCGAGCTGGAGGGCTCCCCTCCAGGCCAGAATGAATACCCCTGAGTGCCTTTCACCACACCCCTCCCTGCCCCAGACACTCCCTACACTGATAAGGGTGCCTAGGAAATTTTTAATGTTTTTGATGAGTGAGCTGTCATTTAAGATACCAGCTGCTTCTCTGCCCAGGTAGGTGCAATGCCCTTGGAATGCCTGTGGAACATGCCTTCTTTGTTTTGCAAGAGTCAAAGTGTAGCCCTACACTCAGGCAAGTAAATGTCCACAGAGTACAACTACTTTATTTGGTGGTTTAAAAAAAAAAAAAAAAGGGAATTCCCTGGCAGTCCAGTGGTTAGGACTCCGCGCTTCCACTGCAGGGGGCATGGGTTCGATCCCCGGTTGGGGAACTAAGATCCTGCAAACCATGCAGCGTGGCCAAAACAAACAAAAAAACCCCCGAAAAACAGAAAAACAAAAAAAAGGTCCATCCGCCCAGTAACCAGCAGATACTTTTGCAAAGGAGTCAAGGAACCACCTAGGAAGAAAAGCACAGGATCCAAACTTCCCTTGAGAATCAATATTATCAGACCCCTCTGATGGCCCGACTGAGCTTACCCTAGGGGAGAAGACCCCTGGTCACCGCCCCCCAACTCATCATGAGAGAGGAGGAGTCTGGACTGGTGTCCCTGACTACGGGGTTCCCCAGGAGAGTCGGTTCTGGCGCAGAGGGGGCCTGAGACTGCAGCTCTTCTTACCCAGTCGTCCTGGCAAAGGGGCGGGCCGTGGAAATAAAGGCTGTGGGTGTGACAGTAAACTGGGGATCAGGGGCCTTGGGACCTCCCCTCCCCCAGGTGGGAACAGTCATTTCCAGCAGCCACATCAAGTGGCAACAAAGCAACATCAGCAGAAAGCAGGGGCCTAGTCTGGGGCTGAGCACGTGCCTCGGTTGCCCCAATGATGTTACTGCCTCCGTGAATTGAGGAAGCCCTGGGGCCTTGCAAAATGCATCCGGGGGTGGAAGGGGCTGGGGGTTAGAAAGAGGGCAGGTGAGACAGCAGGCACGGGGCTGGTTGTACTTATTTCCCCTCCCTAACAACCTGTGGAAGTGATAATGGGGAAGAACTCATCCAACCATTTCCGGGGAGAAGGGATGTGCCCAAGGGGACCCAGGGAGACTCAACCGTTCGGTGCCTTTTTTCCCCTCATCTGTAGAGTGGCAACAATGAACACCCCTGCACAAGACCATTGTAAGGATTTAATGAGTTCACACAAATGAAATAGTTGGCACATGGTTAATGTTTAAAAAACATTAGCTTGTGTTAATATTATTGAAGGGAGTTAGTCAATTTTTTTTTTTTAAATGAAGTTCTATTTAACAAAACAATATAAGAGAAGGCCAGAAAGTAGGACTGGAGAGAACAGAGGTTTCTAAATTGCTTTCAGTGTCAAAGAAAACCATCACACTTGTGACCACCCTGGGCCTCACTTTCCCCATCTGTAAAAGAGAGATAATAACAGTATCCACCTTACAGGGTTGGTATGAGAGGTAATCGATGCAGTGCACATAGGCACTTAGCACCGGGGTACGGAGGGAGGTGATACCTGAAGGGTTCAGCCTAAGGGTGCCTCCACCTCCACTTCAGGCTCCTTTGGTCAGGTGAGGGCTGGGCCGGAAGAGCTTTGCTAAACTGCCCAGCGGAGGCCTCGGCAGTGACTCCGGCCTCCTCACGTGCTGAGCACTTTCTGACTTGCCAGGCGCTTTAACACGTGGGGTCTCATGGGGTCAGAACACGCACCTCCCAGGGCGGGGCTCTGCCTAGAGAGGGCGAGGTCCAGGGCAAGGGCTCCCTCTTGACCTCACGGGCAGCAGGCAGGGGCTGAGATGACCAGCTTGGACTTGTTGCTGCCAGAGCCCGAGCCCGAGCCCGAGCCCTCACACCGACTACCTATCCTAAGAGTCAGAGCAGGGAGAAGCTACATTTGCTCCCGTCTGTCTCCCACCCCGCCCCGCAGGAGCACTCAGGTGCTTCTCTTCATATGCCCAAATCGTGGCTTGGTCTGATGTCTGCCTCCCCCTCCCGTACATCCGCGCTCCCCCCACCATCCCTGCAATTCTGGCTGCTCACCTGGCTGCCGTCCTTGGCTGACACGTCGGCCATGTTGTTTCTCCGGGCCTGATGCATGGTCAGTGCGGCCCGAGTGGCCCCACCAGCCACGCCCACAATGCACTGGGTGGGGAAAGGGAAGAGTGAAAGTCAGCGTGGCCATAATCTGCTGCAACACAGGAGTTTCTGTGGGTGAGCCAAATAAATGGCTCAAACCAGTTTAAGAGAACTAGGCCTCAGGCCACCCCGCAGCAAAACCCTGAATGCTGTCCTTGGTCTCCTGTTCTCACCCCGCATTTCCACTAGGCCCACCTCCCCTGTCTTGCTCCAGGAGAAAACTGAAGGTCTGCCTGTCACACCACCCTGTGGACCCAGCCCCAAGGAAACTCACTTTCTCCCCGCAAGGTGGAGGCCCACAGACCATTCTTAGCCCAGAACCTCCCCAGCCTCCAACTTCTGCTTTGGCTGCACCCTCCCCCTTGCAGAGCCAAGTCCGGTTTCCGACTTGGTGCTTACATTCTGCCTGCCTGGAACTAACTCCACTCTCTTCCTGCCCCAGTCGAGGCCTAGCCAAGCCTTCCAGGCCAGTTCAAAACCCACACCAGTGGCCCTGACCTCTTAGGGCTCTCCCTCTGAGATGGGAGAGCTCATCGATTAGGGTCACTGACTTCGTTCATGTTTATCAAATCTCTTTTAGATGTCAGATACGGATTTAGGTGCTGTGAGAGACTTCAATACAACCCCTGCCCTCGTGAAGCTTATAAATCATCAGATGGTAAACAAATAAACTAGTTGTTACATAGGCAGTGTTTGAAGGTAAGAGGAATGTGGATCAAAATGAGGCTGGAGTGATGGGCGGGGACCTGATCACATAGAACTTACCAAGCCTTGTTAAGGTCTTTATACCAAGAGCAATGGGCACAGGGAAGTGACCAGATTTGATTTCCACTCTAATAAGGACTATGGGGTTGCTCTGAGAAGGACTGAAGAGGGGTGAGAATAGACGCAGGGAGATGACCTAGGAAATAACTGTGCTTTTTCAGCAGCAAGGAACCACCAGGTGACATGGGGATGGAGGCGTGAAAGGACCGGAGAGATTTAAGAGGGCAAATAACAGACATGAATGGAGGTTTAGCTGAGGGTGACAGGTAAAGGGGGAGGAGACGAAGGCATGGATGACAACCAGGCTTCTGGTTGGTGTACCTCGGGGGTGGAGGTGCTGGAACTCTAGGGAGGGGCGGGAAGGTGGGGAAGGGGAAGTTCATGGCCCTGTTCGACTCCCTTATTCGACAGATGAAGAGACTGAGGCCCCCAAGGCGGAGCTTAGTGCAGAATTTAGGCAGAGGTCACAATCCTTGGTTTCTCTGTGGTTTCCTACCCTGGAGGGGGAGGGGGTGCTCATGGCCTTTAGTGCCTGGGCCAGGGAAGCTCAGTGGCCTCCACCACAAAGAACTGTTGGCTCCTAAATATCAGTAGTGCCCAGCAGAGAAACACAAGTGATTTTGAACAGATGGATGGGCCTTTAAGATGGGTCTTACATATCTTAAGACTCTACTCTGTGCCAGGTTCTTAACCCTGTGGCGAAGACAGGCTGAGCTCTTTACCGAACCTTGCTAGGCCTCAGTTTCCTCATCTGGATGAGGCCAACTTGAAGGAATCATGAGGGTGAGCAGCCTGGCAGAGAAGAGCTTGGATTCACCCCAATCGCCCCTTCAGCCTTGCTGTCCGGTCTGTGCTCTGTCTTGCCACTGGACCTTGACCTGCACTGTTCTTTCTGCTCAGAATGCCCACGCTGTACCTCACATTCATACTTCAGGACCCAGCCCCAGGGAAGACCTTCCTGCATCCCTGGACCAGGCCAGATTTCCTGCTGAACCCTTCTACAGCCCCCTACACTTCTCATCTGGAATACCTATAGCTATCACTTGATAAATATTTAACTATGTGTGGCTTTCTTTCAAAGATGGGAGGGCCTGTATTCTGTGCCAAACATGCAGTAGGCACCCTAAATATTATACTGAAAGAATGAAAGGTAGCTAGGGAGCTGGTCCCAAGATGTTGACACTGGACCACCCTTACTCTCTTTCAGCTCAGAGCTCCCTCACCAGTCCCATGGCTCCAGACACTGCCTTAGACTGACTCTCCGAGGCTCTAGAGGCTGTCTGGCTGGAGGAGGATCAGAATACATGACTGAGTCCCAGAAGAAACATCTGAACTTCTTCACTCTTCTAGAAATGCCCTGAACACTGGGCCCAGGCTGGGATCCCCTGTGGGCCCCAAGTGAGCCCGCACACAGCACCACCAGGGCAGGTATCTTGGGTACAGGGGTGCCCCAGAGGTGGGTACCTTGGCCAGGTTGCTGATGCAGATGGTCATGGTGAAACAGATGGGGAATATGGGAGCCATAATCTCGAGTAACATGGCTACATCATTGAGGATGTCGGCAAAAAGCCTGGGGGAAGGGATAAGAGGTCAGAGGTCAGAGACCTTCATACTAGAAGACTCCCCCTCCCCTTGGTTCCAGCCACTTCTCACCTCCACTGCTTGGCATTACAGTCCATTTTGCTCCTGTGGGGGAGGAGAGATTGGTTTGCAATTTGGATATAAGGAGAAAACACAGCCTGTGGACAGTGCAGGCCATTCCTATGCCTTGGTAAGGTCCGAAGGGCTCAGGAAAACCCACACCCCAGCCAGACATCTGTCCCCACACCCCGTCACTGCTGCCTGAAATGCTACCATTAGCTGGGAGGACCTTCAGTGGTCACTCATATTTCCCCCTTACGAACCCATGAGGCACCAAAGGAAAAAACTGATTGTCTTGTGGCTGCTCCCCACCCTCGGGTCCTCCTGGGAGAGAGGCCATCCCTGCGTTCCTCTGCCAACTCCCCTCCTCTTCCTTCTGCTTCATAGAAGGTACCCAGCAAGAAGTCCACATATTCCATAAACAATATAGTGTAAACACTACCCTGCATGTTATAGACAACTAGCCCAGAGAGGGATATGACTTCCCTTGGATCAAATGGCAGTGGGGGGAAAAGGCCGAAAGAGCCAGGCTCTGACATCCAGCCTAGGATATCTCTATTACACGATGCCACGGATGGTTCCCTCCTCTGCAGGCCGAGTGACACCCTGGCCCTTGCACAAACCCCCAGGGACTACTTCTCCAAGATCCCAGTGGCAGGAGATGCTGCAGCCCCCTGCCCAGCTCAGAATTTGCAGCATTAGCCCTGACCCTTAATTTGAAATCTCCTAGAGGGAAAGGGAGCATTCCTGGATGGGGCATGGGATGCACATGGGGAACTCCTGATGGAACGAATATACGGCAAAGGCAGGACTAGCACACGTGGGCCTGGTCTTGGGCTCTGCCTGATGCCACAGAAAGACCACAGGCTTTAGGTTCAAATCCCATCTCACCAGTTACAAGCTGTGTGACTTGGTCTGCTTCACATCTGGAAAAGGTAAACATTCAATCCTACTCTACACAGTTATTATAAGGATTAGAGAGGATACACAGAGAGCTGGTGAGGTCCAGTTAGGGTTAGTAATTGCAGCTGGTGTTTACTGAACACTTATTATGTGCTAAGCACTTTACATAGCTCACTGCACCTCACAAGCACGACTGATGGCAGATACTAACTCACTCCTGAGGTCACCCAGTAGTGACTCAAGGAGGAAGCAGGCAGCACGAGACCCTCAATCCCTTCTAGATAAATGGTGATATGGATCCCATGTCGGACAGGGATCCTGATGACCTACCCAAGCCCACTCCCCACTCAGCAAAGTCCAACCAAGTATCTAAACCGCCACAGTAGCCTCTGGAGTAAAGGTATTCCTTCTGGGCTAAGCACTGTCCCATCCAAGCTTCCCTTTTAACAAGCCAGCAGAGATGCTCAGAGCCTGTGGCTCCCTGTGTTTCTCCATGATGGGCAGCAGAGGGGCAAATCGGTGCTCTTGAAGGCAGATCTCATCCTGGCAATGGCTCTGTGGCTTCACTGCTTGGTGACCCTGGGCAAGTCACCTGTACTGGGTACTCACTAAAGACTCCTTAGCTCTGATATACCTGCTAAATCTCCCCACCCCTGGAGACTGGTAGGAAAGAGGGGGAGCTGAAAATACAGCCAGGGCTGAGAAAGACATGACTCCTGTCTAGGGAGAGTGGCTAGAAGTCTGCAGATTGGGAAGAAAAACTCACCCCATCCACCAGGCAAAGATGATGCGGCCCAGCATGCCAGTTGAATCTGGGGGAGAGAGGCATCGGTAAGGAACAAGCAAGAGTCTTGGGGGCTGTAGGGCCTGGCAGAGCCTGGCACTGAGATGGCTTTCCACCTTGGATCGCTGCCCTTGGGAGCTCAGTCTGGTATGATAAGTTCTAGATAGACGTAGCTGCATTATGGGGTCAGAAGTGCCTAGACTTAGCAGTCCCTCAGCATGTACCCCAGACAACTAGGTACCCATGCACACCAAGAGACACGGACCAGAAATATTCTTTGCAGCATTGTTTATAACAGAAAAAAACTGGGAATAATGCAAATGCTCATCAACAGGAGAATGCATAAACAAATTCTGGTACATTTACTCAGGGGCATACTAGACAGCAGTGAAAATCTAATGGACCACAATTACACACATCGGCATGGGTGAATCCTAGTGTTATCATCCTGCATGAAAAAGTAAGTCATGATGACTACATACAGCACAGTATACTCTTCATAAAGCTCGAAAACGACTGAGACTAAACAATATCGTGTTTGCATATATATATCTATACGGTCAAACTATTTTTTTAAAAAGCAGGAAATTCTGTGTGGAAAGTTCAGGGGTTATTGTTGATATTCTAGCTCTTAGGTTGCGCAGTGCGTTCACAGGTGGTCATCAGAGTATAAATAATAAAAAGGATTTGAACTGCAGGTTGGTGACAAGCGAGCTGGGAGTGCAGGGCAGAGGGAGAGGCCTCCTCAGACTAGGGAGAGTCAGAGAAGTCTCTGGAACCCACTAGACCGTCACTTGCACAACAAGTGCTTCTTGGCTACCCACTGCCGTGAGGCCTGGGGGGCACCACAGTGAGCCAGAGTCATGGCTCCAGGCTCAAAAGCCAGTGTAAAAGCAGGCAGCAGCCACTATGAAAAACACTGATTTAGACCAAGGGTCAGTTAACGGTGGTCTATGGGCTTCTACGCCGTTTTTGTAAATAGTTTTACCGGAACACAGCTGTGCCATTTGTTTCCAGACTGTCTATGGCATTTTTCATAACACAATGGCAAAATCAAGTTGCTGCAAGTGAAACTGTACAGCCTGCAAAGTGTAAAATCTT
Source organism: Balaenoptera musculus (assembly GCF_009873245.2). Classification (NCBI taxonomy): domain Eukaryota; kingdom Metazoa; phylum Chordata; class Mammalia; order Artiodactyla; family Balaenopteridae; genus Balaenoptera; species Balaenoptera musculus. The sequence goes on from NC_045799.1 coordinate 72,858,217, forward strand.
TACAGTCTGGTCCTTTACAGAAAGTCTGCCGACCACTGATTTAGACCCTACCTTATACTGAGAGTAGTACTCATTAAGCCCAGCAGGGGGATCACAAAGAAGGACTGTTCTAGAATCAAACTGAGAAGGCCTCACACTGCGGGCACAGGGAAGGACAGGCAGAGCGGGCAGAGGACCCTTAGCTTGTTTGAGCTTGAGGGCAGGGACCCTAAAGTGGGGGACTGCACGAAGGAGAACCAGGCTGTGGGCAGGAGGGATGAGAACGTCCCACGACATATAAAGGTGGTGACATGGGCCAGCCTTCCTCCCTCTCCTCTTGCCACGGCGGCCATCCTTGGGCATTGACCCCTTCCAGCTAGACATCTTTACCCAGCCTTGGACTTGAAGGAGACCGCTAAGCACGCTGGCAGAAACCTGAAATACCCGTGTCTTTCAATCGTCACAACAATCCTACGAGCTTGAGGGATCTTCCCCTTTCGAAGATGAAGCAACTGAAGCTCGAAGATTGATAAACGAAAATGGGGCATTTTACAAGAAAATCTGGATTTACAGCTTTCCGAGAAGAACCTGAAGACACGGCAGCACCAGGCCTGCTTCCCCTTACCGCTCCAGTTGGCTGGGGCTGAGCAGCAGCTGCCTCATTCAGAGGCGTGTGTACAACACATTTCCCATCCAGCCTGCTCGGCTTCTCTATTTCTGTCCTGTCTGTCCCTGGAAGTTATACTTCCCAGGGTGGCTTTAGAAGCCTCCTCCCGCTGTCACTCACCCACCCTCTTCCTTTCAAGTACTTTTAATTCTACACAAAATTTTCATTGTTCAAGATTTTTGTATTGGATCATTTTAGTGACTCTGAACGTGGCAAGGTTACTTTTACTGGTTGAGAGCTCACAAGGCCAGACTATTTTTCTTCCCTCCGACTGCACAGTCTTCGCCAATCAGGTATGTATGTCCTTCACACAAGAAAGGGGCCTACTCTTATCTTTCATCGGAGGCAGTCTGCAGGGCCCTTGTCAGAAACTGGAGGTTGGCAGTAGGATGCAGTGACATACATCCTCCCTATTATCTGAAAGTCAACACTGGCCACTAGACCAGGAAACTTAATTCCCACCTGCTCCTCTCTGCCTCACTTACAACTGGCCATGCTGTAAGATCTAAAAATTTTGAGTCCTAGTAAGGGATCAACTGCCCATAAATTGTACTCGGCTCCACTCTGAAATCCTAACTGGCCAAAGAGTGGGTGGTTAAGAGCGGGACACAGAAGTCAGTGGGCCTGGGTCCAAATCCTGGCCCTGTGTGACCTTAGGCAAGTTACTAAACCTCTCTGTGCCTCAGCTTCCCCCTCTGAAAAAGGTACTCGTAAAGGCATCTACCTAATATGGCTGCTGCAGAGATTAAGTTACATATTACATGTCAAAATGCCTGGCATACACTCAGCTGGCAAAATATTGGCTGCTAGTAGTATTACTATTGCTAGTTATGACAATTAACGTCATGTTCTATTAAGAGATCTGTAACTAAAAGTGACCACATCAAAAAATTCCAAGGGAGTTTCTTATATAAAGCTCTGCATACAAATTTCCCATGTTTGATGGAAACAAGTTTGTAATATCCTTTCTAATTAAGGGGGTTTCCTTTAATATCAACAACAGGCTTTAAAGTAAGAGGATATTTTTCCACATCTTAAAATGGTCTTATTTTTTTCTTAGTAACTTGCCTGAGCTGAAGACATACATAAGCAACATGTTGGTGATAAGACTAGGGTGCTTAGAAATGACATGGAACTACTGACCCAAGCTCCCACTGCATTCCAAACAATTAACCAAGAGAAGAGGAATGGAAAAGATCCAAATTAAGCACAGTGTGGTGGTATGAAAATGTACTCTGGAACTAAACCTCCTGGGTTCACATCCGTGACCCTGGGCAAGTTACCGTTCTGTGCCTCAGTTTTCCCATCTATGAAATGGAGATAATGACAATACCCGTCTCAGAACTATTGTGAAAACTGAGTCAGGACATTTAAAGACCGGTACACGGTAAGTACTGTTCAGGGAACTATTATTATTAAAAGAAGAGACAACTAGGACAAGAGGCACAGATCACCACCACTTCTCCACTGATATGCAGTCTCAGAGAAAGAGCTTCTTTCCAGCAGTGACTCACATTTGGACAGTAGGCTCGTCTTAATGGTAAGGGTATAAGCAGGAGCCTCCAGATTCTCCAAAAGGTCCACGGAGGCTCACCAGAGCTGTGGCCAGGCTGATGCCAGGTGCAGAATGAGCCTTACCTTGGGTCTGATTTAAACCGCCACTGGGAACAACAGTGAAAGACAAAGGATGGTGGAGAGAGCCATGGGCCCTCCTGATGTGGACAGTTTCCCTTTTCTTCTCTACTTCACTCTCTAGGTAGCACGGTACCAAACTGTATCTATTTTCCCCCCCGTTAGTGGTTTTTCAAAAAGCGGTACACATTCAACAGATAGTTACTATAGTTCTTATTCATGGCATCATCTAGTATCCCAGAGGATATAAAATGCCTTTCATCCTTCCCCAAACCTCCTCTCTGCCACTCAGGACCTATTACAAAACTGTTTTTGTCTAGAATTAACTAATTTCCCACACCCAAGGCAGTTGGCAGTTTTATTCAATGACCAAACTCTTAGGCAGTCCTCCACAGATTAGGAGTAAAGGGGAGGGGACGGTTTACTTAGGGATCTGGGCTCCAGATGATTAAGGGACACTGCCCAGTACGTATGGGGAACGGAGTGCAGCTACCCAGGCTAGTGGGCGGGATGAGGGTGTTCCCGCCATGGGTTACTAGTCAGTCGTCAATAAAGCCAATACAAATCTTTAAAATTTACTCAGTTGAATTTTGTTTTTTAACGGGGTACAAGGCACTCTTCTAGGAAGTGGGGAGGCTTGGCTCCCGGATCTAATCAGACAGGAATGCGTAAATAAACATACTCATCAGAGCCCAGAGCTAGGCGCCAAAACACTGGGAGAAGGGGAAAGGAGGGGCTGGGCTTCCCAGCCGAAGGAAAAAGTGGACAGAGAAATGGCAGAGCTGAGAGGAGCGATCGGTGAGACTCCCGGGGTCCAGCTCACCTTTCACGAGCCAGGTGGCCGTGGCAGCTGAAACAGAGGCTTTTGCGTTCCCTACCCCTATGCCCAGCAAGACTGCGTGGGTGGCCAGGGAACCCGAGAGGCTGGAAGCAAAGGCCTGGAGAAGAAAAGAAGTGGGGTGAGGAGTGGGCGCAGGAGCATGGAGGTCTAAGACCTGTTATCAGCTCTCCCGGGTGTGTGGCCTGGGACGTGTCACAGCTCGGCTCTGGGCGTCAGTGTCCAGTCTGTAAGTGGGGAGGGAGAGGTGGCGCGCTGTCTCCCCTGCCCCGGCTACATGTCGCTCCCTTCCCCACTCGGCCGGGCTGACCTGCACGGAATCCCACAGCTGGTAGGGCAGATAGTCCGGGCTGACGCTATCGGGGAAGCCCTGAGGCAGGAAGACAGCCAGGAGCCGTGAAAGAGGTGGGACGGCCGTGCCGGGAGCCACCCTTTCGCCCCCATCTCGTCCTCCGGGTTTCGCTGTGAAGGCCCCGGAGAACGCCCACCAGCGCCGCCCCCAGGCGTCCCACTGCAGGCTCCCGTCGGCGGCGGCGCGGCAGCGCCGGGCCGTCCCGGAGCCGAACTGCTCGGAGCACAGTGGGGCCTCAGTGCTGGCGACATATGCCATCCTGGATTCCTCCCTTTAGTTCCGCGGGAAGAGAAACGTGGCCGGAAGACGCGTCCGGCTCGGCTACGGCGGCTGCAAAGGGGCATTATTCCTTCGCGGAAGGGCCTCCTGCCTCCGCGTACTCCTCCAGCCAGCCCAGGAACCAGATGGTTCCTTTCCGACCTCCCGGCCCAGCCTCGACCCTTCGGGGCTGGTCCCGGTCCTGGTTCTTTGTAGCATCTTGTCTGGGGCCGCGGGAGCCCTTTGGCCCGCCAAGCCCTGAAGGTACCTGCTTTGCTGTGACCCACGACTTAGGGTTATGGGGAGAAGGGAAGAGGGCGTCCCTAGGGAATCGTGTTGAGACCCGGTGCGGCCACAGAGTTTTTAGCTGTGTGGCTTTGGGCAACTCAGTGTCCCTCTCTGGTCCTCGGGTGGCTTCTTTGTTGTGAGGCCAGGGCCTGTATTTTACTCCTATTCTATCCCCGGTACCCAACACATAGTAGGTGCGTAAAAGAGATAATATTTATGAATGAATGCATGCACGATGAGAAGTTGGACCAGATGATCCCTGAGGCCCTGTATAGCTTCCCTTTTTGTTTGTTTGTGGTTTTTTGGGTTTTTGTTTTCCTTCTGGGCGTCTCCCTCCCCTAGAAATTTTCTACCCTTCAGCCTTTCCCGACTGGAAGAGTATTATTTCTGAAAGGATCCTAAGAACATCTGAGGAACGAGAAAATCAAGGGATTGTAGTGAATAGTGTCAGCAAATAGGAGAAATAGGCAAGAAGTTCTTCTGTGTTTACTGGGGGAGAGGGTCTATGAAATTGGGGGGAAAGTCTAAAGACAGTGTTTCCCTCCAAACTCACCTCTTTTTCTCTTTCCCTCTCTCCCTTTCTCCTTCCCATCTAGTGCAGTGTGCTGCCTTCAAAATAGAAATTTGCTAAAAGAGTCCTCTTTTCTTCAGAAACTAAAATATCCTGGTTCCTTAGCCCAGCATTCTTGGACCCTCACAGTTTGATTCCCTGCTTGAAACTTCTGATTCTCCCAACCTATCATCTTTCTCTTGGACCTCAGCCTGGAATGCTATTCCACCCCACCTCACCTTACCTAAAACCTAGACAGAGTCTCTGAGGCTGAGGTAGACCCAGGGCATTTGATTTTTTGTTTGTTTGTTTGGTTCCTGTGAGAGTGAAAAATTGAAGGGATACAAACATGTAATATTTTAAATGTTAGCTTCTGTGGGTATATTGAACTGAGATTAACCTCCAGGAATGAATTCCACCAGAGGGCCTTAGTTTGGATGCAGGTTCTGTCACTTAGTATCTGTGAGACCTTGGGCAAGTTTCTCAACACTCTGTCCTTCAGTTTCCTCACCTGTAAAAGGGGAATAATACTAGTACCTACCATATAGAGTTGGGATGAGGATTAAATGAGTCATATGTGTAAAGCTCTTAAACTATGTTTGGTACATAGTACATGCTAGTTAAGTGTTGACCATTATCTGGAGTTAATGTCAAGTATTCAAATGTGAGGCCTTTTGCTCCATATGGCCCTCATGACCAGCACTACTATATGACATATTGTCCAAACCAGGATTTTTTTTTGGCTGTGCGGCACGGCTTGCGGGATCTTAGTTCCCAGACCAGGGATTGATTGAACCCGGCGCCATGGCAGTGAAAGCACCGAGTCCTAACCACTGGACCCCCAGGGAATTCCCCAAATCAGGATTTTTGAGAGTGTTTTTAAAGGAGGCACCGTGAATAATCACATCAGGCTAACAGACTGGAGCCATCCTGGGCAAACTGAGAAATACGGTCACACTATTTACCAACCCGCTAGGCTTTACTGACCATCTTTGTCCACATTGACCTCTCCCTGCTCAGAGACCATGGCAACCCTTGTTCACTGTAGAACTTATGTAACGCTTAGCATATGCTTTCTGGAGCCAGCTTGTACTTGCTTTTATTAGGTATCTAAGTCCTGTCTTCCCAAGCGGACTGTAAGTGCCTGACGAGGGCTCATACACTTCTTTGCAACCCCAGTGTCCAGATCAGTGGCTTGACAAAGAGATGAGGGATGCTTCCTCTTCCCCTACCCCATGAGACTTCTTGGCAGCCTGCATTCAGCAGTATAGTAAGCACCGGGCAGAACACTCCAAGCTGCTCATCTCCTTGACTTTATCCTCACTGATCTCCCCACTTCCACAACTGCCCGCTTATGGTCTACTCCCTACACAGCTTAAAAGTCCCCGGCTCGAAACCTTTCAGCAGCTTCCTGTTACTTTTATGGAAGAGGATTGCAGTATTCTCCTCCAAACCCTTCAATGACTTTCCTTCATATTTGAAAATAAAACACGAACTTCTTGTCATGGCCCATGAAGCTCTGTAGACTGGGCCCTGCTTCATCTTTCAGACTTCACCCCTTACGGTTCATCCTCTCACTCCCCCAACTAGAACATAAGCTCCCAGAGAAGAGGAACTTTGTCTTTGGCACTGATGTATTCCCGGAGCCTGGCACAAGGCAGGTGCCAAATACCTATTTGTGGAATGAATGAATTTATTTTCTCAATAACCCTTATAGGTATGATTTCATTCCTCCTTTAAACAAAGAAGCTGGGGTTTGCATGTGTGAAGTGACTTCATCAAGGTGACAGAGCTGAAAAGTGGCAAAAGCATTCATTCTCCTATTCATTCAACAGATATTTAGTGAGAAGGTGCTACTCTTCTAGGCCCTGAGGCAGGTGTCCAATTTGAGGCTAATGGTTTTAGAACTATACCATCTTGTTTCTTTCTTTTTTATTTTGTATTCTTGTTAAGTATTATAAAAATAATGGAAGGATACATTCTCGCTGTAAAATAATTCAAACAATAATATAGATGGAGAAGGTCAAATTCTCCCTTGACATTGATCCCTCTTTCCATTTTCCAACAAATACCAGTCAATGCCCAGAAGTAAACATTGTTTACCACGAGAGAGAGAGAGAGACAGAGACAGAGAGACAGAGAGAAACACAGAGAGAGAAATATAGTTTTACATTTAATCCCCTCTCCCATACTCACAGCCTGAGGTGGTCTGCTCTAATTATAGTTCATTTAACATTGTCTTTGAGATCTTTTCCTATCAGCACATATGTAGCTACCTCATTTATTTTAATAGTTGCATGTCATGCCATGGTGTGAATGTGCCATAGTTTCTATAAAGATCCCCATATTGCTTTTTTCATTATTACAAATAGGTATGATAAATTCCTTGTACAGGCCTTTCTGTACATTGAATATGAATATTTCTTTAAAATGAGTCCAAAGCAGAATTGTTGGGCTGAAGGGTATGTGTATTTTAATTTGAACAAGTATTGTCAAACTATCCCTCTAAAAAGCTTTACCAATTTACACTCCTACGAACAGTATATAAGAATGCTTGTCATAGTCAAGATATGTATTCCCGTTATCTAAAAAAGTTCTCTTGGGCATCTGTGCATTTTAATGTCCACTCTTGTATTCTGATCGCAGATAACCCCTGATGTGCTTTCTGTCACTATAGATTATTTTTGCTTATTCTAGAATTTCATAGAAATGGAATTATACTGTATATGGGCTTTCATGCTTGGCTTCTTTGGCTCAACATAATGATTCTGAGATTCTTCTATGTTGTCATGAGTACCATTAGTCTGTTTCTTTTTATTGCTGAGTAGTATTCCACTGTATGAATATGCCACAATTTGTATATGCACTCACTGGTTATTGGACATTTGGGTTGTTTCCAGTTTTGGGTTATTATGAATAAAGCTGCTATGAACATTTGCATTTGCATGTAATTATTTTTGTAGATGTGTATGGACTCCACCTAGGAGTGGAGTTGCCAGGTCATGTGGTAAGTGTATGTTGAACTTTATGAGAAATTGCCAAATTGTTTTTTCAGACATTTCATTTTACCCTCCCACTGGCAATGTATGAGATTTCTAGTTGTCCCATATCCTTACCGACACTTAATCAGTCTTTTTAACTTTCAGTCGCTGTAGTGGGTATGTAGTGGCATCACATTATAGCTTTCATTTGCATTTTCCTGATGAGTAATAATGTTGAACATCTCTTCATGTGCTTATTGGCTATTTGCATATCTTCTCTGTGAAGTGCCAGTTCCAATCTTTTGGCCATTTAAAAAAACTGGGTTGTCTTATTATTGAACTATTAAGACTTTGTTTTAAATTCTGTATACATTTTCTTTGTCAGGTCATATTGCAATTATTTCTCCTAGTGGTAACAAATACTTTCTACCCTAAATAAATGAAAACACATTTACACAAAAATCTGTACACAAATATTTGTAGCAGCTCTATTCATGCTTGCCAATAACTGCAAACAATCCAGATGTCCTCCAGTGGGTCAATGAATAAACAAACTGTGGTGCATCCATGTGGTGCACACTTAGCAATGGAAAGGAACAGCTCACTGCTACTTGAAACAACTTGGATGGAGCTTAAGGGCATTATTCTGAGTGAAAGAAGCCAGTCTCAAAGGTTAGATGTTGTATGACTCCGTCACAGGACATCCTCAAAAACACTGACCTGTAGTGATGGGGAACAGATCAGTGGTTGGCAGGATTTAGGGATGAGAGTGGGGGTGACTACAAAGAGGTAGCACGAAGGACTTTTGGGGCAATGGAAATGTTCTGTATCCTGATTGTGGTGGTAGTTACATGAATCTACGTATTAAAATCCAAACATTGTACACCAAAAGGACGTTAATTTGCTGTGTATTAATTAAGATAATGCTATAAGCAAAAAAGCAGAGCAACAAGCCATGAGTGTATAGGTGCCTATGAAAACTAGTTTTTGAATGGAGGAAGATGTGACAGGAAATACACACATCTTGAATGCTGGTTACTTTGTCGGGGAAGGGAGCAAAAATGATCCACTTTTCAGTGTGAATTTTTATAATGTTTTACTTATTTCAGTTAGTATATGGTGATTTTGAAATTTGAAAAAATCTATTAAAAATGGAAAACATTAGGAAAATATTTTAAAAAAAGAAAAAGAGTATTTTTGCTTTGTTAAGTACCCGATGATATGTTAGAGAATAAGACACATGTGTCTCCATTCCTGTGGAACTCAGCCTAGTAGAGTCCAGTCCCCCCCATCTTACAGATGGCACATCTGCAAAATATGACTATTATTGGAACTTGCCTAACAGGAGTTTTTATAAGAATAAATACTTTTTTTTTTTTTGGCCACGCCATGTGGCTTGCAGGATCTCAGTTTCCTGACCAGGGACTGAACCCGGGTCATGGCAGTGAAAGCCCTGAATCCTAACCATTAGGCCACCAGGGAACTCCCAAGAATAAATACCTTAATACTTGCTTGAAACAGTGCCTGGCACAAATGATAACTGTAATGTTAGCTGCTATTAATATATCACCTATGAATTGGGAGAATAATTGCCACCACTTGTTAGGATGATTTTTAAAGTGCCTTTCTCATAACAGGGCATCTAACAGTTACTGTTAGTTTTGTTAGCATTTGGAGCCTGGATTCTGGGTTATGGGGGAGAGGGCATGGCTCTTTCCCTGGTTTGGTTTTCTGGGTCTCCCCACTTATCTGTTCTCTTGGCTTTGCTATCTTTCTAATTTCAGGGAAGCCTCTCCCTCCTTCCCCTCCCCTGGTTGACCTATCACCCTCCCTCAGGACCTAAATGCAGGGCGTTTCCCTCTTTGGCTGACACTGGACTCCTTGTCTACCTCTAGCTTGGCACAGAGGGACATCCAGACCCTGAAAAGTGTGGGTGAGACGTCTGTACATAGCACTGTTGGACCTGACAGTGAGCCAACCTGGGGGAAATGTGATCTCAGAGCAGGGCAGGGTTTGAAAGGTGGTGGAGGGGAGGTGACCCTGCAGGGCCCCAGGGAGGCTTAAGGGGAGTGAGGAGATTGGGGGAAATACCCTGGGAGAAAAAGATTCTTAAATTCCATCTCTTTCTCTAATCAGGCAGATGGCCCTTCTTCAAACCAATAAGGATCTCATTGCTACAGGAATAAAGGAGTTTAACATTCTGCTAAATCAGCAGGTAAGTCTGATGCTCTGTTTCAGAGGACAGGCCTGGAGCGTTGGGAGGTGGGCAAGGACAGAGAAGGGAGAATAATTTGGAGCTGGGAGGGTAATGGTTGAGTTGATGGAAACAACTAGAGACAGGTAATACAAATCAGAGAAAAGAGGATGTCAGAATTTGTGGTTATTCCTGAATCACATGGCCGAGCGTGGTCTCCCTTGCCAAATCCTGACCTCCCGCATCCCAATCCCACCCTCCCCCCCAGGTCTTCTCGGATCCTGCTGTCCCTGAAGAAGCCATGGTGACTGTGGTGAACGACTGGGTGAACTTCTACATCAACTATTACAGGCAGCAGATGGTGGGGGAGCAGCAAGAGCAGGACAAGGCTGTGCAGGAACTTCGGCAAGAGCTGGATACTCTGTCTGCCTCTTTCCTGGACAAATACAGGAACTTCCTGAAGTCCCTGGGAGCACCCGACCACAGGCTGCCTTCCTCCTAGCCGGGAGACCCAGGCTTGTCTGAGACCCTTAAATGCTGCCTCTGTGTTCTTCAAGGCCTCAGGCTCTGCTCCTTCATGGTGTTCCTGCACCCTGACACCTCAATAAAGACCAGTACTTGTTTTGATGGTTTTCCTGGCTCTGTGGCTCTTCTCTGGTTTCCATCGCTGCCTCGTGGAGACAGTTGGTCCCTTTTCCCTCACCCTGCTTCCTAGATATGATCTTGGAGATCTAATTCCTTAGAGCAGAGGTTTGCAGCCTTAAGTAACCACTGGGCAGCACTAAAATAGCCTGAAGGAGGGGCCAGCCGGCAGAGGCTAAAGAATAAGTGCTGAGGGACCGGGGGAAGGGTTCGTAGACAAAACGAGGGAGATAGAGGCTCTCCAGAAACTGTGGCCCTGTGACATGCTGTCTAGAAGACAGTTGTTGAAATCTCCCAGTCTTGTTTATCCTTCACTAGATGGAATCAAGAGTCCTCCCGCCTCAATTTTCCAATCCGCTGCCCTTGGCCCCAGCTTGAACAACGTTATAGGATCTTCTAACTCTAAAGACGACCACAGAACACCTCCTGGGAGTACCGCTTGATTTAGAGTTGGAAGGGGTCTTGGGAACTATTCAGCACACCCCTTATTTTTCAGACGGGAAAACCTTTGGCTCTATCACCCCTCAGCCCCAGATCCCAGGCTTGGGAAGCGAAGATTCCTGCCAGCCGTCCCTGCCGCCCCAGCTTTCTCCTGTCACTCCCCGGACTAGACCCCCTTTCACTACGACCTCCAGACCCTAGGCCTCCTTATTTTAGGGCTTTAGGGTGGAACAAGGGCCGGGCCAGGCTCTCGAGCTTTTAAAAAGCGAAATGAAGGTCTTACGGAGAATGAGGAAGGGTCCGCTGGCTGGAAGACCCTTACCTAAAACCTCGGGGCGCGGGGCAGGAGGGGCGGGGCTCGGGGGCAGGGCGCACCAATCAGATGCTGTGCTCGGCGCGCGCAGGGGGAGGGAATGGGGAGTTCTCCTGGTGATTGTCTCTACCGCGTTGGCGAGAGGATAGAGAAGGGGTGTTTTCTCATTCCAACCTACAGCGAGCCTTCATTTCGGATCTGTGCACTCCCACTTCCGACTTTTGGTTTTTGGGGCCTCTGTAGTCCAGTTCAAGGTCCAAAGGGAATGAGCTAGGTAACCCCAGCCATCCTTCCAAACTTGGGGTATGTGGAGGCCCCAGACCTTGCAAGAGAGTAGCGGCCTCCAGGTAACTAGGCAACGAGCACCTCTACCGTGTGACTGGTGGCCCAGGCTGAGGCCAAGGCCTTCCCACTGCGCCCATCAGAACGTCTCAGCCCGTTAATGGGGACCCAGGGCCTGCTCAGGGGGGATAGTAGTCAATAGCGTCACCTGTGCAGAAAGACCCGGACTGCTGTGCATGGGTAGAGAGAGAGACAGAGGTACCACATGAAAAAAATATTAGATTAACCCCATTGCTGTTGGAAGCATAGCTGAAAAGTATGGTCAGAAGCCACTTCTTTTCCTGTCTTTTTTATCCCCTGCTGCCCCCAAGAACAAAGATTAATTTAAAGGCAAAGATGGAGTCCCTGTAAACTCATCTGTCCTCATTTACACCTTCCTTTTCTTTTCCAGTGCAGCAGTTAAAAGTAAGTATAAAGCATGGTGATTTGGAGTTGCTTTGTGTGTGTCGGAATCACTGGTAAATTGTTGGCTGAGAGCAGCTCCTCCCCTTGCACTGTGAAAACACACTGAGTGCTTAAAGAGATTAGACCGAGAAATAATTTAATATCTTTTCTCTTAAAAAAAAAAAAAAGAAGAAGAAGAAGCCATTTTGGCTCCATTAATGAAGGTAAACTTTCTATAAATTTGGAACTATCTAGCCTTGAAGCTGTAAGCCAACTGTTTCTCATCATCTAAATTCCATTCCGACCATTCCATTAACTGTATGAAATTGAGAAGTTGCAAAACATTTTTTAGGCCAGAAATCTGTTAAATTGCTGTGCATGTTCTTGAATTCCTACCATCCAAGCATCTGGCAGTAAATCTACAAAGAAGTAAAATTTGGAATATTTCGATTTTTCAGAGTTAGTGGTATGAATTATCTGGATCTGATGGTCCATAATAATACAATTAAAATTACTGGGCCAGTGAGTACCCCAAATCCATTACTGTTCCCGCAGAAAAATTAACCAGAATCAGCAGGAAGAATAATGCTCCTTTTACTTTGACAGCAGTACTTGAATTAATACTAGAAATAAGATTGTAAACAAAAGGTGAAATATTATAGCCATAACCCTGCCCTTATCCTCACCCTGACATTGACTCTGCCCCTAGAGTTGTGAACTTTAACCTCACCTTTAACTTTAATCTCACCCTGACTCTGACGCTTATCCACTCTCACTTGACCTTGATTCTGACCATGACAAACACCCTCACCCTCCCACTGTCCCTGACCTTCACACTGACATTATCTCTCATTCTTACTCTCACACTGATCCTGATGCTGAACTAGACCCTGAACCTTATCTGACCCTACTTTTCACCCTGACCCTGATTCTGACTTCTACTCTGACCCTGACTGACAGACATATCCTGTCCTAGACACTGACTATGAAGTTGACTTTGACCCTGATACACATAAGCACTCTGCTCCTAAACCTGACTCTGACCCTCATGTCTAACTTATATTCTGACCCTTAACCTCACATAGTACATAACTCTGAACCTCACCCTGACCCTGAAAGTTATAAGGACTCTCACCCTGACCCTCACCCTGAGTCTGCTCTTGATGCTAATCCTGACTGATTCTTAACCTTGGCCTGACCCTGAACTACTTACTCACACTGATCCTGACTATTACACTGACATGACACTCAACCTGACACTGACCCCAATTGTGACTTCATTATGACCCCGCCTTACTCTGATGTTGATCCTACCCTGACCCTCCCCACGTCCCCGATTTTCACATTGCCATTGAATCTCTGTCACCCTGACCCTTACTTGACATTCACACTGAACTTGACTGTCACACTCATCCTCACCTGACCCTGACCTTGACCCTCAGTTTGACCTAAACACTGATTATAACCATCACTCTGACCCTGAAGTGTATATGCACTCTCACCTTGACTCTGACTCTCACTCTCATTCTGACACCACCTCTATTCAATACCTGAATCTCACCTTGTTACTCACTCTTACCTTGTGTCTGACTGTGACACTCACCCTGACTTTGATCCTGATACTCATTTAAACACTCTATCTCATTCTCACCCTGACCCTGATTCTGTACCTAACCCTGACTCTCACTCTCACCTTTACCTTCAATTTCATCTTTACCCTCACCCTGCCCCTAACATTGATGCTAACCCTACACCAGCACTCAACTAGACCCTCACCCTGGCCCTGAATCTCAGCCTCACCACGACTCTCATCATGACCATAAACTTGACCCTTACCTGACCCTGACCCTGACTCTGATACTCACTCTCCATTTACCCTGACTTGACCATTACCTTCTCCCTGAGCCTGACCTCACTCTGACTCTTCAATGACCCTTACACATACCTTCACTAGGCCCTTGACACTGCCTTGAATCTGAAACTTATGCTTAACCTGAACCAGACTATCACCCTGACACTACCCTTCCCTCACTCTGGCCCGAGTTGGCACCCCACCCTGATCCTGACCCTGATCCTGGTGCTGAAACTGACCTTGACCTCTTCCTGATCATGACTCTGAACATTTGCCTCACACCCCTGACTGTTCTTCCTGACTCTGACACTAACCCCCATTCTGACCCTCACAATGACACTCAATCTGACCTTGAGCGTGACCCTTACCTTCATCAAGACCCACAAATTAGCATTGACCTCACCCTGAACCTGACACTGATCTTTACCTTTCAATTTACCTGATTCTGACCTCTCTCCCTTTGCCTCCTGACCAACTGTGGTCAACTGTGGCTTCTCCATGTGGCCTGTGTGGCATGACATGCCCCTCCTCTTGGGAACTGTCACAAACTATCTTTTCAATGATAACTGTCTACTGATCTGTTGGCCTCCCCATATTTGAATAATAATAAAACCTACATTTAAAAACACGCTCATCCTCACCCTCTACGTGACCATCTCCCCAAATATATACTGATGTCCTTGTTCCCCTGAACCTTACCTGAAATTGACCCTCAAGCTGACTTTGACCTTACCCTGAGTCTGACCCTGATGATCTTCCCACACTGAAAGCAGCCTGACCTTAATCCTGATTCTGAAGCTGACCCTGCCCCAGACACTATTGTCGTATTAACTCTGAACTTTTACTGACCCTCACTCTGACCCTGACCCTGAACCTAGCCTTTACTTTTACCATAAGCCCGATGCTCACTCCATACTTATCCTGACCCTGGTCCTCACCCTGCCCTCAGCCTTATCTATTCCTTGATATGACCCTCACTCTGAGGCTGACCCTGAACTTAACACTTATCTTGACGTTGACCCTGACATTGACCCTCGCCATAACCCTCATCTTGACCCTCACCCTGACCATAAATTTGATTTACTTACCCTCATGCTGAATCTGAACCTAGGATGACTTTTTTTTTTTTTTCTGCGTACACACATGTTTATAGCAGCACTATTCACAATAGAAAAATCATGGAAATAACCCAAATGTCCATCAATGGATGAATGAATAAACAAATTGTGGTATATACCTACAGTGGAATAGTAATTCAGTCATAAAAAGGAATGGAGCAATTAAATATCAAACAATTACACGGCCAAAAACATTTTTTTAAGAAATGAAATACTAATGCATATTACAGTGTGGATGACTCTTGCAAACATCATGCTAAGTGAAAGATGCCAGACACAAAGGTCACACATTGTATGATTCCATTTATCTGAAATATACAGAATAAGTAAATCCATAGAGAAAGAAAGCAGATTGGTGGTCTTAGAATGACTTTTGACTTAGATTCTCACCCTGACACCAAACATGATACAGAGTTAATTCTGTCCCTGACACTGAGCATGACCTTTACCCTGAAGCTTACCCTAACTCTGACACTGATGCAATGTGGTCACCAATTTTGCTTATCATCATCACCCTAACCTGGAACCTGTCCCTCATGCTGACCTTGATCATCACCCTGATGCTGACACTCAACCTGACTCTGATATCAACCTCACCTTGACCTACAACCTATCCTAATGCTAATCCCTCACTCTGACCCTTGCCCTCACTTCATTGCTAACCTTCACACTGACATTTAACCTGACTCTGACCTCATCCCAAAGTTCTCCTGAACCATGACCCTGACCCTGAACCTCATCTTCACACCCATCTTGACCCTAATTCTCACCTTGACTCTCACCCTGACACTGTAACTGATGCTGAACCTCTTCCTCATTCTGACCTTTACTTGATCCTCACACTCGGCTTACGATGATCCTGATCATGACTCTCAACGTTAATCTAACTCTGACCATCACCCTGACTTTGACCTTACCCTCACCCTGTCCCTGTGACTCTCACCTTAACTCCCTTCCTGACTCTGACCTTCAAGCTGACCCTGACCCTTGCACAGACTATGACTCTGAACCTAACATTAACCATGACTGTGATCCTGGTGCTCAACCTGACTCTGGCCCTGGTGCTCACACAAATACTGATTCTGATTTTCACCCTCAAAATGACTCTGAACTGGTCCCACACACTGTCTCTGACCCTGATCATGACCATCACACTGACCCGGGCCCTTATGATGTTGACAATCAACCTGACCCTGACTGTGACCCTGACCCTGATCCTGACCCAAACCCTCACTCTACAATGAATCTCATCGTTATCTTGACCTTCACTTAATGCTTACCCTGACCCTGAGACTCACAGCCACCCTAATCTTGACCATGACCCTTACCCTTAGCTCTATTCTAACACTACCCAGACCCTGATAATCATCAAGACCAAGATATCCCTCAGCAGCTGAATGGATAAATAAACTATTATATCCATACAATGGAATATTGTTTGGTGGTTTTAAAAAAATGAGCTGTCAAACCATGAAAATACATGGCAGAACCTTAAATATGTATTGCTAAGTGAAAGAAGCCAATCTGAAAAGGCTACATACTGCATGAGTCTAATTATGTGACATTCTGGGAAAGGTAAGACTATAGAGACAGTAAAAAAGTCCGTGGTTGTCAGGAAGGAAATGAGAGTCAAAGAGGGTTAACTAGATGAAGCACAGGGGATATTTTTTTAGGGTGATAAACCTATTCTGTATGCTCCTGTTATGATGAAGACATTATGCATTTTTTGAAAATTCATAGAACTTTACAGCACGAAGAGTGAAACTTAAGTATGCAAATTTAAAGAAAAATCATTTGGCTATGTTTGAAGGATCCCAGGAGGGAATGCAGAATGTGACATGAGAGTCAAACTATTACAAATGTACAAGACAACCTCACTGTAGGGATGGGGGAATGAAATGTACTAACCTAAGTGACTTTGGAAATGCTGGAATTGATAAGGCTAAGCCAGAAATAACTGCACACAAACACTGTGCTCTAGTTGATAAAGGTATTTCTCACAGATGTACTAGTTAATAATTCTGATACTGCTGTACATGCACATTAGAATTGAACAATGAAGTAAATAGATTGTGGATGATGGGAGCTGGGTTTCTCAATGTTGGAGTGGGAATTTAGGGATAAGCAAGGGGCGAAGGTTAGAATAATCTATGTAGTAATGGATTAGAGTTAGAAATATCAGCAGGGATTGACTTGTAGGAGTGATATCAGCATATGGTCAGCGGGGTAAGTTGCTCCTCTTTTCCCTCCCACTTTTTAAACAACTAATTAGACATCCATAACTGAACAAAAGTGCCTCTGCACATTACATCAAGGAAGCCAGGAGGTTTCTAGCCCACCTGTGTACCTGAAAATAAACAAACAGGACCTCAGTAAGGGCTGTAGATCCAAAGGAGACAGCAAACCTGCTCCACCCCCACTAGTCACAGCGGGGCAGGGGATGGAGGGCAGGAGAGCCTGGAGATTGCCAAACTGGGAAGAGACCAAGAGACCCTCTAGAGAGAGAGAATTTGTGGAAGTCCAGCCTGCCTGAGGGGGATTCTAGCATGCCATTGGAACAAGGTGAGGATGAGTTTGGAGGCGAGAGGGAGAAACTTGCCAAGGTGGCCCATCTCCCCAGGGTGACACTAACAAGGGACTGAGCTTTTGGCAGCAGTGGTGGTGACTCCTCCAACAGAGGAGGTGGAAAGCCATGACCCCTCCCATGGAGTTGGTGGAAAACGGAAGTGATGAGTGACTGGCCCACTATCCCAGTTATGCGAATTGCAGCTGGAGAAACCCATTTCTCTCCAGCAGCAACCAGATTCCTGAGGAGGGACCTCCATGACTGAGGGGAGAGAGGAAAAAGGGAAGGAAACAGATAAGAATATCAAGGGGCATTAAAGGATCGTTTCCTGCTATCTGCTTCAGGACTTCAGCAGGAAGTCTGCCCACAAACCTGCTGGAGAACCTCACTCGAGGAAACACCCACCAACTGTGGGCACTCCAAGAACCCCAAGTGCTAAACCCATACCTCCTTCTACTCTGCTGTCACATCCCAAGTGCATCTGCCAGAGTGAGCCCTAGTTGACACAGAGGGTGCTCAGATAACAGGCCAAGGTTGGGGGGGGCAAGGGAGAAAATACAAACTTGAGCTATAGCACCACCTTCTGGAGTACAAAAGAAAGGATTCTAATAGCCGGCCTGGTGAATTGTAAGAGCCAAAGAAGACATAAAAGCTTACTTAGTTAAGGTTTCTGCTACTTCTAATGTGAAAGCAGAAGTGCGTACCTATAAACACTATTTAAAAATCAAGGAAATATGATGGACCTAGAGATTATCCTACTAAGTGAAGTAAGTCAGACAGAGAAAGACAAATATTATATGATATCACTTATATGTGGAATCTAAAAAATAGCACAAGTGAACTTATTTACAAAACAGAAACAGACTCACAGACATAGAAAACAAACTTATGGTTACCCAAGGGGAAGCAGGGGGAGGGATAAATTGGGAGTATGGGATTAACAGATGCACACTACCATATATAAAATAGATAAACAACAAAGTTTTACTGTATAGCACATACAGTATATTGAACTATATTCAATATCTTGTAACAACCTATAATGGAAAAGAATTTTAAAAGAATATAGCTATATACATATGTATAACCGAATCAATTTGCTATACACCTGAAACTAACAAAAAATCAAGGAAATAGGCCATCATAAAAAGAAAATGATAATTTTCCAGCAGCTGAACACAAAGGCATGGAATATTGCAATCTAACTGATCAAGAATCCAAAATATCTGTTACAAAGACATTCAATGAGCCACAAGAAAACTCAGAAGGACAATTCAATGAACACAGGAATAAAATTAATGAACAGAAAGAGTTCTTTACAAAAGAGATTGAAATTATTAAAAACTTGGATAAATGTATTTGATAATCATTATGCCAGTGAATCTGGTAGACAGCGTGGACATGGGCTTGAATAAGAGAATAGAATCTTAACGAGGAAAATCAAACCCTATGACCATGAGACACTAGCATTTCAAAGTCTATATATTCAGGGAGAGCAAATAAGTCAGTGATTGATATACAATGAATATTGGGCATAAAAGTGAAAAACTGTAGTCTCAGATTTTTCTGTGTTATAAAATTATATAAATTGCCTTGGTTGCCAAGTTTAGTTTTTCCATAGGAGTTGTGTAACTCATGGCTATTCTTTTAGTAAAATCAAACAAAAATTAGTGTGATCTACGTCACTTGAGAATAAATTATTTTAAAGAAATCTAAGTTGTCCCATGAGATAAATGAGAATTGCCAAATATTTTAAGTCCAAGGTTGGGAATAAATTTGAGAGAATATGAGAATGACAAAGGGGAAATAACCCTGTTCATTGTCAGGGCAGAAAGCTTAATAAAGTGAGCTGTATAAATTGTAGAGAGAAGTTGAAATCAAAGAAATAGAAACTCTAGCAATAAAAAAGTAGCAAGTCCTACTTCCACATTCTGATAAAATAATTGGAAATTCTGGCTCACAGGCTTTGATCCTTGCAATCATGGGTACTTCTTCAGCCCTAGGACAATTGGTCTTTTATAGTTTCCTTCCCAAAGAGTCTTTTCAAAGCTGTTTTTATATGTCTTTGTTCTTCAAACTGTAGATGAAGGGGTTCAGCATGGACATGACCACAGTTTACATCACCAAGGCTGTTGCACTTGAATGTGAGCTGTGTGGAGAAGCAGAGCTTAAGTTCATTCATAGACACATACAGTAAAATAAGGAGACAACTGAGAGGTAAGATGGACAGATGGACAAGGCTTTATGCTTTCCCTGAAATTATGAGATTCCGTGTATGGAGAAAACTCTTTTAGAGTATAAGTAAAGAATATCAGCCACGGGAACACCACCCAGCAGTGCAGCTGCAAAATGTATCATCATGTTATTAAGAAAGTTGACAGAACAAGCAAGTTGGACCACTTGACTGAGCTCACAGAAAAAGTGGGGATATCCAAGTCTGCATAGAAGAACAGCCCCAACATTACCAAGCTCTGTAGCAAGGAATTCATGGCACTCATGACCCAGGACACCAGAACCATCAGTCCCCAGAGCTGGGGGTTCATGGTGATGGTGTAGCGCAGGGGGTGAGAGATGGTTACAAAGTGCTCATAGGCCACCACAACCAGGAGAAAGTTGTCCAATCCTGCAAACGGTAGGAAACAATATATCTTCCTGCTGCAGATTTCAAGGGTTGTAACTTTGCTGTGTGTCTGGATGTTCTGCATCATCTTTGGGATCGTGGTGGAGGTGAAACAGAAACCTGCAAAGGACACGTTGGAGAAGAAGGACAGGTTGGCTGGGTGTGTGGAGGTGGGAGTCTGAGCTGATGGCCAGGACGATGAGCAGGATTTCAGACACAGTGATCATGTACATGGAGAGGAAAAGCCCAAATATGAGCGGCTGGAATTCTGGTTACTCTAAAAATCATAGAAGAAATTCTATAACTCCTGTAAGGTTCCCTGGTTCCATGTAGTGTACATGGAACTACATGTAGTGTAGTCATGTACTGACTACAAGAAGTGAGAAAAACATCAGTAACATGTTTAATTTTCACCTACATTTACATTCTGCAGTCAAGAAATTAATTAATTTCAACAAATTGTCTATGGATCTTGTCCCCTCTCTAGGATTCCTTGTACCATCTCTGTTTATGAATTTTTGTCCTACTTTCAGCTTTTTCCCAAGATGTTATGTGTCTTACAATTTTTACATGAAATTCTTTCACGCTTCATGCATTTGAGGAATATTAATTGAGTGATAACTCAATTTTCCAATAACTATCTAGGCCATGAATATAGGGCACTGAAAAACAAAACTCTCTACAATCCAATGATAGAGAAAGAATATAAGAAAATAAAAAATCACGTAACATGTCAGATGGTGAGCGGCGCTGTGATGAAAAATAATCAGTCATAAAGGAGACAGTAGACAGGGAGTGTGATTTTTTTTTTACTGAGTGTTTAGGTAACACCGGCAAACAAGGTGACATTTGAGCACAGATTGTAAGGAAGACAGGGTTGGATCCAGGAAGTTATCTGAAGTGTGTGCCTAAGTGCAGGAATGGCCAGTGCAATAGCTCCAAGAAATGTGCTTGTTTCAGAAAAATCAAGGCTCCAAAGGAACCAGGTATGTCAAAGAGGTATGAGCAAGAAGGAGCACGATGAGAAACAGTGTCAGAAAAATTTGAGGAACCAGGTGGTTTCCCTGCTGCTGCTGAAGCTAAGCTAGAGGAGGTCCCTCATCCACGCCATGTTCCTCTTGCACCTTATTAATTTTGTTGCAAGGACATCCTCTAAATTGATTGCTTCCTTAGTACCATCTGTTGGTTTATTTCTGGTCTCTGTAATGTAAAAGTCACCTTGGAATTATGAGGCCACGTACCCTGCCTTTAGGGATGTTCTCACTTCACAAGGTACACAAACACCCAAACACACACATACACACACACACACACAGAGATTGGACCATGGTCTCCTAGGCTGTTGCTACCATACCTTTCCCATTCCCAGCCTCATTGATTAGGCTAGGAGTAAATACAACTCACATCAGCCACAGATATTATCCTGCCTCTAAAGAATGTAGAAATGGTACCCAGAATTCCCAATTTAAAAGCATCTCATGACAAATAAATCTGGGCCTCCATATTGGTATGGCCATTTTCTGTCATGTACTAAAATTACATAAATAAATATATATATAACAGCTTATAGTTATAATGATGGATATCATTATCATAATTATATCATTATCAATTTGATGTTTCTGGGTGGGGACAGGTGGTAGAAATTCTTTTACTGTCATCTTGCTGACATCACCCTAAGAAAGGTGAAGGTCATGGAGGCCATCTTGGAATTCTGCCAACAACACATACATTATAAAAGGATGGTATTAAGCCCTTTCTCCGAGAAGTGCTATGAAATAAAGCATATGTAGTTATTCTGTTTCAACCCTAACTGGGTGTACAATTCAAGTCTGCCATTAACCACCCGGAATTAGTGTCAAACTAATTCGAGGGGTCCTCAAATTCAAGGGGTCACTAAGCCACAATTATGGCCAACTGGTTACAAATTCTGGAATTCCCAAGAACTCCTCAGGTACAATAAGTCATGAGAACAATTTACAGAACTCATGAAAACACTATCCTAGTGATTATTATTATCAAAAAGGATACAACTGAGGAACAAATTAAGAGACATATAGAGTAAGGATTGAAAGGGCTCCAAATACAGAGTTTCCCTGTCTTACCCCCATGGAATCAGGGTGTGTCACTCTCCTGACATATTAATGTGTTCATCAACCAGTACCTGATAACTTTTGCTGGAAACCTGCTCGTCATTTTGACCACCATCTTTGACTCCCACCTCCACACGCCCATGTACTTCTTCCTCTCCAACTTGTCTCTTTCAGACAATTTTTTTAGTTTGAGAAGGATTGGTATTAATTCTTTAAATGTTTGGTAGAACTCAGTGAAACAATCTGCTCCTGGGTTTTTCTTTTTGGGGATATTTTTGATTACTGATTCAATCTTCCATTAATTATTTATGTGTTCAAATATTCCACTCTTGCCACATCTATTCAACATAGTATTGGAAGTCCTAGCCAGAGAAATCACACAAGAAAAAGTAATAAAAGGCATCCAAATTGAAAAGGAAGAAGTAAAATTGTCACTATTTGCATGTGACATGGTATTATATATAAAAAACCCTAAAGATTCCACCAAAAACTGTTAAAACTAATAAATGAATTCAGTAAAGTTGTGGGATACAAAATCAATATACAGAAATCTGTTGCTTTTCTATACACTAATAACATATAAGAAAGAGAAATTCAGAAAACAATTCTATTTACATTTCATCAAAAAGGTAACATACCTAGAAATAAATTTATTCAAGGAGGTGAAAGGCCTTTACACTAAAAACTTTAAGACATTGATATAGAAATTGAAGAAGACACAAATAAATGGAAAGAAATTCCATCCTCATGGATTGGAAGACTTAACATTGTTTAAATATCCATACTAGCAAAAGCAATCTACAGATTTAATGCAATCTCTATCAAAATTCCAATGGTATTTTTCACAGAAATTGAGCAAAGAATCCTAAAATTTGTATGGAAACACAAAAGATCCCAAATAGTCAAAGCAATCTGATGTAAGATAAAGAAAGCTGGAGACATCACACTCCCTGATTTCAAACTATATTACAAAACAGTATGGTACGGGCATAAAAATAGACACATAGATCAATGAAATGGAATAGAAATTCCTGAAATAAACCCATGCATATATGCCAATTAACTTATGACAAAGGAGCCAAGAATATACAATGGGGAAAGGGCAGTTTCTTCAATAAATCATTTTGGGAAAATTGGACAGCCAGGGACTTCCCCCGTAGCACAGTGGTTAAGAATCTGCCTGCCAATGCAGGGGACACGGGTTCTATCCCTGGTCCGGGAAGATCCCACATGCTGGGGAACAGCTAAGCCCGTGTGCCACAACTACTGAGCCTGTGCTCTAGAGCCTGCAAGCCACAACTACTGAGCCCATGTGCCACAACTACTGAAGCACATGCCTAGAGCCTGTGCTCCACAACAAGAGAAGCCACCACAATGAGAAGCCCACACACCACAACAAAGAGCAGCCCCCGCTAGCCACAACTAGAGAAAGACCATGCACAGCAACAAAGACCCAACGCAGCCCAAAATATATTAATTAATTAATTAATTAATTAATTTTAAAAAATTGGACAGCCATATGCAGAAGAATGAACCTGGACACCTACCTTACACAATACACCAATCTCACTCAAAATATATAAAGACTTGAATGTAAGACCTGAAACCAAAGAACTCCTAGGAGGAAACAAAGGCAGTAAGCTCTTTGACATCAGTCGTGGTGGTGATTTTTTGGATTTGACACCAAAAGAAACGTAACAAGGGCTTCCCTGGTGGCGCAGTGGTTGAGAATCTGCCTGCCAATGCAAGGGACACAGGTTCGAGCCCTGGTCTGGGAAGATCCCACATGCCGCGGAGCAACTAGGCCCGTGAGCCACAACTACTGAGCCTGCGCGTCTGGAGCCTGTGCTCCGCAACAAGAGAGGCCGCGATAGTGAGAGGCCCGCGCACCGCGATGAAGAGTGGCCCCCACTTGCCGCAACTAGAGAAAGCCCTCGCACAGAAACTTAGACCCACCACAGCCAAAAATAAATATAAAAATAAATAAATAAAATAAATAAATACAAGACAACTCAAATACTACCTCCTCAGTGAAGACTTCTGAGATCTTTAAAAAAAAAAAAAAGAAACGTAACAAAAGCAAAAATAAACAAGTGGGCCGCCATCAAACTAAAAGGCTTCTGCACAGCAAAGGAAACCATCAACAAAATGAAAGACATCCTACTGAATGGATGAAAATATTCGCAAATTATTATCTGACAAAGGGCTAATATCCAAAATACATAAAGAACTCGTACAACTCCATATTAAAAACAAAATGAAAAACCAATCCTATTAAGAAATGGACAGAGAAACTGAATTGACAGTTTTCCAAAGAAAACATAAAAATGGCCAACAAGCACATGAAAAAGTGCTCAATATCACTAATCATAAGGGAAATGCAAATCAAAATCACAATGAGATGTCACTTCGTGCCTGTGAAAATGTCTATCATCCCAAAGAGAAGAGATAACAAGTGTTAGTGAAGATGGAAGCCTTGTGTATTGTTGCTGGGAATGGAAGTTTGTATAGCCACTATGGAAAAAAAAAAATGGATGTTTCTCAAAAAATTAAAATTAGAACGACCATGTGACCCAGCAATCATACTTCTGGGTATATATTCCCATGTTTGTTGCAGCATTATTCACGATAGGCAAGATTTAAATACAACTTCAGGGTATGTCAATTGATGAATGAATAAAGAAGTGTGGAGTACTATTCAACCACAAGAAAGAAGGAAATCCTGCCATTTGCAACAATTTGGATGAAACTTGAGGACATTATGCTAAGTGAACTAAGTCAGACAGAGAAAGGTAAATACTGTATGATATCACTTATATGTGGAATCTAAAAACGCCAAATTCAAGAAACAGAGAATGGTGGTTACCAGAAGCCAGGGTTGGGGAAAATGGGGAATTATCAGTCAAAGGGTACAAACTTTTAGCTATAAAGTTAACAAGTTCTGTACAGTAATCTAATGTACAGCATGGTGATTATAGTTGATAATACCATATTATATACATGAATGTACTAAGAAAATAGGTCTTAAATGTTCTCACCACAAAGAAATGGTAACTACCTGACAGTAAGAAGGTGTGTTAGCTAATGTTATGTTGGTAATAATTTTGCACTATATAAATGTATCAAATCAACACATTGTACATCTTAAACTTATACAATGTTCTATGTCAATTATAGCTCAATAAAACTGGAAACAAATGATAGATTGAACTGTATCTATTTCTAACATTGAGAACGAGATAATGAAGCCCCCTGTCACCACTTCTACTCAACATTGTGCTAAAAGCCATAGTCAATTAAGTAAGGCAAGAAAATAAAAGACATAAAATTTGGAAAAGTAAATGGCTTTCACTCAGATACCAAATAATCATGTAGCTAGGAAATCCAAATAAATCTACCAAGAAAGCTATTACAACTTATTAGTGAATTTAACAAGTTTTAGAAGGGTTACAGAATACAAGATAAATGTACAAAAATCATTGGAATGTGTGTTACTAGCCATGATCAAGTAGAAACTGAAATTTAAAAAATACAATTTACATTAATATCAAATAAATAATCAAGCAAATAAAAACCCTAAGGAAAAGTAAAGTACACTTATAAGTTTTTAGTAATGCTGACTTATTAAAACTTTCTATGCTACATAAATCTGGAACCTCTGTTTAACACGAAAATGGATCTGAAAGAGAAAAATAATTTTATTCATATAGTTAAAAGCTATATAGGAAACAAATACTATTTTATAAAACCATTATTTAATGAGCAAATGTATGCTTTATATGAGTAAATCATAACTTGTTTTATACCTTTGGAAAAGAAGTGGAAAGAAAAACCATATAGTTTATTTAGGGTGACTCTTTCCTTTCTCTAAAAGAAACACAGACTATCACATTATTACCTAAAGGGTCCAGCCTCAAATACAACCAAGTGCATTTTATAAATGCACTTTTACAAGGCTAATGTTATTGTTTTTTATATGTGTAACAACATTGGTGACTCAAATTTTAATAACACTGGATTGTGTTGAGAGAATGAGAAGATGAAAATCCCTTAGCTGTATAATTAGCCAGCATGTGGAAAAGCAATAATAAGTTATACTAATTGTTTATCTTCTAAAAGTCAATGATCTAAATTAAACTATCCATGCATATAATATAGCTAATGTACTATTATTGTTTTCATTTATTCAATGAACAATTACCATCATGTGCCAGGCACTGTTCTAGGCCTAGGGATGAATTCATAAGTGAACAAAACAAAGATCCTGGTCCTTGTAGAGTTTCCATTAAAAGTTCACATAGTAGACTTCATTCTTCCCCCAAATGATAAAATCATAAGGTGACTTAATAACATATATAAAAATCATTGTGGATATACCTCCCTTTCCCTGTATTTTTCAAAAAAAAAAAAACTTTCAAGAAGTAACGGTATTATAAATCAGATTATATTTTCTCAAATATTTTGAGGCGAAATCACAATACCCTGATACCCTGAAAAAAAAATGCTGCCTTTGAAATGAATGCAGTAATACAATTACAACAGAAGAAAAATTTATTCTTTTAGGGACATGAGAAAAATTCCATGAACTATGCCAGATGTAGCTGGAGTAAATATATACAGACCCTCAACGGTAGTACTTTCATAGAATGAGTCACGGTGAGTCAGCCATACACATAGGTGAACTGACATTGTAAATGCGGAAAATCAGGATATATAGTCAGAAGGAAAATTTTGAAATGGCAAAAAAAAAAGTCTACTTTATTTGATAACTTTCGTTTTAACATATACCCCAAATATGTAAGGTGTAATATTATCATCCAAATGTTACTCATGGTTTCCCACTCTTTTCTGGCTCTCCCTAACTTTTCAAGATTTATTCCAATATTAGTTTTACAAGGTCTAACATAAAAGCCTAAGAGTTCCAATCAGAAACAATATTTTATTTAATAAAAAGTATCAAGAAATTATTATCAGTAGAATTTGTTAAGGAATATCAGCATAAGAATTAGCTTTTTATAACATAATATTTTATGCCAACAAATCCCCTACTTCTATTTAGATATGAAATAGTATATATATATACTTGGTCCCTGGAGCCACAGGTAGGGCTATGGTAAAAGAATTTCAACAGCTAATCACTTTTTACACTCTGCTATATAATTCTTTGATTTTCTTTCATTTTAGCAAATATGTATTGAGTGCTAATTCTGTGCTATTCTTGTTCTAAACACTGAGGACAGAGCATTTAACAAGATGGTCAAGGTACCTACTCCCAAGGAGTTCACATTCTAGTTGGAGAAAATATACAATAAGCAAACAGATTTTAAAACTTAGTATAATTTCAATCAGAATTAGTGCTATGAGAAAAATCTCACAGGAAGATGGGATTGAGAGTGATAGGGCTCTATGACACACAGAACGGTAAGAGAGGATTATTTCTTACGATCTTTGTCCTTCCTTATATTGGTACACCCCTGAGTCTGCAATGTTCCAGAGGCAGCCTTCATTTTATAAAAATCTATTATTTCTTCTTCTAATTGTCTTCTCTCCTCCTCAAGTTTCATTGTCTCCTTTTGTTGGACCCTCTTAAGATGCTCAAACTTGTCCTGTAGCTGTGAAACAAATCTGCAGTTGTGACTCAAAGCACGCTATGGTGGCACATCCCCAAGAACATGTTTCTTTTTTTCTGGTTATCAAACATACCCTAATCATCAGAGTAACACTTGATCTTAATAACAGTCTCAAAAATTATCTCTGCTGGAGTCATATTGCTCGTAATTACATTTTCAGACCTGAGAAGCAAATGAGCATCTACATAAAATGGCAAGAAGAATGATTGCAAAGGCTGGGGATGTGGGAGTGTGGTATTTATAAATGATGGCAAAATCATTGAGAAAACTTTTTACTTAAAGATGGGAGGTTGAAGGTAGAAATCAGAGAAAGCTAAACTTTATCTTAATACATAAACGTTTCAAATATTAACTACTCTGGTGAGAAACTTGGACTTTTCCTGCAAGTCAGGTTCAAGGTAAGGATGTCCCCCCTCACTACTCCCTTTCAACATTGTACTGGAAGTCCTTGCTAATGCAATAAAGTAAGAGAAGAAAAATAAAATGTATACAGATTGGGAAGAAAGACATAAAACTGTCATTGTTTACAGATAACATAATCATCTATGTAGCAAATCCAAAAGAACTGACCAAAAAACTCCTGGAACTAATTAGCAATTATAGCAAGGTTGCAAGATATAAGGTTATTATATAAAGGTTAATTGCTTTCCTATATACCAGCAGTGAACAAGTGGAATTTGAAGTAAAAAACGCAATAACAATTGCATTAACCCCCCAATGAAATACTTAGGTATAAATCTAACAAAATACATACAAGATCCATATGAAGAAAACAACAAAACCCTGATGAAAAACATTAGAGAAGAACAAAATAAATAACTATTTCATGTTTGTGGATAGGAAGACTCAATATTGTCAAGTTGTCAGTTCTTCCCAACTTGATCTACAGAGTCATTGCAATCCTAATCAAAATCCCAGCAAGTTATTTTATAGATATTGACAAACTGATTCTAAAGGTTTTATGGCAAAACAAAAGACCCAGAATAACCAACACAATATTGAAGGAGAAGAATAAACTTGAAGAACTGATGCTACCTGACTTCACTGACTATAGTAATCTGACTAAAACTACAGTAATCACGATAGTGTGATATTGGTGAAAAAAATAGAAAAATAGATCAATGCAACAAAATAGAGAGCCTAGAAATAGATGCAAATATATTTAGTAAATTGATCTTTGACAAAGGAGCATAGGTAGTACAAGGAGGAAAGATAGTCTCTTCAACAACTTGTGCTGAAACAACTGAACATTCACATGAAAAAAAAATCCCCAAAGAATCTAGACACAAACCTTCACAAAAATTAAACTCAAATGGATCATAAATCTAAATGAGGGGACAGAAAAAGTGTTCTATGCAAATGGAAATGAAAAGACAGCTGGTGTAGCAATACTTATATCAGCCAAAATAGGCTTTAAAGCAAAGACTGTAACAAAAGACAAAGAAGGACATTACATAATGATAAAGTGATCAGTTCATCAAGAAGATATAACAATTGTAAATATAGATGCACCCAACATAGGAGCACCCAAATGCATAAAGCAACTATTAACAAACTTAAAGGAAGAAATTGACAGTAGCATAATCATATTAGGGAACTTTAACAATGCACTCACATCAATGGACAGATTATCCACACAGAAAACCAATACGGAAACATTGGTCTCAAATGACAGATGCACACACACACACTCACACACACATATATAGAATACTCTGTCCAAGAGCAGCAGAAATATACATTCTTTTCAAGTACACATGAAACTTTCTCTAGTATAGACACATGCTAGACCACAAAAGAACTCTCAATAAATTTAGAAGAGTGAAATCATATCAAGTCTCTTTTCTAACCACAGCACTATGAGCTAGAAATCAACGATAAGAAAAATACTGCAAAAAACACAAACATGTGGAGGCCAAACAATATGCTGCTAAACAACAAATGGGTCATGGAAGAAACAAAGAGGAAATTTTTAAATACCTGGAGATAAATGAAAACAGAAACACATTTTTCCAAAATCTATGGGATACAGCAAAAGCAGTGCTGTGAGGGAAGTTTATAGCAATACAAGCCTACCTCAGGAAACAAGAAAATATCTAGTATAAACAACTTAACATTACACATAAACAAATTAGAAAAGAAGAACTAACAAAACCCAAAGTTAGCAGAAGGAAATAAATCATAAAGGTTGAAGCAGAAATAAATGAAATAGAGGCTTAAAAAATAGAAAAGATCAATGAAACTAAGAGCTGGTTCTTTCAAAAGATAAACAAAATTGATAAACCTTTAGCTAGACTCATAAGAAAAAAAAAGAGAGGGCCCAAGTAAAATCAGAAATGAAAAAAGAGAAGTTACAAATGATACCACAGAAATACAAAGGATCATAAGAGATTAATATGAAAAATTATATGCCAATAAAATGGGCAACCTAGAGGAAATGAATAAATTTCTAGAAATGTACAATTTCCCAAGACTGAATCAGGAAGAAATTCAAAATATGAACAAATTACCAGTAGTAAAATTGAATCAGTAATTTTAAAACTCCCAACAAACAAAAGTCCAGGACCAGATAATTTGACAGGTGAATTCTACTAAACATTTAAAGAAGAGATAATGCCTATCCTTCTCAAACTATTCCAAAAAGCTGAAGAGGAAGGAATACTGCTGAACTCATCCTACAAGGCCAGCATTACACTGATACCAAAACCAGACAAAGAAACCACACACACAAAAAATTACAGGCCAGTATCACTGATGAACATAGATGCAAAAATCCTCAACAACATACTGGCAAATCAAATTCAACAATACATCAAAAGGATCATATACCATGATCAAGCAGGATTTATCCCAGGGATGCAAGGATGATTCAATATTCACAAATCAAACAATGTGATATATACTATATTAACAAAATTGAAGAATAAAATCATATGATCATATCAATAGATGCAGGAAAAGCTTTTGACAAAATTCCACATCAATTTATGATAAAAACTCTCAACAAAGTGGGTATAGATGAAACATAATAACCTCAACATAATAAAGGCCATATATGACAAACCTACAACCAACATGGTACTCAGTTGTGAAGAGCTGAAAGTATTTCAAGATCAAGAACAAAACAAGGATGTCCACTCTCACCACATCTATTCAACATAGTATTGGAAGTCCTAGCCAGAACAATCAGCCAAGAAAAAGAAATAAAAGGCATCCAAATTAGAAAGGAAGAGGTAAAACTGTCACTGTTTGCAGAGAACATGACACTATATATAGAAAATCCTAACGATGTCACCAAAAAACTGTTAGAACTAGTAAACGAATTCAGTAAAGTTGCAGAATACAAAATTAATATACAGAAATCTGCTGCATTTCTATACACTAACAATGAACTATCAGAAAGAGAAATTAAGAAAACAAACCCATTACAATTGCAAAAAAACATAAAATACCTAGAAATAAATCTAACCAAGGACGTAAAAGACTTGTACTTGGAAAACAATAAGACAACGATGAAAGAAATTGAAATGACACAAATAAATGGAAAGATATACTGTCATCGTGGATTGAAAAAATTATTGGTATAATAACTACAATACAAAAGGCAATCTACAGATTCAATGTTATCCCTATCAAAGTACCAATGGCATTTTTCACTGAACTAGAACAAATAATTCTAAAGTTTGTATGGAAACACGAAAGACCACGAATAGCCAAAACAATCTTGAGAAAGAAGAACAAAGCTGGAGGTCTCTCCATCCCTGATTTCAAAC
Source organism: Balaenoptera musculus (assembly GCF_009873245.2). Lineage (NCBI taxonomy): Eukaryota > Metazoa > Chordata > Mammalia > Artiodactyla > Balaenopteridae > Balaenoptera > Balaenoptera musculus. The sequence continues at coordinate 72,889,730 of NC_045799.1, forward strand.
TATATACTACATAGCTACAGCAATCAAAACATATGGTACTGGCACCAAAACAGACACACAGACCAGTGGAACAGAAAAGAGAGACCAGAAATAAACCCACACTTAATACGGTCAACTAATCTACAACAAAGGAGGCAAGAATGTACATGAGGGAAAGACAGCCTGTTCAATAAATGATGTTGGGAAAACTGGACAGCTACATGCAAAGGAATCAAACTGGACTACCTTCTGATGCCATATACAAAAATAAACTCAAATTGGATTAAAGATATAACTGTAAGATTTGAAACCACAAAACTCTAGAAAAAACATAGGCAGTAAGCTCTTTGACATCGGTCTTATCAATTTTTTTTGGATATGTCTCCTCAGGGAAGGGAAACAAATGCAAAAATAAACAAATGGGACTGCATCAAACTGAAAAGCTTTTGCACAGTGAAGGAAGTTATTAACAAAATGAAAAGGCAGCCTACTGAACGGGAGAAGACATTTTTAAACAATATATCTAATAAGGGGTTAATAATCAAAATATATAAAGAATGCATACAACTCAACATAAAAAAAACCCAAACAATCCAATTACAAAAAGAGCAGAGGAACTACACAGACATTTTTCCAAAGAAGATATGGAGATGACCAACAGGTACATGAGAAAATGCTCAACATCACTGATCCTCAGGGAAATGCAAATCAAGTTCACAATTAGATATCTCTTCACACCCTTCAAAATGGCTATTATCAAAAAGATAACACTTTGGCAAGGATGTGGAGAAAAGGCAACACTTGTGCAGAATTAGTGGGAATGTAAATTGATACGGTCACTATGGAAAATAGGATGGAGCTTCCTCAAAAAATTAAAAATAGGACAACTGTACGATCCAGTAATTCCACTTCTGGGTATTTTTCTGAAGAAAACAAAAACACTAAGTTGAAAAAATACATGCACCTCTATGTTCATTGCAGCATTATTTACAATAGCCAAGATATGGAAGCAACATAAGTGTCCATCAATAGATGAATGGATAAATAAGATGTGGTATATATATACAATGAAACATTAGCCATAAAAAGAATGAAATTTTGCCTTTTGTGACAACATGGATGGACCTGGAGGGTATTATGCTAAGTGAAATAAGTCAGATAGAGAAAGATAAATGCCATATGATTTCACTTATACACGGAATCTAAAAAAAAAATTCAAATGAACAAACATAATAAAACAGAAACAGACTCATAGATACAGAGAACAAACTGGTGGTTGCCAGAGAAGAGTGGCATTAGAGGATGAGTGAAATAGGTGAAGGAGATTAAGGGATACAAACTTCCAGTTATAAAATAATGTCATGGGCATGTAATGTACAGCATAAGGAATATAGTGAATAATATTGTAAAACCTTGTATGGTGACAGATGGTAACTGGGACATCACGGTGATCATTTTGTAATGTATAAAAATATTCAATCACTGTTGTATACCTGAAACTGATATAATATTGTAAGTCAAATTATACTTCAGTTTAAAAAATTAAAAAAGTAAATTCTCCAAATGCTCTAGAAAAAAATAAGATTACAGATGGCAAATTTTTAAAGGCTGTATCCAAAACCTATATGGTAAATAGCTACTTTTTGAAGAATAGCAAGGATCCTCCAACAAAATCATCTAAACTCTTGAGATGAAAACCTCCAACTTAATAGAACACCTAAACTTGAATACAAATTATATCAAACTAGCAGGACTTGCCTCTTTTTCAGCTTCTTTAAATGCTGTTTCTTTCTGCTTTACTCTCTGCATAAACTTCTGTTTCAACTCTTCTTCTTCCCTCTGACATTGATCCAAGAACTCCTGCCTTTTGGCTTCATAGATCTCTTGAAAACTGAAAAGAAATTTGTGTTACTTTTATATTAAAATGTTAATATAAATAAACATGTAAAAATATATATTGTTTATTAATATAAGTAGCTCATACAACTCAACAACAAAAAACCCAAACAGGGGGCTTCCCTGGTGGCGCAGTGGTTGAGAATCTGCCTGCCAATGCAGGGGACACGGGTTCGAGCCCTGGTCTGGGAAGATCCCACATGCCGCGGAGCAACTGGGCCCGTGAGCCACAATTACTGAGCCTGCGCGTCTGGAGCCTGTGCTCCGCAACAAGAGAGGCCACGATAGTGAGAGGCCCGCGCACCACGATGAAGAGTGGCCCCCGCTTGCCGCAGCTAGAGAAAGCCCTCGCACAGAAACGAAGACCCAACACAGCCATAAATAAAATAAATAAATAAAATTAAAAAAAAAAACAAACCCAAACAACCCAATCGAAAAACAGACAGAAGACCTAAATAGTCATTTCTCGAAAGAAGATATACAGATGGCCAACAGGCACATGAAAAGATGTTCAGCATCCCTAATTATTAGAGAAATGCAAATCAAAACTGCAATGAGGTACCACCTCACACCGGTCAGAATGGCTATCACTAAAAAAATCTACAAATAACAAAGCCTGGGGAGGGTATGGGGAAAAGGGAACCCTCTTACACTGTTGGTGGGAAAGTAAATTGGTACAGCCACTATGGAAAACAGTATAGACATTCCTCAAAAAACTGAAAATAGTGTTGCTATATGATCCAGCAATCCCACTTCTGAGCATAAATCCAGACAAAACTATAATTCAAAAAGATACATGCACCCCTGTGTTTATAGCAGCACTCTTCACAAGAGCCAAGACATGGAAACAACCTAAATGTTCATCAACAGATGATGGATAAAGAAGAGGTAGTACATATATACAATGGAATACTACTCAGCCATAAAAAAGAATGAAATAATGCCATTTGCAGCAACATGGATGGACCTAGAAATTATCATACTAAGTGAAGTAAGTCAAAAAGAGAAAGACAAATACCATATGGTATCACTTATATGTGGAATCTAAAATATGACACAAATGAACTTATCTATGAAATAGAAACAGACTCCCAGACATAGAAAACAGACTTGTGGTTGCCAAGGAGGAGCGGGGAGGGGAGGGATGGACTGGGAGTTTGGGATTAGCAGATGCAAACTATTATATATAGAATGGATAAACAACAGGGTCCTACTGTATAGCACAGGGAACTATATTCAATAACCTGTGATAAACCATAATGGAAAAGAATATGAAAAAGACTATATCTATATCTATATATATATCTGAATCACTTTGCTATACAGCAGAAATTAACACAACATTGTAAATCAACTATACTTCAATAAAATACATATATATATTGTTATGTCACATATAAGGACATTTACCAATATTCTCTCATGTACAGAAATGAAAATTTCTATATCACGAGATGTAAAAAAGTGAGGTGCCATATTGAATATAAGTATAGAGAGTGTATATATAGTAAGTACTCAAATTTTGAAACACTTAAAGTATGTTTTGTTTCTCCTACCACTTTTTATTATATCACACTTCTTCACATCTTTTGACAACAAAATTTGGGGAAACATCTAATTTATGAGGTTCTCAAAGCAATTAAAATAAGGCAGGCGTCTTTCAAAATATGATGCATTTAAGATAGCCAGTTCAATTCTGGTTGCCTTCAAAGTACTGTAACTAATATAACTGGATTGTTCTACACTGTGACCCTTCTGCAGCACAAATCCTATTCCTCCTCAGTATAGCTAAGTACACCTGCTCTCAAACTATTTTCACTTGACTTCCATTGAAACTGAGTCCCCCTAAAACCTAGTTCCTCTGCCAAGTTTATGATTGAGCTCTCCATCCAAAATGTTATTCCCTATCTTGTCCAACACCTGTTCCCCTCAAGATTGAGGAATATCAAAGAAAAGGGGAGATTGAAACCGAGCGGGATGTTGTGGGACCCTCCCAGACATAAAAGCCTTTCCGTGTACCCCCTTTCTTGTTTGTGGGAAAAAGGCTTTCCACCTCCTAGACCTTCCCTGAGTTCCAAAGGGCAGATTCAAACAGTTACTGGGAGGAGAGTGAGGGAATGCAGAAAGAAACAATAGTGCAGCATGGGGTCCTGGACCTGGTTCCTCCTGGGGCAGGGGCGGGAGTGTGTGTATGACAATCTGATACAGATCTCTTGAGTTCTTCTACAGGAACTAACGTGCCTACCCAGGTGGAGGATGATAATTTCAGGCTGAGCACAAGCATGTAGACCCAGACTGGTAGGAACCAGAAGGCTGATGACTGAACATCACCCTGTTACCTCACCATCAACCAATCAGAGGAGGGTTACACACCCTATAGCCCTCCCCCACAAATTTTGCCTATAAAAACTTCTTCCCTGAAACCCATCAGAGAGTTCAGGTCTTTTGAGCATGAGCCACCCATTCTCCTTGCAAGGTCCTTGCGATAAACCTTTCTCTGCTCCAAACTCCAATGTTTCGGTTTGTTTGGCCTCACTGTGTGTCGTGCACATGAACTTGGATTCGACAATGCCATGACATTACACTGCTGCTTTTCCTCTTTCCTCCATCCAATCCTCAATATCCTTTGCCATCCTTTTCAATATCCTTTGCCATCTTATACCAATTTTTACTAATATTTGCAAATCTCTTTCCTGAGCTTCTGTTCCATATAAAATATACTTTCTCTTTTGGATACACATTTCAGCACATACACATATTGGATGCATATAAATGAGCCCTTGCATTATGTTGCTCCTACTAACTCTCCATCTAAGTCTGAAGATGATGAAAAACCACAAAATTTAGGATGTGAGAAGTACAGCTATTCTCATTCCGAAATAATCATATCTCATCGTTGTAGGGGATTTCTAAGTCACCCGTCATCTTGTTTGAGCAAGATCTCCACTCACCTAACTGGCTGGTTGTCTGGACCCACATCAGTAAATCCCATTTTCTGAAGTTTGCTGCACCTATAACGTTCATAGTGCCAAGTGTGGGTTTGTTCTTTCAAGTCTTCCATGTTTGTATAAAGAAGCACATCCCGGAGCTTAACAAAGTCACAGTGATCTTCATTTTCCACTAGGCAGAAGAATAATAAAGCCACAATGCTTATTATCAATCCCTATCACTTTCTAAGTATTCTTGAATGAGCTAAGAGATCGTTCTGATTAATAGCTATAATTCTTTTAACCATGTAACTATGGTTATATGGTACATACCAATTATAGGTAGAGCTTATTTATAGACCAGGAAATTTGCTTGAAATTTATTAGCCAAAGAATAAATAGGAAACACTGAAATAACATGTAATATTAGTAGATGGCATAAACTTTCATTAATAATTATGTTAGTATTTTTCAAATGAATATTCTCAAGGTATTTTACAGAGCACTAAAAAAGAATATAACATAATTTCACTAAAGTAAATAATTTTATTAAAGTAAATCCTGCTAACATAAAGGTCTTAAAAACTATGCATGATTTAGTTATTAAACTATATTTACACACCATATTTATGAAAATGAATTAGTCAATTTTCAAAATCACTCAGTAAATTCACATGGCTCTCTACTGTGTTTGTCATATCCAAAAGACTGAACACAACACTTTGTGCATTGTGTATGATATTGTAACCAAATGTAATATTCATTAAAATATGTTGTTTTTAAGTACATTTCATAAATTAAAAAATTTGTAATATATTAACTGAAAATAACATTTGGAAACTAGTCCCCAATAATTAGTATCACAAGTATACGAATCAGACAATAAATGACTGCTATTACACTATTCTAACTCATCATGATGCTAGATAACTAATATAAATGTCTAGGTATAATTTATCCAAAAATGAATTGTACTACTTTATTTTTAAAATGGTTTTCCATCCCTTTTTATAGTGACCACTTTAAAATGCTTTATAAATTAGGTAGCAATTAACTTATATAACATCTTTCAAGTACCAATATTTATGCTTCTGTGTTGTTCAGAGTTCTTTTGTTCAAAGAACTTTCCAACATTCTGAATGTGATGGTTTATGCATAGAGAGGTAATCTGCATATGGCAGATAGGGGGAAATGAGGAGGTTCTGCCCAGTTTCTGAAGTTTTGCCTAAAGCACCATCCAGAAAACTCCCGTGAGAATAGATTACAATCAAAATAAGCATTATCTTAAATGAAACAGAATCTGTGCTCCTTATCAGTAACTATTAATTTGCTGTTTAGCAAGAGTTACCAATATTGACTCAAGTTAAAATGTTTTGTTTTATATATTTATACAGTTATATTTTATATAATTTTTATAATTTTATATATATTTAAGCATAATCATTCCAGAGCAAGCCTGCGCATCTTTGTTACATTTACCTTGTAAAACTCCCCAAGGGTACTGACGGCCTCTGACCATTCTTTTTCCAACTTTCACTTCATCCATACTTCCTACTACAGCAAAAGGTAAGAGTCCCTAGAAAGTAAGTACAATTTTAATCATGTTTCCTTATACCAATATGACTTACTCTGTTAGTCTTATTTCTGTTATGGAAACAACAGAGACAATAATATCATCATAAGTTTATTCAAACAAGTGATTTATCCTGCCTCAGATTTTATGACTTCACGTTAAATATGTGCAAATTAATTTCTGTAAGCATTTGTGCAAGATCATGCACACAGTTGAAAACTGCCTACTGAGTACAGCCTAAAGCAAGGCATTCTACTGTGGGGAATACAAAGAAAACAGTTTTTGGTAGACATATAATTTTTTCTCACATTATCTTTACCCTGAAACACAATAAGCAAATCACTTTTAACACCAGTATAAAAGCTAAAAGACAAAATTAAGAAAACTCTAATAATTAGTTAATTGAAATATAACATAAAGCATATTAATAAATAATACTATATAGAAAATGGAAAAGAAAATTAAAAAAGAAAAAAAAGGAATGCAAATCAGAAAGGAATAAGTAAAACTATCTGTTCTCAGATGATTTTGTGTGTGTGTGTGTGTGTGTGTGTGTGTTTACTTTTTTTTTTTTAATTTATTTATGGCTGTGTTGGGTCTTCGTTTCTGTGCGAGGGCTTTCTCTAGTTGTGGCAAGTGGGGGCCACTCTTCAGCGTGGTGCGCGGGCCTCTCACTATCGCGGCCTCTCTTGTTGCGGAGCACAGGCTCCAGACGCGAAGGCTCAGTAATTGTGGCTCACGGGCCTAGTTGCTCCGCGGCATGTGGGATCTTCCCAGACCAGGGCTCGAACCCGTGTCTCCTGCATTGGCAGGCAGATTCTCAACCACTGTGCCACCAGGGAAGCCCTCAGATGATATTTTTTAAAATATTTTTTAATTGGGATATAATTGACATATTATATTAGTTTCTGATGTACAATATAATGATTTGGTCTTTGTGTATATCGTAAAATGACCACCACAGTAAGTCTAGTTAACATCCATCACCACACAGTTACAATTTTTTTCTTGTGATGAGATCTTTTTGAATCTACTCTCTTAGCAACTTTCAAATATACAATACAGTATTATTAACTACAGTCACTATGTTGTACACCACATCCCCAGGACTTATTTATTTTATAACTGAAAGTTATATGACACAAATGTACATATCTATGAAACCGAAACAGACTCACAGACATATAGAACAGACTTGTGGTTGCCAGGAGGTGGGGATTGGGAGAGAGAAGGAATGGGAGTTTGGGATTAGCAGATACAAACTAGTATATATATAGGATGGATAAACAACAAGATCTTACTGTATAGCACAGGGAACTATATTCAATATCCTGTGATAAACCATAATGGAAAAGAACATGAAAAAGAATATATATGTATATATATACATATATAACTGAATCACTTTGCTGTACAGCAGAAATTAACACAACATTGTAGATCAACTATACTTCAGTAAAGTATAAAACAAAATAAAATAAACTATTTGGGGTTAAAAAAAAAGAAAGGCAACTGATTTCTGTATGTTAACATTGTATCCTTCTACCTTGCTGAATTCATTTATCAGTTTTAGTAGTTTTTGTGTGGAGTCTTTAGGGTTTTCTATATATAGTATCATGTCACCTGCATATAATGACAATTTTACCTCTTCCCTACTGATTTGAATACCTTTTATTTCTTTTTCCTGTCTGATTGCTGTGGCTAGGACATCCAATATTATGTTGAATAGAAGTGGTGAGAGTGTGCATCCTTGTCTCATTCCAGATTTTAGCAGGAAGGCTTTAGTTTCTCACTGTTGAGTAGTATATTGGCTGTGCGTTTGTCATAAATAGCTTTTATTATGTTGAGATACATTCCCTCTATACCCACTTTCGTAAGGGTTTTTATCATGAATGGGTGTTGAATTTTATCAAATGCTTTTTTCTGCATCTATTGAGATGATCATATGGTTTTGTATGGTGTACATGGTGTATCACATTGATTGATATGCTTATGTTGAACCATCTTTGTGACCCTGGTCATGGAAAGCTTGTTTTTTAAAAGGGTAAGCAAAATTGACAAGCCTTTAGCCAGGCTGATTTAAAAAAATAGAGAGAGAGGACCCAAATAAACAAAATAATAAGTGAAAGAGGAGAAATTACAATGAATATTACAGAAATTAAAAAATCATAAGAGAATACTATGAATAATTGTAAGCCAATAAATTGGACAACCTAGAAAAAATGGATAAATTCCTAGAAAAATATAATCTCCCAAAACTGGACCAAGAAGAAATATATAATCTGAACAGACCAATATTTAGTAGTGAAATTGAATCAGTAATCAGAAAACTCCTAGCAAACAAAAGTCCAGGACCAGACAGCCTCATATGGGAATTCTACTAAACATGTAAAGAAGAGCTAATACCTATCTTTCTCAAGCTACTGCAAAAAACTGAAGAAGAGGGAACACTCCCAAATTCATTCTATGACTCTACCATTACCCTGATACTAAAACCAAAGACACAGCAAAAAAAAAAAAAAAAAAGAAAATGACAGGCCAACATCTTAGATGTATATAGGTACAAAAATCCTCAACAAAATATTAGGAAACCAAATTCAACAATATATAAGAAGAATCATAAACCATGATCAAGTCTGATTTATTCCAGGGATGCAAGGATGGCCCAAAATCTGCAAATCAATCAGTGTGACACACCATATTAACAAATCAAGGGATAAAATCTCATGATCATCTCAATAACTGTAGAAAAAGCATTTGACAAAATTCAACATTCATTCATGATAAAAGCTCTCATCGGTGTTGGTGTAGAGGGAACATATCTCAACATAATAGATGCCATTTATGACAAACCCACAGGTAAAATCATACTTAATGTTGAAAACTGAAAGCTTTTCCTCTAAAATCAATAACAAGACAAGGATGCCCACTATCACCACTTCTATTTAACATAATATTGGAAGTCCTAGCCACAGCAGTCAGAGAACAAAAATAAATAAAAGGCATCCAAATTGGAAGGGAAGAAGTAAAACTGTCAGTATTTGCAGATGACATGATACTATATACAGAAAACTTTTAAGCCTCTACCAAAAAACTACTGGAACTAATAAATGAATTCAATAAAGTTGCATAAAAAGGTTAATATACAGATTTCTGTTGCTTTTCTATACACTAATAATGAACTATCAAGAACAGAAAGCAAGAAAACAATCCTGTTTTAAATCACATCAAAATGAATAAAACACCTAGAATTGGCTTAAAAGAGGAGGTGAAAGACCTATACTCTGAAAAATATAAGACGTTGGTGAAGGAATATGAAGATGACACCAATTAGTGAAAAAAATATACCACGATCATGGGTTGGAAGAATTAATAATGTTAAATTGTCCATACTACCCAAAATAACCTGTAGATTTAATGCAACCCCTATCAAAATACACATGACATTTTCCACAGAACCAGAATAAATAATAATAAAATTGTATGGTACCACAAAAGTCCTTGAATAGCCAAAGCGATCTTGAGAAAAAAGAACAAAACTGGAGGTATCACACTCCCTGACTTCAGACTATACTATAAAACTACAGTGTCAAAATAGTATGGTACTAGCACAAAGACAGACATATAGATCAATGGAACAAAACAGAGAGCCCAGTTATAAAACTACACACAGATGGCCAATTAATCTATGACAAAGGAGAGAAAAATATACAATGCGGAAAAGACAGTCTCTTCAATAAGTGGTGCTGGGATAACTACATGATAACTACACAGCTACATGTAAAGGAATGAAGTTAGAACCTTTTCTCATAAGATATACAAAAATAAACACAAAATTGATTAAAGACCTAAATGTAAGACCAGAAACCATAAAACTCCTAAAAGAGAACATAGAACACTCTTTGACATAAGTGGTTGCAATATTTTTTTGGATCTTTCCCCTCAGTCAGAGGATACAAAAGCAAAAAAAATAAACAAATGGGATCTAATTTAATTTAAAACCTTTTGCACATCAGAGGAAACCATCAACAAAACGAAAAGACTACCTACTGAATTAAAAAAATATTTGCAAATGATATATCTAATAAGGGGTTAATACCTAAAATGTATAAACAGCTCATACAACTCAACATCAAAAAAAAGCAAACAACCCAATTTTTAAAAAGGGCAGAAGACCTCAATAGACATTTTTTCAAAGAAGACATGCAGGTGGTCAACAGGCACATGAAAAGATGCTCAACATCACTAATCGTCAGGGAAATGCAAATCAAAACCACAATGAGATACCACCTCACATCCATTAATATAAACTATTATTTTAAAAAAACCCAGAAAGTAACAAGTGTTGGTATGAATGTGGATAAATTGGAATCCTTGTACACTTTTGGTGGGAATGTAAAATAGTGCAGCCACCATGGAAAACAGTATGGCGGTTCCTCAAGAAATTAAATGTAGAATTACCATACAATCCAGCAATTCCACTTCTTGGCATTACCCAAGGGAATTGAAAGCAGGGACTCAAATAAATATTTGTACAGGTATAAAAGGACAAATATATATTTCCATCTACTGGAAGTACCTTGAGTAGTCAAATTCATAGGACTGAGGGAAGGAGTAATGGGGAATTATTGTTTATTACAGAGCTTCAGTTTTTGAAGATGAAAAGAGTTCTATGGATATAGATGGTGGCAATGATAGTAGCACAACATTGTGAACGTATAATGCCACTCAGCTGTAAGCTTTAAAAGGTTTAAGATGGTAAATTTCAGGTTATGTGTATTTTACCACAATTTTAAAACCTCTTAGAAGAAAACTTATAAGTAAATCTTTATTACCTTGGATTTGACAAAATATTCTTAGGTATGACATCAAAAGCACAAGTAACAACAAAAATAAATAAACTGGACTTCATCAATATTAAAAAGTTTGTGTTTCAAAGCACACCAAAAATAAAATGGAAAGACCAACAGATTGGGAGAAATATTTGCAAATCATGTATCTCATAAGCAACTTGTATCCAGAATATATAAAGAACTCTTACAACTCAATAATAAAAAGACAAAAGCTCAATTAAAAATAGACAAAGGGTCTGAGTAAATTTTTCTCTTGGGAAGACATATTAATAGCCAATAAAAACATGAAAAGACCAAATATTTTACAATTCCATTCATATGATATGTCCAGAACAGAGAAATCTGAAGAGAAAGAAGTTGATTAGTGATTTCCTAGGGTTGGTGGAGAGGAGGGCTGACAGGTAGTAGGGGAGAAAAGCTGAAGAGTATGGGATTTCTTTTTGAGAAATAAAAATGTCCTAAATTTGGTTGTGGTGATGGTTGCACACATTGTGAATAGACTAAAACTCACTAAATTGTATATTCTAATGGGTGAGTCACATGGTATGTGAACTGTATCTCAATAAAACGCTTTTTAAAAGAATTGATTATCAGCAAACATTTTTCAAAATCAAGAAAGTGAAACATTTTCCCACACTGGCTTTTGGGGAAAAAATATCTTATTTATAGTCTCTTTGTCAGATACAAGTGACACTATATTACTAATATTGTTACTTATAAATTATACTTTCATTCCCACCTGTCAAATAGAACTGATATTCAGTAGTTAGAAGCTTACATTCATTGAGGTGTTCACGTGCATGGTAGCTTCATCATCTGTTGGGAGTTGGTATATCTGGATGCCATTACTAATCAATTCACTCATTATCTTACACTTAAATTTCTGTAAATCATTTTTAGAAATTGTATCTGCTTTGGCAATCAGTGGTATAATGTTCACCTATTAAGAAAGAAGCAAACAAAATCTCACCATTGAGGATTTGTTATTAATTTGTTATTTTTACAGTCAAAACCTCAATCTCTCACGATAAATTTTCATAACTAGATAATCACTGGCTATCATGACTTCTTCACAGAATTACTTTCCAAAATCATCAGTACTTTGAAGATTAATCTTTAATCAGAATTCAGGTTTAGAAATCTCAATTTTCTTTCTCTTCTCAAACTTTCTTACACTTCCAACACATCTGGAGTTAGTAAAATGTAAGTAGCAAAATGAAGTATGATCAATTTGATTTCATTATCAATTTGATTTCTTATTAAACTGAGTATTAAAAAGTCAGAAGAGACCTTTCATCAAAATCATAGAACAGATCAACTTTGTCCTTCTACCTGTCATTCATTTGCATCATCTTCTCCATAAATCCATCTTAATCACTGTCCCATTTTCTAGGTAGAACCTTGTTCTACCTAGATGACCTTGCAGGTAGAACTGCTTGTGTTTTCCAAAGACCACCTAAAAGTTGTAGACTTTTTTTTACTATACTTTAAAAGCTGAGTGTGTATATGTGTGTGTATAGCACCTTGCTAACAAAAAAGTCCATTTGTAATTTGTAAAAAGAAATGATTTCACATTGCATATTTGAAGTTGAAATTTTATACATAAAATTTTCTTCCTAGCTCTACAATATGATCATTCCTTCTCAATGAATTTACATCTTAATAATTAAACTTTGTAGAAAATAACAATAAAACATTCCAAAATATGTTTTATTACTGTTAAAATAAATCTTTACTGTTAAATCATAGCTACACAACATTAAGTTCTGTGATCTAGTAGAAATGCATAAAAGTCAGTTTTAGGTCTATTGCTTTTGTTTTAGGTTCCTCAAAGTACATTTTTAAAAAATCCTTGTGAAAATCTAGGGCTTCAATATTATAACGTAGATGTTCAAAATTTTGTCTAATTTTAAAATCTTAAATAATAGCTTCCATAGTAAAAAGCAGACAACTGCTATGGTAGATTCAAGACTAGCATAAATGTCGTGGGTTGTATTCGTGAGAAAGCTGGGAAAAGATACCCTCCAGTGATAGTAAATCATTAACACATGAGAAATGAAAACGCTTCATGTCAATAATTCCTCAGGTGTTCATATTTAAGGAACAAAAGTCACTTATTGCAAGGAGAGCTGAGAAACCTGTAAGAGAAGACAACAGACAGACACACACCCTTGCCCAACCCTTTATGCAATGGTCTTTGCAAAAATTAGCAACTTCCTGTATCTGGAAATGGCTTGATGATTACAGCTGCCCATAAAATTAAAAATAAAACTGTGTGTCCTTGAGTATTGAATATACTACTAATCGAGAAATTGAGACAGCTCTTAATTTTAACTAGAAATCTAACTTCTTTCAACTACTTGGTGACTTAGATTAAGTACAACGTTTCTTTCCAGTTTGAACAATACACAGCAAAGGTCAGGCCTTCTTTGATAAAGGGAACGCAATTTTAGAACTCTTCCTCCCTTCATCTGAATAAAGTTGAAGACAGCATGTTTTATCAGGGCTGAGTGCAGAAAAGAATCTCATGACATAACAAGTTCTTTCATATGTATATTTGCTCTCTGTTGGAAAAAAAATTATATATATTCTGAATTTTCTCTGACAGAACCAGTAGCCAGGATCATGAAATCTTCATGTTTCACACCATCAGTGGTACCAGGTAAACGTTAATGGCATTATTTTATAGTACTATAGAGTAAATTCTATTTCAAAACTACAGGTAAATGACCATGATCTGAATTATGATTTAATCACAAACCCCTAAACTTTAAAAAAAATTTTTTTAAGTTTTTTAAATTTTTATTTTAGATTGGAGCATAGTTGATTAACAATGTTGTGTTCATTTCTGGTGTACAGAAAAGAGATTCAGTTATACACATACATGTATCTAATCTTTTTCAAATTCTTTTCCCATTTAGGTAATTACAGAATATTGAGCAGAGTTCCCTGTGCTATACAGTAGGTCCTTGTTGGTTATCTATTTTAAATATAGCAGTGTGTACATGTCAATCCCAGACTCCCAATCTATCCCTCCCCCCCACCCTTCCCCTCTGGTAACCATAAATTCTGTTCTCTAAGTCTGTCTGTTTCTATTTTGTAAGTTCATTTGTATCAATTTTTTTTTAGATTCTGCATAGAAGTGATATCATATGATATTTGCCTTTCTCTGTCTGACTTACTTCACTTAGCATGATAAATTTTAAATTTTATTAAATTTTTTAAAACCTGTGTCTCATTTTCCTAACTGATGCACATCCTAATTAAATTTCTCTGGAAAGGAAGAAAGGTTGAAATGTATCAAATGCTATTATGGGCTGAATATGTCTCCCTCTTCTCCCTCACACATATCTTAAAGCCCTAAACCCCAGTATCTCACAAAGTATTTGGAGATAGAACCTTTAGAGAGGTGATTAACTGAAAATAAGGCCATGAAGATAGGCCCTAATCCAATCCTACTGGTGTCCTCATAAAAAGGGGAAACTTGGGCACACAGTGACATCAGCTGTGTGTACAAAGAAAAGATCATATGAGGACGCAGTGAGAAAGTGGCAATCTGCCACCTAAAATGAGGTTTCAGAAAAAATGAAACTTGGCGACACCTTGATCTTGAACTTGTAGCCTCCAGAATCGTGAGAAAATTAATTTCTGTTGTTTAAACCACTAAGTCTGTGGTATTTTGCAATGGTATCCCTAGGAAATGAACACAAATGCTTTAAAGATTAACAACAACAAAATGATATATATACATTTACAAAATAACAAGTTCTCTGTGTGCAAATGCCTTCAAGATTTGTATTATTTCAAAATAAGTATCAAATCTTGATTGGTTGATAGATTTACCAAACGCACCTTACTGTCAATGTTCTTCATGGTTAATAGATCAAGGGATTTCAGAGAATGTCCTGTAGGTGAAATGAAGTAAAGGCACACGTGGATACGGGAATCATGGTAGTCAACAAAGGAACGCTTAATTTTCAATTCTTCTTGAAGATAGGACTCAAATTGAGCATCTATGTAGTCAACTATCGGCTGGTAGCTGAAAAAATGATTATTTAAACATTTAGCATAACAGATTAATATCATCTGATGTCTGCATTTTTACCATTTAATATCTAGTTAATATGTGTACTCACTAGTTTGCCACAGTGATAAAATGTGCATAACATGTCCTTACAAAGATAACAGCTACAAAGCAATAAAAAGTCCTCTTGTTTATAGAAAAGGAAAAATGATCTATCAGTTCAATGAAGTTCCAATCAGAAAACATATTTTTTATATGTATACATATGTATAAGTGCAAAGAACCAAGAATGCTCAAGACATACAAGCCCTTGTATGGGCTGTCCATACAAGGTCAGAGAAAGCCCCCAGATATAACAGGACGAATAAACAGTATATCCACCTAAATGCAACTAGTAAAAGATTTGAGGAGCTGTCTGCTACTTCAAATGCAAAAGCAGCAATGCAAAACTCCAAGGAATGTGAAGAATCAAGAAAACATGTCACCCACAAAAGATAATAATAATCCTCTAATAACTGAATCACAGGCACAGAATTTTGCAATCTATCTGAAAAAGATTTCAAAATAATTGTTTTAATGAAACTCAATGAGATACAAGAAAACACATAAAGACAATTCAACAAAATCAGAAAAACAATGTATGAGCAAAATTAGAAACTTAACAAAGGGATAGAAATCTTTAAAAAAAAAAATCCAAACAGAAATTCTGGGGCTGAAAAATTCAATGAATGAAATAGAAAATGCAATAGAGAGCATCTACAGCAGAAGAGACCAAATGGAGAATAGAATCAGTGTGCTAGAGAATAGGAACTTTGAAATAACTCAAGCAGAGGAAAATAAAGACAGAAAGAATGAAAATGAATGAAGAAAGCCTATATGATCTAAGAGACTTCAAAAAATATATAAATATTAGAATAGTTGGAGTTCCATACTGAGAGGAAAGGAAGAAAAGGGCAGAACGTTTATTTAAAGAAAGAATAGGGACATCCCTGGTGGTGCAGTGGTTAAGAATCCGCCTGCCAATGCAGGGGACACGGGTTCGAGCCTTGGTCCAGGAAGATCCCACATGCCATGGAGCAACTAAGCCCATGTGCCACAACTACTGATCCTGCGCTCTAGAGCCCATGAGCCACAACTAGTGAGCCCGCATGCCACAGCTACTGAGGCCCATGTGCCTAGAGCCCGTGCTCTGCAACAAGAGAACCCACCGCAATGAGAAGCCCACGCACCTCAACGAAGAGTAGCCCCCGCTCACCGCAACTAGAGAAAGCCCGCACACAGCAACCAAGACCCAAAGACAGCCATAAACAAACAAACAAACAAACAAACAAATAAATAAATAAATAGAAAGAATAGCTGAGTGGTGACCTAAATGGGAAGGAAATCTAAAAAAGGGGGGATATATGTATACATATGACTGATTCATTTTGCTGTACAGCAAGAAACTAACACAACATTGTAAAGCAACTATACTCCAGGAAAAATTAACTTTAAAAAAAGAAAGAATAGCTGAGAACTTCACAAATTTTGCGAGACACTTAGCCACCTAAGTTTACAAACCTAATAGATCACCATATATCTCAATGCATAAAGACCTTCTCAAGACACATTATAATGAGACTGTCAAAAATCGAAGACAAATAGAGAATCCTAACAGCAGCAAGAGAAAAAAAAAGTGTAACCTATAAAGAAACCCCCATTAGGCTATCAGCAGATGTCTCAGCAGAGACCTACAGGCCAGGAGAGAGAAAAATAACAAAATATAAAAACTGCCAGCCAAGAATACTCTATTTGGCAAAGTTATTCTTCAGAAATGAAGGAGAAATAAGACTTTCCCAAACAACAACAAAAAAGCTGAGAAAGTTCATCAGTACTAGATCTGCCTTGCAAGAAAATCTTTAAGAAATTCTTCAGGCAGAAGCAAAAAGACACTAATTAGAACATGAAAATGTACAAAAGTATATAACACACTGGTAAAGGCAAATATACAGATTTAGAAAAATCTAATCTGTGATAAGATAGCATGTTAACAACTTAACGAGTATAATGGTTAAGGACAAAAGTATTAAAAATAACTATAGTACTGTAATTTGTTAAAGAATATACAATATAAAAAGAGGTAAATTTGTGACCTCAAAATATAAAATGGGGAGCAAAAGGGTGAAATTTTCTTATGCGATCAAAGTAAACCACCTATCAGTTTTATCTGTAAGATAAAAGATTTTATGTAAGTTTCATGACAACCACAAAGCAAAAACCTAGAGTAGATCCACAAAAGATAAAGAAAGGGAAATCAGAACATACCAGCACAAAAAATCACCAATTTACAAAGACAGAAAGAAACAGAGAAAAAAACTAAATAATGGAACTACAAAACAGCCAGAATGCAATTAATAAGATGGCAGTAGTAAGTCCTTACATATCAATAATTATTCTAAATATAAATGAGTTGAACTCACTAATCAAAAGGCACAGATGGCTAGATGGATTAAAAAAATAAGACCCAACCATCTGCTGCTGACAAGAGACTCATTCAGCATTAAGGACACACATAGGCTCAAAGTAAAGAAATAGAAAAAGATATACCATGAAAGTGGAAATGAAAATAAAGCAGGGGTGGCTGTATTTATGTCAGAAAAAAAAAGACTTTAAGCAAAAAGGGTAACAAGAGTCAAAGAAAATCATTATATAAAGGTAAACTGGCCAATCCATCAAGAGGTTATAACAACCACAAAATACATGCACTCAGCATTGAAGCACCTATATATTAATCAAATGCTAACAGATCTGAAGGGAGAAACAGACAACAATACCATAATTGTAAGGGACTTCAGTACCCCACTTTCAGCAATGGGTAGATCATCTAGAGAGAAAATCAACAAGAAAACGTTGGACTTGGGACTTCCCTGGCAGTCCAGTGGTTAAGACTCCCCACTTCCACTGCAGGGGACATGGGTTCGATCCCTGGTCAGGGAACTAAGATCCCACAGGCCACGCTGGACAGCCAAAAAAAAGGGAAAAAAAGAAAACATTGGACTTGAACCATACATTAGACCAAATGGACCCAAGAGACATATATAGAACATTTCATCCAACAGCAATAGAATACACATTTTTCTCAAGTGCACATGGGACACTGCTCCCAACAGCCAAGATGGGGAAAATGTGAGCAAAAAAAATTTTTTACAGTATTGTATTATAACTCATAAAATAAAATAAGTATCCACGAGTCCAACTGATATAAAAAAATAATTGAATAAGTAAATAAATGGGGGAGAACATTAAACTTCCCTTAGAGAATAATTCCAATTAATAAGTGTAGAAAGAATAAGAGAAATACAAATTCAACATTAAAGCACCACAACAATGATTGTTACAGGCAGAATCCAGATGCTTACAAGAGTAGTTGAAAATTTTAGGAGAAATAGAATATTTGTATAGTCTCAAAGTATTAGTCGCCAAGATGTTTATTCATTACAAAGGTAAAAAAATATCTTAACTTTACAGTGAAGAAACCCTGGTAGATACTATCTTAATCTTAATCAGTTTAACATCACTAGCAATAAGACATGCCCACATCATGCACCTACTGTT
This sequence comes from Balaenoptera musculus, assembly GCF_009873245.2. NCBI lineage: Eukaryota > Metazoa > Chordata > Mammalia > Artiodactyla > Balaenopteridae > Balaenoptera > Balaenoptera musculus. The sequence continues at coordinate 72,908,576 of NC_045799.1, forward strand.
ATGACACATTGAGAAAGTAAAATCGACTCTGTGGTATTCTTGCCAAATTGTACAGACTCAGTCTAATCATGAGAAAATATCAGGGAAACCGAAATTGTAAAGCATTCTACAAAATAAATGGCCAGTGCTCTTAAAAATGTTAAAGGTCATGAAAGGTGAAAAAACAAACAAACAAAAAACTGCCATAAACTGGAGTAGACTAAAGAGACATGACAAATAAATGAAAACTGAGTTCCTATGTTGAATCCTAAAACAGAAAAAAAAAGTTGCTAGTGGAAGAACTGGTGAAACTGAATAGTCTATAGTATAGTAAATTACATTGTAGCAGTGTTCATGTCTTACTTTTGATAATTGAACTATAGTTATGCAGGATGTTGACATATATGGAAAAATGGGTAAAAGTTATAAAGAAGCTCTCTTTACTAATTTGAATCACAAAAGTCTAAAATTTCTGTAGGTCTAAAATTATTGTGGAATAAAATAATTTTTAAAACTCAGTAGGAAAAAAACCTCAGTAGATAAGCAACAAGATTTACTGTCTGTATACCCAAAACTAACACAATACTGTAAAACAACTATATTTCAATTTTTTAAAAAAGAGGAAATACCAAAGACAAAAAACAAACAAACAAACAAAAAGAGTAGAAAAGTAAGCAAAAGATTGAACAGGGATTTAACAAATCAGGTTCACAAAATTAGATGTCAAAAAAATGAAAATATAAAAATCTCATTAGTATGTAGGGAATTGCAATACAATACAATCATAAACCTACTAGATGGCAAAACTTGAAAGGTCTGTCAATATCTGGTGAAGGTAAAGATGTGACACAAAAAGGTGTGGTGCATACATTGCTGCTGGCAGTGTATATTTTTATAAAAACATTGGAGAAAAGTTCGGCATTATCTAGTAAACTTGAAGATATGAATATCTTCTGATCCAGTAGTTTTACTCCCAGTTATATATTTAGGGTACATTTACAGCAATGTCTATTGCAATACTGTTTTAAATAGCGCATGTGGTAGCCAGTCTTCAAGTGATAACCAATGATCCTCAAAGTCTGCTATTTGTGTCCTGTGTGGTCCACTCCCAAGAGTTAATAAGAGTTGCTAAGTAGCAAGTAAAAGTGACCATGCGTAATTACCAAGACTGGGTTATAAAAGTATTTCATTCTCCACCCTAGTCTCTAGGATAATTTATTCTGGAGGATGGACATCTAACATGTTATGAAGATACTGCAGCAGTTCAAGCAGGCTTTTGGAAGATTTATGTGAGGAGAAGCTCAGTCATCCTGCCAACATCCAGAACCAACTTGTTAGCCATGTATTTGAGTCATTATAGAAGTGGATCCTGTAGCTCCAGTCAAGCCTTTAGACAACTGTGGCCCTAGCTGATATCTGACTGAACCTCATGAGAAACCTGAGCTAGAACTTTTCCAGGTGGCTCTTTATGAATGCATGATGCACAGAAAATGTAAGAGATAAAAAAAATTATTGAACATTTCTGGTTTTTACATATTTTGGGAGATGTAGAAACCTAAAAAGATGATTGCTCTCATTCTTACAACAAACAACAAGGATTTACTTGTTGTTTGCACAGGTAACTATATTCAATATCTTATAATAACCTATAATGGAAAAGAATCTGAAAAAAATATGTATATAACTGAATCACCTTGCTGTACACCTGAAACTAACACAATATTGTAAATCAACTATACTTCAATTTAAAAAAAAAGAGAAGAAAAAAGCTGGGCAAAGTGAAAATCAATGACTTTTCTTGAATCCATCAGAGAAATAAAGTCATAGAACAAGAAACGTACTGAAAATCTAGAGGCAAAGAGAGGTGTATAGGGAAAAACAGTAACTGATCATTTGCTTACCTGAGACACATGTCAATGAAAACTATATATGTAAATTATATATGTATTATATATGTAAATTATAATGTAAAAACATTAAGCTAGGAATTTTTAACTAACTGTTAAAATCCAAGAGTGGGCTAACCTGAGAGCATAAAACACTTCAGGAACCATATTAGGGAATCACAGAGAAGATCAGGGAAAATCCTGAGAAATGTCCCCCAAGATGCTGGCGAGGGGAAGGTCACAGCAGTCAATGCTGAAACTTCAAACAGACCTATCTTCCAAAGGAATAAGTCTTAACCTTCAGGGATAAAGGCTTCAAAACTGCAGCCTGAGGGCACTAGTAGAAAGCAACTGAAGATTAGGGAGAGGAACACAGGCAAAAAACAAAAACAAAACAAAACAAAAAACTCTACCCACAAGGGAGGCACAGAAATATGTGCTAGGCCAAACATTATATATGTAGGAGGAGAAATAATGCTTGTGAAGACCACACCCTTGATAAACAGATTCTTAACAACTAGCTAACATTAAATTTTAATTAGAACAATAGACAATGACTGATGAAGCCCCAATGATGTGAGGTAGATACTGTTCCATGAATTATACAGAAAAGGAAAATTGGGCTGAAAGAAGTCAACTAGATCTTGAACAAAATGGTGGACCAGGAAGCCCCAAGCTCTCATTCCTCCACAGAAACATTAAAAAATATCCAAAAACTACCTGAATTAACTTTAACAGAGCTCTTGAAAATAGTCAAAGATTTATAGGCACCAAATAAATGCCCAATCGAGAAAAAGCCACCTTCAAATAGTAAGAAAGTTTTGTGACATTTTTTATTTGCCCTTGTCTCACCACCTCCTTGTCATGGAAGTGGTCTTGGCATTACAGGAGTGACAGCCCAAATCACAATTTCCTCCCTCAAACTGGGGGGAGCAGAGCAGACCTTATTTGCAAATTGTTTAGCACTTATGTTCTAACCAGTGGAGCTACCTGAAAGACAAATCAGAAAGGAAAATAGAGACATTACTACTGATAATATAGAAATAAAAAGAATTATTAGAGAATACAATGAACAATTATAAGTAATTGGATTACCTATATGAAATGAATAAATTTCTGGAAATATACAACTGATCAAAACTGACTCATGGGGGCTTCCCTGGTGGCACAGTGGTTAAGAGTCCACCTGCCAATGCAGGGGACACAGGTTTGAGCCCTGGTCCGGGAAGATCCCACATGCCATGGAGCAACTGAGCCCGTGCACCGCAACTACTGAACCTGCACTCTAGAGCCCGGGAGCCACAACTACTGAGCCCACATGCTACAACTACTGAAGCCCATGCACCTAGAGCCTGTGCTCTGCAGCAAGAGAAGCCACTGCAATGAGAAGCCCGCACACCGCAATGAAGAGTAGCCCTCACTCGCTGCAACTAGAGAAAGCCTGTGCACAGCAACGAAGACCCAATGCAGGCAAAAATAAATAAATAAAATAAAGTTTTTTAAATTAAAAAAAACCCTGACTCATGAAGAAATAGAAAATCTGAATATATCTATAACTACTATAGGTATTGAATCTGTAATTTTTAAATTCTACATAAATAAAATTCCATGACAGATGGCTTTGTTGGTGAATTCTACCAAACATATGAAGAAGAATTAACAGCAAACTCCTCTTAAAATTGATGAGGAGGGACAATGTCTTGACTCATGTTATGAGGCCAGCATTATCCTGATGCCAGAGCCATACTAAAACATTAAAAGAAAAGAAAATATACACCAATATCTCTCACGAATATTAATGCAAAAATCCCCTATTAAATATTAGCAAAGCAAATCCATCAGTACAGTAAAAGGATTATCACCACAAATAAGTGGGATTTGTTCCTAAAATGCAAGAATGTTTCAACACATGAACATCAATCAATGTAATACATCACATTCGTAGAATGAAAGGGAAAAAAAACAGATGATCATCTCAATAATTGCAAAAAAAGACATTTGACATAAGTCAATACCATTTCATGATAAAAGAAAACACTTAATAAACTAGGACTAAAAGTAACCTTTCTCAACATGATAAAAAACTATATATGAAAACCCCACAGCTAACATCATACTCAATTGCAAAGTCTGAAAGACTTTCCCCTAAGATTAGGAACAAGTCAAGTATGCCTACTTGTGCCACTTCAATTCAACATAGTATTGGAAGACCTAGCAAGAGCAGTTAGGAAGAAAAAGAAATGAAATCCAAATTGGCAAAGAAGAAGTGAAATTATCTTTGTTCACGGATGACATGAAAGCAATTTCATTTATAGTAGCATCAAAAAGAATAAAATACTTAGGAATAAACTTAACCAAAGAGGTGAAAGATGTGTACACTGAAAACTACAAAACATTAATGAAAGAATTTAAAGAAGACACAAGTAAATGGAAAGAAATATCATGTTCAAGGAGATTGAATATTGTTAAAATGTCCATAATACTCAAAGCAATCTACAGATTCAATGCTATCCCTATCAAACCCCAGTGGCTTTTTTTTTTAATAGAAATAGAAAAAACAGTTCTAAAACTCATATGAAAACACAAAAGACCGGAGATTCTCAAGGTGAGGAATAGAACAACTGAACTAAAAAACCACTAGAGGGATTCAAGAATGACTTGATGAGGCAGAAGAAAGAATCAGCAAACTCAAAGACAGGTCATTTAAAATTACCCAGTCAGAGGAGCAAAAAGAAAAAAAGACTGAAACAGGGTGAAGAAAACCTTAGGAAATTATGGGACTCCATCAAGCAACAAGCAAACCAACATGCCTATCATGAGAGTCCTAGAAGAAGAGAGAGAGAGAAATGGGCGGTAAGCTTATTCAAAGAAGTAATTGCTGAAAACTTCCCATATCTGGGGAAGGGAAATGGAATAGCAGATTGAAGAAACTCAAAAGACCCCAAAATAAGATGAACCCTAAGAAGTCGCCACCAAGACACAATATATTCAAACTGTCAAAAGTCAAGGACAAAAAGTAAAATTTGAAAGCAGCAACAGAAAAGCAACTCATCATGTATAAGGGAGCTCCCATAAGACTATGAGCTGATTTCTCAGGATAAAATTTGCAGGCCAGAAAAGAATGGGATAATATATTCAAAGTGACAAAAAGAAAAAACATGCCAACAAAGAGTATTATACCCAACATAACTGCCCTTCCAAAATGAAGGAAAAACAAAAACTTTCCCAAATAAATACTGAGGAAGTTCATCACCACTAAATCTGCCTTAAAAGGAATGCCACTAGATCTGCCTGAAAAGAAATGCTAAAGGGAGTTCAATTTGAAACAAAAGGACACTAAACAGTAACACAAAAGCACACAAGCGTATGAAACCCACTGGTAAAGGTAAATATATAGACAAATAGAGAATACTGTAATACTGTAATTAAAAAGGTATGTAAATCACTTTTACCTGTAGCATAAAAATTAAAAGAAAAAGAGTATTACAAATAACTATAAATATAAAAATCTTTTAATGGATACACAACATAAAAATATGTAAAGCTTGATATCAAAACAAAGTGAAGGACAGGTAAAACGGTAAAATTTTTGCATGTGATTGAAGTTGCTATCAGCTTAAAGTAGACTGTTATAACTATAAGATGCTTTATGGAAGCCTCATGATAACCACACAGAAAATACCTATAAAAGGTAAACAAGAGAAAAAGAGGATCAAACTATCACTACAAAAATCAACAAAATACAAAGAAATTAAAAAGAGAGAGGAAAAGAGGAACAAAAGAACTACAAGATAGACAGAAAACATTTAATAAAATAACAATAGTAAGTCATTCCCTATCAATAATTACTTATATGTATTACTATATACTATATATAATAATTACTTGAATGGAGTAAACTCTCCAATCAAAAGACATAGAGTGGTTGAATGGATTTAAAAAAAAAAACAAGATCCAACTGCATGCCATCTATTACAATAGACCCATTTTATTATTTTTTAATTGAAATATAGTTGATTTACAATGTTGTGTTAATTTCTGCTGTACAGCAAAGTGACTCAGTTATATATATATATGTACATGTATATATACATATATATATATTCTAGAAGACTTTTACTTTTTAATACATGGAGAAAGAAAGTTCCTTGAAATAAGAATAACTTTTTAAATTAAAATAAAAAACAACTCACCTGGCTTCCTTGTTTATTTGATCACCATACCCCACTGTTTTCACAACAGTTAAATTCAATTGAATGTTGCTTTCCTGAAGTTCATATGTCTGAATTTTAAGTCCAACATTTGGGTAAAAATGTGAGGATTTTTTGTCTTTCAAATTAGTATTGAACAGTGTGTCGATCAATGTTGATTTTCCAATCCCAGTTTCCCCTGTATAAACATAGATACATCATAGGGACATAAGATGTCTGAGAAGAAGTAACACCCTGACCCTCTAGGATGGTTTAAAGGGTCCCAAACACTTTAAAGACTGGAATGTCCTTGAAAGTATACATGCTACTCTTGACTCCCTCCATCATTAACATAATATAGAAAGATAATATACACAAAGCTATATCAGATCTTGAAGAGCACTGAAACACTTAAAGAAAAAAATGTCTAAGTAACCTGACTAAGAAGATACAAACCAATACAAACATGAAGGTGTAGTCTTAAATTAACAGCACCAGTGTTACGCTGCTTAAGATAAGTTGAAATGAGCATTTAGGAAAATGAGGAAATAATTCATGTGAGGGATTTGGCACTTACCCACACAGAGAATATTGAAAAAGAACCCTTGTTGAACAGATTTGTTCATCAGTTGATGAGGCAAACAATCAAAACCAAAATGACCAAGCAGAGTTAAGCAACGGATATTATCTTCTTTTTGCTTAGAGAAAAAAACAAATAAAAATATATTAATTAGAATAGAAAATATCATTTGAAAATATGACTATAATAATATGTCAAAGAAATGGAATTGATTATCATTTGATCATCATACCTCAGATAAGACGCAAATGAAGTAAATTTGTGAGAAGAGAAATCTTTATCCAGACACACAGATTTTTGTCATCATTTTTATAAACAGTGACTCTATCTCTGATCACACTCAGACTATGTTTCTAAATTTAAAAATAGGAAATTAAAGAAATACCACAAGAAAGCCTAGTGTGTTACTATACAATAATAAATTATTTTTATAGAAAAAAGGAAACAACATTCTTTCACTCCGTTTCAGTGTAGTAATATATTCAGGAAACCCAATATATGTTAATATATGTAAGGAAAACAAAGTTAATTTGAATTTTTTAAAAAGCAACTAAAAACTTTGACTTCAGATTTGTTATATGCCCTCTGAGAACTTGTGTTATATCAAAATGTTAAAGGAATCCACTGCTAATAATACCAACCTAGAAAACTAGAAATCCAACAATATTATACATAAATTTACCAACTGATTATTTTTAAAAGGTGGAAAAATAATTCAAATAAGGCTTAACAATCTACACTAATCTCACCCCTAGAAATCTCTCCCAAACACCTAGAAAATTTCACAAATGCTTTATGCAGAAAAGTGTTCACTGTAGCTCTCTAACATCCAAATATATAACTCCCTGAAATAGAATATCCAAGTAAATGATAATATATTTATTCACGCACACACTGGGACATTCTTAAGTCTTTTTTTTTTTAATTTATTTTTAAACTTTGGGTTTATTTATTTATTTATTTATTTATTTATGGCTGTGTTGGGTCTTTGTTTCTGTGCGAGGGCTTTCTCTAGTTGCGGCAAGTGGGGGCCACTCTTCATCGCGGTGCGCGGGCCTCTCATTATCGAGGCCTCTCTTGTTGCGGAGCACAGGCTCCAGATGCGCAGGCTCAGTAGTTGTGGTGCACAGGCTTAGTTGCTCCGCGGCATGTGGGATCTTCCCAGACCAGGGCTCGAACCCGTGTCCCCTGCATTGGCAGGCAGATTCTCAACCACTGCGCCACCAGGGAAGCCCCTCTTAAGTCATTTTTTAAGATATTTATGAAGAATGCTTTAATAAATTGAAAAATACATGAAAATATTAAGTTAAAAAAGTAAGGTGTGAAATTGTGTGTACACTCCTAGCTTTTGGTGATAGAGTAACTTATAGCATTTTACCTTTCCTTACATTAACAATTAGAAACAACTGTTTGGGGAGTTCCCTGGTGGCCTAGTGGTTAGGATTCCGGGCTTTCATGGCCGTGGCCCGGGTTCAATCCCTGGACGGGGAACTAATATCCCTCAAGCCGCATGGTGCAGCAAAAAAAAAAAAAAAAGGACTGTTTGAAGGCACTGGAAGGGAAAGAAAAGGAGGCAGAAACAAGAATAAATCACGCTGGGAATAAGATTAGCATAATAGGTGAAACTAGGTTTATCCATATATTCCCTTGAAGTGATTCCCCAGTAAATGAGAAACTTGGGAAGCAGAGCTCAAGCAGAGTGACAGTCTTGAGCTGGGAAGTCTAAGGTCAGAAGTTGAGCTGCCAAAATACTGGGATATTGAGAAAGAAATGCTGGAAGAGCAAGCCACAGAGTGGGGAGATCCAAATCTGCAAACTTTAGAACACTTGGCTGAGTCTAACTCTGCACTTGCAGGCATGACTACAAAGAGCTCAGTGGCAATGGAGAGAAGAGTTGGCATTCCAAAAGTGCTAAGCTGGTATTTCAGCAGTGGTCCTGGGAAGACCCAAGGAGATAGAGTTTGGAGTTTACGTTTCTTCCAAGTTAGACAAGTTTGGTCAACACTTTAGATAAACACTTTGGACTTTTTATTTAAATTTGTAAAAGGACTTGCTATAGTATTTAGGATTATGTTCTAAGTCAAAGGGTTACTCCCAAGTTAAAAGGTATAACTAACATAAACCCACCTTTCCAAAGAGTATCATGACTCAACAGGGTCCAAATGACTTGCCAGTAATCTAACTGCCTGCTAAAACAAAATTCAATACTCTTTAGAGAAATATAATAATAGAATTCAGACTTTCTACAATATCATCCACAATGCTCAATGCATAATCAAAATTACTAGATTTGAAGAAGCAGAAAAAAATCTGTCTCATAGCCAAGGAAAAACACAATCAATAGAAATACCCACACAATGAGGATATTGGAATTGGCAGACAAATACTATAACTATTATGAACATGTATAAGAATCTACAGAAAAAATGAGTTTAATGGATGAAGTGATAGGTAATTTTAGATACTTGAAAGATGATGATATAGGAGTCAAAGCATACCACCAAAAAAAGTCATCAGATCACAAAGGAAGACAGCAAGATAACAAGTAAAGAACAAAGCAATTACAAAACAATCAGAAATAATTAACAAAATGGCAATAGTAAGTCCTTACCTATCGTTAATTGTTTTAAAGGTAAGTGAATTAATTCTCTAATAAAAGGTCATAGAAGGTTGAATGGATTTTTAAAAATCAAATGATATGCTGCCTACATGAGAATAATTTTAAGAACACAACAGACTGAGAGTAAAGGGTTGGAGAAAGATATTTCAAACAAATGGTTACCAAAATAAAGCAAAGGAAGCTATACCTATTTCACACAAGATAGACTAAGTTATAATTATAAAGAGGACAATCTATCAAGAAGATGTATTTATTATAAATATGCACTCAGTACCTAAATATGTAAAGCAAATACTAGCAGAACTAAAAGGAGGAAGAAATAGCAATGCAGTAGTAGCTGGGGACTTGAATACCCCACTCTCAACAATGGATACATCATCCAGATGGAGAACCAATAAGGAAACAGCAGATTTGAACAATGCAATAGACTGAATGGACCTAATAGGCATATACAGAAAGTTCCATCTAACAGCTGCCTACTACACATTTTTCTCAGGTGCACACAAAATATTTTCTAAGGTAGATCATATATTAAGCCACAAAACAAGTCTTGATTAATTCAAAATGATAGAAATAATATCAAATATCATAATGATATGTAAGACATTTACACTGAAAACCACAAAAGAATGATAAGAGCGATTAAGATTGAACTAAATAAATGGAAATATATATCATGTTTACACATTAGAAAAACCATTAATATTAAGATGTTCTTTCTCCCCATATATATTCAAATGCAATTTTAAAAGCACAGGAGAATCTGTTTAAATGGCACCTACTGGCAAAATGTTGCATATTTGAGCATCAAAATTATTAACTATGAGATTACTGTTCTTCATATTCCAATTTCATGTTCCTTTCTACATGCCTACCCCTTCCTGAATCACCCTGCTATGGGACTCTTAATTGAGTTCAGTAGTAAGAGTAAAATAGGTTTACTATATCATGTTTTTAGCATAACTATTTTGAATAGTGTGGTCAAAAATATGAAATTATTAAAAACTTTTTCTTAACAAAGAAAACATAGAGTTGGTAGTCCTAAATAAGAATATGCTTCAAAGATTTTTTTAAAAACACTCTTTGCATAGAAAATAAAATTATGCTATTTCTTTTCCCATAAGCATTATAATATTATAGACACAATGATATAAGGAAACATTTGTATTAATAGTTTCACTATGATTAGTATTAGAATTAATTTAATCCTCTTATGTTAAAATAAGGGATTAAGATCCAAACAGTTTACATGATTTACCCAAAGACAGAGTTCAATACACTTTAAGATCTTTGAGATAGAATTTTATTCATTTTATATCATTAACTCCCAGCTCACAGTAGGCTTTCAATAGCTTTTGGTTGAATTAGTGCATGCTAAATGAAGAGTGAATGGTAGGGATAGGAGCCTACCAGGGTCCTATCTGGTCTCAACCAAGAATCCCGGAATCAACAAAGAATTAATTAGAAAAAATTCCATGGGGATTTTATATTTAAAGAGAGTGTATTTAGCAATACTAAACTGAAAATACAATCAAATAAGAAATAATAAAAAATTTCAATTTGTTACTTGTGCTCTTAGAAGACAGCGTTTATACATGGTGGTAAATTTTGAGTTCTCTACTCAAGAGAGAACATTCTGACCCATATAATCTGAAGATTATATGTAACAATAAAAGATTTGGACACTCTACTGTCCTCTCTGTCCTAGACTCCCTTGTGGCAGGCTTCTCTCATTTTAAACACTGTAGCTTAGGGAGGTACCAGATCAAAGTGCTTTGTGTGTCCATAGAACAGAATATAGCCCATTTTCTTATCAGGAACAGACCAGAAACCTTGGCCTCATGAACACTGAGTTTTCACCCACAGAGCAAATATCGATAGAACAAGCAGGGGTTTCCATAGAATCATCACTATTACTTAACAAATGTCTTCTGACAGGCCAAAAGTTCTTTCTTATAATATTTACTTTTATAAAATTCCAATATAATCTATGTAGAAAACTTAAATATTTCAGATTCTACTAATTTGGAATTTGTGATCTTTCAAGTCTCGTTCTTGAATTCACCTTTGCCTCATCCACAAACAAAGCACAAATAAAGCAAATTAAGAAATAAACAAGGTAGATATATAAAAATATATGAACCTACTATTAAAAGGATTATTTCACATGAAACTGAAATGCAAATCATACATTATTTTAATCCCTCATGATAGCAAGGACACACAGTCTACCTCTAGCAAATGGGATACTGTACATAAAGTTATAGTCTGTAAATTTATAAAAGGACTCTACAAGCTCTGACAAGCCCTGATGTTTACCCTGTATTCACTGAACTCTTTTTTCCAGTGTCATGGGGAAAGGTAGCTGAATAAGAAAAGTCACTAGTCATTGTGAGCCTTTGGGACAGTCACTGGTGCCTGTTTTCTCTTCTGTAAAATGAGAACATTTGATCAGGAGAGCTTAAAATTCTTTCACACTCTGATGTTCTATAAGTCAGAGTCTTATTTATGAAGAGCCTACAATTTCAGTGAGAATAAAAGCCATGAAGAAAAAGTGAAAATATCTATTAATATCATACTAAGTACCAAAATTATAGAAAAGTCAAAAAATAATATAGGAATTTGGAAGGATAGATGACTGTGGCATGGAGTAGTTAAAAATAATTTTAAGATGACAGATTGGCTCTTGAAGACAAGATAAGATTTGTATGAAGGAGGGAGGTATTATGAACAAGAGGCAAAAAAAGGACCCCAACAATAGACAGTTTTAAATATGAGGCTAAGGAATACGGATTTTATCTAAATGGCAATGGGCAGTGGCTAGAGGTTTGAGCCAGAGAATAGTAGAAGGAAGAAGCATTTCAAAAAGATGAATAAGGCACTAGCATGACAGTGGCCTGGAGAGGAAACTAGAGCCAGAAGATGAGTTGTGAAGCCCCTTCCCTTATAAAAGTGAGTGTTCTGTTGGTGGGAATGTAAATTGATACAGCCACTATGGAGAACAGTATGGAGGTTCCTTAAAAAAACTAAAAATAGAATGACCATATGACCCAGCAATCCCACTACTGGGCATATACCCAGAGAAAACCATAATTCAAAAAGACACATGCACCCCAGTGTTCACTGCAGCACTATTTACAGTAGCCAGGACATGGAAGCAACCTAAATGCCCATCGACAGATGAATGGATAAAGAAGATGTGGTACATATATACAACGGAATATTACTCAGCTATAAAAAGGAACGAAATTGGGTCACTTGTAGAGACGTGGATGGATCTAGAGACTGTCATACAGAGTGAAGTAAGTCAGAAAGAGAAAAACAAATATCGTATATTAACGCATATATGTGGAACCTAGAAAAATGGTACAGATGAACCGGTTTGCAGGGCAGAAATTGAGACACAGATGTAGAGAACAAACGTATGGATACTAAGGGGGGGAAAGTGGCGGGGTGGGGGTGGTGGTGTGATGAATTGGGAGATTGGGATTGACATGTATACACTAAGATGTATAAAATAGATAACTAATAAGAACCTGCTGTATAAAAAAATTTAATAAATAAAATTTTTTAAAAAAACAACTAAAAATAGAACTACCATGTGACCCAGCAATCCCACTACTGGGCATATACCCTGAGAAAACCATAATTCAAAAAGAGTCATGTACCACAATGTTCATTGCAGCTCTATTTACAATAGCCAGGACATGGAAGCAACCTAAGTGTCCATCAACAGATGAATGGATAAAGAAGATGTGGCACATATATACAATGGAATATTACTCAACCATAAAAAGAAATGAAATTGAGTTATTTGCAGTGAGGTGGATGGACCTAGAGTCTATCATACAGAGTGAAGTAAGTCAGAAAGAGAAAAACAAATACCATATGCTAATACGTATATATGGAATCTAAAAAAAAAGGTTCTGATGAACCTAGGGGCAGGACAGGAATAAAGACACAGATGTAGAGAATAGACTTGAGGACACGGGGAGGGGGAAGGGTAAACTGGGATGAAGTGAGAGAGTGTCATGGACATACATACACTACCAAATGTAAAATAGATAGCTAGTGGGAAGCAGCTGCATAGCACAGGGAGATCAGCTCCATGCTTTGTGACCACCTAGAGGGGTGGGATAGGGAGGGTGAGAGGGAGACGCAAGAGGGAGGAGATATGGGGATATATGTATATGTATAGCTGATTCACTTTGTTGTACAGCAGAAACTAACACAACATTGTAAAGCAATTATACTCCAATAAAGTTTGTAAAAAAAAAAAAAAGAAGAACAGAGCTACTAAAAGAATTAGGTTGATCAGTATGAGCTGATATGAAAAGTGTCCAGAGATTAGATTAGTTATTGCCTGTAAAGAGCTAGGTTGAGAGGCTGTATCTCTTTCCTATTGTTTGAAATTTCTTTTAATAATGTTATTTTTAATTTCAAAAAGGAGAATAAATTAAGTTGCCATTTGTAAAGGGTTCAAAAAAGGGTTGGGAGACTACTTGCTAAATGGTTTGTAGCAAGCATTTATATATCAGATTAAAGTTCGACTAATTGATCCTCGGGATCCGCCTATTCTAAAATTTTATGATTTTAATGTCATGTAAACAGAGGAGCATTCACCGTGATTTAATGCATCAGAGCGCCCAAAGGTAATATGGGATGGGCATAAGTCAGTGGTTTAGTCACTGAGATAGGACTCTGACAGTAGTTTTGTCACCAGCAAAGCCCACTGGGGTCCCTGGGAAAAATATGATGGAATCTAGGTGATCGGATAAGGTCTAACCTCTTCTTTTGTGCTTAGTCTAGTCTCACTTGCCTTAAGGGGGCCAAGCGCAGAGCCCCTACACCTAACGTGTGGGATTAGAGTTCCCAGCTCAGAACCACTGCACTCAGGACTTCCCTGGTGGCAGAGTGGTTAAGAATCCACTTGCCAATGCAGGGGACATGGGTTCAAGCCCTGGTCTGGGAAGATCTCACATGCTACGGAGCAGCTAAGGCCACGTGCCATAACTACTGAGCCTGCGCTCTAGAGCCCACAAGCCATAACTACTGAGCCAAAGTGCCAAGAGTAGCCCCCGCTCACTGCAACTTAAAGAAAGCCTGTGTGCAGCAATGAAGACCCAAAGCAGCCAAAAATTAATTAATTAATTAACAACAACAAAAAGAACCGCCGCACTCGACACCCCAACTTGGCACTCCATATGGAGAAGCGCTATGCAAGACACCTCAATTCAAGATGATGACAGTGAACCGTGTGCAGAGACGCTGCTGCACCCGGCACTGCAGTCGCCCTCCAAGAACTCCGCCCCTCTCTCCGCTGACAAGAACCCTATAAAGCGAGCCCTTCTACAGCTTGTTCAGGAGAGCGAGGACTCTAGAGCGAGAGCTCACACCTCTCCATTCTCTGATCAAAGAATAAAGCTTTCCTTTGCTTCTGAACCAAACTGGGTCTCATTCTATTGGCTCCAATAACACCAGGCAGGAGGACTCCTGTTGGAGCCCGACTCAAAAGGGTCGGTAACAATAAGATAAGGTCTAACCTCTTCTTTCATGCTAAGTCTAGTTTCACTTGCCTACAGGGGCCGTGTGCAGAGGCCTGCACCTAACACCTCGGATTACAGTTCCCAGCACAGAACCCCTGGGCCCAACACCCCAACTTGGCGTACCGTGTGGAGAAGCCCTGCGAGCAACACTTGAACTCAAGATAGCGGTGGGGTGCCGTGAGCACCCACGAGAACTCCGCCCCTCCCTCCGCAGCCCGGAACCCTACGAAGCAGCCTGCCCACAGCCTGTCCTGGGTGTGGACTTTAGAGCTTGAGCTCACACCTCTCCGTTCTTTAATCAAAGACTAAACTTTCCTTTGCTTCTGAGCCGCACTCAGTCTCATTCCACTGGCACGAGTGACCCCAGGCAGGAGGACCCTTGTGGGGACCCGACTTGAAAGGGTTGGTAATAGCTTCAGAAGAGCAACGAAGATGAAAGTTGGATCAAATGTGATTTTTAAAGTGTGGTTGATAGAAAAATAAAGGTGGAATAAGCCATTCACTTCAGAAAAGTAACTGAGAAAGAGAAGAGAAAAAATATGATCGTTTGATGGTTCAAATGAAGATACAGAAAACCACGCATGATTGGAGGAAAACACCGAAAAGAGAACCATTAGTTATTAAGTCATAAACCAACACTACTTAACATAGCTCAATATTCATGTATCTATTCATGTATCTATTTTGGTCAAAAATAGTTCTAAAACTCAGTTTTCACCCATTCAGATATGCTACTCTCTTTTAGGGTAAAATTGTATGTGAATTACTATGTTTTCCCTAGTACAGAGGCGCCTCTTAAAATGGAACTTGGTTCGATCTCCCACTCAGTAAAGTAATAAAAAAGCAGCCACCCAGCCACTTCCTAAAATAACTTCATTTAAAAGTTTTTTATTATCAGTATCTAAAGGTCCACAAACATATGCATCAAAGTAGCATTATTCTCCTCACCTACTGGGAGGTTCTGGAATTTTCATTTGTTATTCTTTGGTGTTAAATAGGAATAGTTTTTTGTACTACTAAAAATGTCTGCAGATGCAAGAAACATGCATCAGTTATTTAAACAATCATTGATATTTAACTCCAATCAGTATAAAAGCTAATTCATGCCCAAACATAACAAACATAAGCGTTTACCATCTAGGTCTATATCAGTTTACTGAGTCAATATTTTGAAGCTACACAATTTTGTTAAGGACAAAAAGGAGAATTCTCTTTGAAATATATACTCAACTATATCTTCATTCATCGGTATTTGTGTGGACATACCGCGTTGGTTTTTCTGCCATGTCAGGCTGAAGGAGCTGAAAACAAAGAAACAAAAACCTTTAAAAGATTACTTTAAAAGGCTACATTCCTACAATATAATTTAGATCAATAAGGGAGCCTAATATAGACATTATCCCTGGCTTTGGCTTCAGTCCACACTGTTAACCTGTTTTCAATTGTGGCTGCTTTGCTAGACAGGCTTCTATATAATAAATAATACTCAACTTATAATGTACAGTAATACATTTAATCATAAACACACAAAAAGCATCTAAAGGAAGGTAAACTCCCTTTTGAAACCAAAAGGACAAAGAGCATTGTTCTTCTTTAAAGAACTCTCTGGGCATGAGAAATGGAAATAGGGAATTTTGCTTTTCTTTTTCACTTTTTCTTTAGTGAAGTATAGTTGATTTACAATAGTATATTAGTTTTAGGTGTACAACTAATAGTATATTGCTTTCAGTGATTCAATATTTTTATAGATTATACTCCATTTAAAGTTATTACAAAATAATGTCTATATTTCCCTGTGCTGTACAATATATCTCTGCTGCTTATTTATTTTATAGGTAGTTGTTTGTGGCTCTTAATCATGTACTCCTATATCACCCCACTTCCTTCTTAAAAATTGCTAAAAGAACCAGGAAGACACTTATAATTACTTAACTTTCCAGAGTAACTTATCAGGGGAGGCTGGGGTGTTAGAGTGTACTTATTGAAGGAGAATTGCGAAAGCAGAACTTCTAAAAATCTAAACGACTCCCTTAGACAAGGAACTAAATTAATGATAGTTGTCATTTATGAAGCATTGTGCTGAGTGCTGATGTGCTTTATCTCCTTTAGTTCTCATAATAGATATGAGATACACATATTTTCATTGCCATATGCTAAAAGAGAAAATTCAGAATCAAAAAAATTAAGTAACTTACTTGCTCAAGATTTCAGCTATGCGGCAGACACAGGTCTGAACTGACTCCAAAGCTGGTGTTCTTTCTACTGTCCCCAGTTCTGGACCAAATATTCACTGTGTTTGCAACAGTTTGGAACAAGGGAGGAGAGGTACAAGAGAGCAAGCTGTGCTGATTTCTAAGCAACACTGCCTGAGAAGGACATGCTACCCTACTTTTGAGTATAACACAAAGATACTGAGACTATGAGGCATGTTTTAAAGGGAAATATTATATATAAGCATAGCAAAGAAAAGCAAACAGAATTAAAGAATGGCTCTGTATCATGGTATTTTCACTTGATATATCCTGAGGATTATTCCACTTTAGTATATAGATTTACCTCATTTTTTCCCTAATGGTAAATAGTGTTTTCTAGTACAAGTAGTGTTTTGTTCTATGGTATGGTTTACTCTAGTCTAGTATATATGAAGGTTCTATATTATTTAGCAGAACAATAATGGTGGGTATTGCAGTGATTTCCGAGCTTTAATTGCAATCCAACAGTAAACACTTAAACCACTGAAAAAGGGTTATTTCTTAACTTCTTATACTTATCCTACCTCAGAATTTGAAGTAAATTACTATAAATTTAAGAGTCTTGTGTTTCAGTTATGCAAATGAAAAAAATTCTAGAGATCTAATGTACAGCATGGTGACTACAATTAACAATACTGTATTTTATACTTGAAATTTGCTAAAAGAGTAGATCTTAAGCATTCTCCTCCCCCCCAACACACACACACACACACGCACACATGCACGCACACAGTGGTAACTATGTGAGGGGATGGATATGTTAGCTTGATTGTGGTAATCATTTCACAATGTATATATATATCAAAACATCACATTATGCACCTTAAATATATACAACTTCTATTTGTCAATTATATCTCAGTAACTCTGGAAAAAAAGAGAGGAACTTTTAAAAAATAAGAGTATCTCTGTGTAACTGCTGACTTTTTGGCAAGTTTGCAGAAGACGGTTTGAAAACTAGAGATACAAGTTATCTTATTTTTTTAAAACCTAATTAATGGTGCCTTAAACAAATAGGGGTTTACTTCTTTCACATAAATCTAGAGCAGAAGTTTACAAAGTATGGTCCCTGGGCCCCTGGGCCCCTGGGGATCCCTGACTCTCTTTCAGGGGGCCCATACGGTCAACTTTTTTTTCTAATAATACTAAGGTAATTTGCTTTTCCCACTGTGTTGACATTTGCACTGATGGGTCAAAAGCAATGGTGGCTAAAACTGCTGCTACTTTAATCAAGGTAGTGAGTACCATAAAGCATTTATACCGTATACAAGTGCGATGGCTCTCTTGAGCAAAACAAGTTAATGTGATTGTGAGAAATAGTAACTCCTTATTTTATGGAACACCAATTTCAACTACAAAAACAACTGACAAATACTAGTTTTTTAGACTTGGTTATTTCTAAGACAGTTTCTTGAAAATGAATGAAGTGTGCTTTATAGCATGAAGGAAAATAACTGAAAATATATGTTGTAAATGATAAAATTTGAACTTTAAAGTTTTTGGAGAACTTGTAACCACTCTCTTGACAACTTCCTAATACTTACAAACTTTCCCAAAAAGATTAGTGATGATATTAACAAACACAAATTTTTATATTGTATAATTAAATATGTCAGCATTAAATAAACTAGGGTTTTCCAACCTCAGTACTATTGACATTTGGAGCTATATAATCCTTTGTTATGCATTGTTAAAATGTTTAGCAGTACCTCTGGTTTCTACCCAGTAGATGTCAGTAGCAACCCCAGCGTGTGACAACCATTGCCACATATTGCCAAATATTTCTAGACATTGCCAAATATTTCCTAGAGGGTAAAATCATACCCAGTTAGGACCCACTGAGTTAGGTAACTCAGTAAACAGATATTTTCCAAATGGCCAGTGTGTGATATTACAAAGTCATACATGAGTTCAAGATCCATTTGGAGAGTGAGACAGACTAACAGATTGTGGTGTAAAAACTAAAAGTATATGAATATGGTTTCAGATTCTACATTGCAACTAATCTCATCAAGTTTTGGTGGGGTATCAAAGAAGAATATTCACAATTACATGAGAAGACTTATTAAAGGATTCCTTTTTCCAGCTATGTATCTATATGAAGCCAGATTTTCTTCAGAAACATCAACCGAAACAACATATTTCAAAAGATTAAATGTAGAAACAGATATAAGGATCCAGCTGTCTTTTTTCTCTTTTTATGGTATTAAAAAATACATAACATAAAATTTACCATTTTAAGTTCAGTGGCATTCAGTATATTCACTTTGTTGTGCAGCCATCATCTCCAGAAGTCTTTTCATCTTCTCAAATTGACATTTTGTACTCATTAAACAGTAACTAGACATCTCCATTCCACCTTCAGCCCCTGGCAACAATTGTAATGTCTGTCAATGTCCAAATTTAACTACTCTAGGTACCTCACATAAGTGGAATCACAGAGTATTTGACCTTTGTTTTTTAACTTTTTATTTTATATTGGAGTATAGCTGGTTAACAATGTTGTAATAGTTTCAGGTGCACAGCAAAGGGACTCAACCATACATATGCATGTATCCATTCTCCCCCCAACTCCCCTCCCATCCAGGCTGCCACATAACATTGAGCAGTGTTCCCTGTGCTGTACAGTAGGTCCTCGTTGGTTATCCATCTTAAATATAGCAGTAGACGTGTATTATTATTATATATATATAATATATTTATTTATTATATATAATATATATATTAATATATAAATATTATTATATTATATATAATTATATATATTATTTATATAATATATTATAAAAATATATATAATGCTATTATATATATAATATTCTACTGAACATCAGTAGACCTGTATTATATATTATATATATTCAATCATTATTATTGTATTTTTAGTTTCGTCAATATAAAATTCGGGAGGGGGGCGGTATTTCAGGACTGAGGAGAGCGACGGCTTGTGTGGTCACCTAGGGGACCGAGCAGTGACCCACGCGGGAGCTTCTGATTGGCAGGGGCTATGAGGGGTCCTCGGCCCTCTCAGAAGGCGCAGTTCTGCGAGTGCCGGGAGCGGGAGGTCCGGGCCCCCGGGGTCAGCGCGGCCCTGGTGAGAAGCAGACCCGTAAAAGCGGGCGGGAGTTCCGAGCCCTGCATATGGGAAGCGGTCGGCCCTGGGCGCCGCCGGCGCATGCGTATCGCAGAGCCGAAGCCAGCGCGGCGTGGCCGCCATTGCTTGGAGGCTTTCGTCAGAGCCCGGCTGGCGCCGGCGGCTGGTCCAGCCCCAGGGGCCTCGTCACTGGGCGTCATTGGCTCAGGCATCAGGGCCCTCATCACCCTCTCCCGCCTGGGTCCGGACGGGCGGCGGCGGTGTCGTCGTCAGGGGGCGGAGCCGCCCTGGGCGCCCTTTGTCTGTGGAGGCGGGTGAGTGCGGCCCCCGCGGGCCGGGCGGCGGGCGAGGGGGCAGGGCGGGCGGCAGCCCGGGGGCCCCGGGTCGCGGACGCCGCCCCTCCGGTCGACTCGGACCCCCCCAGCGGCGCCCTTAGGCTTCTTGGACACCCTCTGCCCCTTTGAAAGGAAGGCCTCCCCATTCCAAGATTACAAACCTATTTTCCTCTAATATCTTCTGCAATTTATTTTGGTATAGGCGTGGGTGGGTATCATTTTTGGAAAGTTTTCCCCATTTCAAGAGTATTAAAACATTCACCTTTATTTTCTTGTAATACTTTTAAAGGATTTTTTAAATAGCTTTTTTTTTTTTTTACATTTTAACCTACTGGGTATTAATTTTGTGATAACGTGTTAGATACGAATATGCCTTTTTCCTCGGTGGTCTTGCCATCATCTATTTTCCCACTGAATTGAGGTGACGCTTTTATTCTATTCTACAGGCGTGTGTACACTCGGATCTGTTTCTAGACTGTTTCACGGCCCTCACAGTTTCTGCACTGATACCATTTTGTTTTAATATGTGGCAGAGCAGATCCCCCTAATTGTGTCTTTTGACATAATGAGCTTTCTGTGTCTTTTAGTTATTTTGAATTGTGGGAAATGTAAAAGATACAAAAGTTACCATTTTATAAGAGACAGAGTTGACCATGGCACTTAGTAGGTGCTCTTATTAAATGGAGAATTTGTTGAAAGTCACTCTATTGCTGAAAACTTTTATATGCTTCCCTGCTGCCATCAGGATAATGTTTTAGTTTCTTAGCAGTGCCCTCAAAGCCCTTTATGACCTTAATATTGCATACTGCTTGGCCTTCCACCCTTGCACTTTATGCTGTAGCCCTACCAAACCACCCAAACAGGACACAAAACCCTCTGGGGAAAATTCATTAATTTAATGATATCAAAAGTTAAAGTTTTTGTATTTGAAAAGAACAAAGGGCTAAAAATTAGAGATATGAAGAAAATATTTGCAACATGTGTTAGAGAAAGTGTCCATAATATGTAAAGAGACTTGTTGAAAAAAGAAAAGAGAAAAAAGAAAAGTGGGCAAAGGATATGCACAGGTAATTTATAGAAGATACAGGAAACCAATGAAGAAAGTGCTTAACTTCATAAGTAACCATAGAATGCAAATGAAGACATATTTTTCACCCACTGGACTGGCAAAATATAAAAATATTGGTGATACAAAGTATTGAGGAAAGTGCAGGGGGGGAAGGGCACCGGTTGTACAGTTGAGGAAGTATTTTGGGTGGCAATTTGACTGCATTTACCAAAATGTTAAATGAGCTCACTCTGTGGTTCAGAAATTCTATTCTAAGATCTGTCCTGCAGAAATACTTGCACAGGTGCACAGGGAAGTATGTACAAAGATGTTTATTACAATATTGTTTGTAATTTGAGAAATAGGTACAGCTTAAATGTTCACTCTGGATATGGTTAAACATATTGTGATAGACCCATACAGTGGAATATTGTGCTGCTATAAAATAGAATAAGATAGTTTTTTATGTAGTTTATTGTGAAGTTAACACACAAAGAAAGATCTCTAAGACATTTAGTGAATAAAGGATGTTGCAGAACAATGAATATAGTATGGTGTGCATTATGTTAAGTATGTATGTGGTTATATTATGTATGTTCATAAATACACAGAAAAGGATGCAAACCAAGTGACTGACAATGAGTTACCTCCAGGGAGGGAAGCAGAGTAGAAGAGAAGTTGAAAGGCACACATACTTTACTCTGTGTACACCCATGTTTTGCATACTCATGTTTTTATGTAGTATGTGTAAAAAAAAAAAAAACCTTGTTAACATGTATAATCTGTGTAAGGAAAACAAAACAAAACAAAAACCCTCACACACACTTAGAACCTATACAGAGAGAAAAAAAAAACCCCAGGTTTTATAAGGTAAAATTTTTAAATATTAGCTCTTTTTAGAAAGCAGCAAAAATTAAAGACAGATGATAAAATGAAGACTATATTTGTTATCTATGTTATGACAAGGGAGTTGCTGGTTACTATCTGTGTTCAGAGGTCCCCAACACCATACTCAGGTTCAGTGATGTTCTAGAAGTACTCACGGAACTCAGCAAAACTGTTATACTCCCAGTAAGATGAGTATTACAGTGAAAGGATGCAGATTAAAATCAGCAATGAAAAAAAAGCATGTAAGGCAGGGTCCAGGAGAGACCAGGTGCAAGCTTCCAGTTGTCCTCTCTCAATGGACTTGTGCAAGTAGTTCTTAATTCTCCGGGCAATGATGTGTGGCCACATGTATGCAGCACTGCCAACCAGGAAAGCTCATTCAAACCTTGGTGTGCAGAGTATTTATTGGAAGTTGGTCATGTAAGCATGGCTGACCATCCATTTTGCTGACCTCCAGTCTCCAGCTCCTCCAGTGGGCAAGCTGATACCACGTGGCCCAAGGTTCCCACCATAAATCCCATTGTTAGCATAAACTTTTTGACCTGTCCCAAGGCCTCAGGTAAACAGAGACACTCTTAACAGACAGGATGTTTCAGGGGCTTATAGGTTATCTACCAGGAGCCAGGCCAGAGTCAAACCTTTCCTTGGAATATGCAGAGTTTGGACCATTCAGACCTGCTCATTTAATCCTTTATTGCAGACTATGTAATAAAGGACTCTGACAAATCAATAAGAAAAAGACAATATGGTAGAAAAGTGGATAATTGACACAAAAGGGTAATTTATAAAAGAAAAAATATAAAAGTTAAAAATGGTAAAAGTCCTACCTTACATGTTATCTAAGAATTGCATATTAAAGCAGCAGTTAAATACTATTTGTGTATTAGATTTAAAAACGATAATAACTAACATTGGCTAATGGTCACTGTCATATATTGATGAATATATAAAATGATACACCTTCCTGAACACCTTTTGCCTTCCTTTTTACCCAGCAGTTCCTCTGCTAGGAATTTATCCTAAGGAAATAGTCAGGCAAAATTATGCCAAAACTGTATAATGTTTGCTGTTGTCTGTAACAGCAGAGAAAGAAGGAGAGAGAGAGGCCTAAATGTCTATTAATAATAAACGTGTTAAATAAACTTTAGGTATCGCATGCAATGGAATATACTATGAGCCTATTTTTTTAATGAATATTTAGATTTTTGTTTTCTACCATGAAGTGATGTATACAATGTTATCAATTAAAATCCAGGTTTCAAAAAAGAAATAACATGCCATATTATAATGTGCATGAGTGTGTGTGTGTGTTTGTGAAGGAAAAGCCTGAAAGGCTATATCCCAAAAAAGTAATTGGTTATCTCTGGGTGATGACATTATAGGTGATTTTTTTTCTGCTTTTCTGTATTTACTAAAATTTTCATTTTAATATGTGTCAGAAAATAAAGTGAAGGTGTTTCCACAGTAGAGAAGGGGTGTGGAGAAAGATCTCTCTGGCTGCAGTGTGAAGAAAATGTTGGACTAAAGTCAAGGACCAGTTAGATGGGTGTGGCAGTAATCAAAGTGAGAGATGATACCTGAATAAAGGTAGTGGAAGTGAAGATGGAACACTCACTACGTGTTTAAGGAGGGAAATTTACCAGGATTTGACGTTTGATTGGGGAATGAGACTAAGGGAAAGAAAGAGAGGTCAGGAATGGCACTCAGGTTTCAGGTTTGGTAGCGCTATTCATTGAGACAGGGAATATGATAGAGTAAGAATAATATGTAAAATATATAAATACTGCTAACTAAGTGCTAATATGATCTAAATATTTACAAATATTTAATCCCTTAAGCCTCACAACAAACCCACGAGGTAGGTGGGGATGTCCAGTAAGAGTGTATGTGGTTATATAGCTCAAAAAAGATGATCAATGAAACCGTAGCAATGGGGGAACCACCTGAGAGTAAATAGACTACACTCAGCCCTTTGTGTTTTCGGCTTCCATATTTATATATTCAACCAACTGCAGATGGAAAATATTTGGAGAAAAAATTCCAGAAAGTTCCAAATAGCAAAACTTGAATTTGCCATGTGCAGGCAACTGTTTATGTAGCATTTATACTGTATTAGGTGTTATAAGTAATGTCATCTAGAGATGATTTAAAGTATACAGGAGGATATGTATAGTTTATATATAAATACTACATAGCATATTATATAAAGCATTTGAGCATCCTCAGATTTTGGTATCTGCAGTGGATTCTGGAACCAGTCCCCCAGGGATACCAGGGGATGGCTGTAAAAATAGAAGAGAATGAACACAAACACTAACAAACATAACTGTAGTACAAATGAATGACATAACCTCACTGAAGGAAGTGGCAAAGAAAAGAACTGACCTAAGTAACTTTAGGAACCACTATCTTGACTGGATACTCTAAGGTTAAAGACAAAGAGAACTCTACATAAATGCTGTAATCAAGCTAGTAAATGTGTTTCTCACAAGGGTATGAGTTAGTAATTCTGAAACTACTTTGTGTGTATACCAGAATTGAACAAATAAGTAAATATACTGTAGATAATGAGAGCCAACAATTTTTCACTGTTGGAAGAAAGAAGTTACCAATGAGAAAAGGAAGAAGACCAAAATGAGCCCTGTGGTATTGGATTGGAATCAGAGGTGTCAGTGTGAACTCATGGTATTTAATATATAGACAAACACAATAGAAGTATGTATATGTATGGTTGATATGCATACATATATACTTTGTAGCTCAGTCTCCTGGAGGGCCTAGAAGCAATGATACACCAGTAGCAAGCAGCACACCTGGTACCCAGATTTTTGTGTCTAAACACTTCTCCAATAAATGGAACCAGGGCTCTTTGGAGAAGTGGCGGATTCCAGGGATGGTCAGGGAAAATACAAGAGCCTAGAACATCTTTTTTTTTTTTTTTTTTTTTTTTTTTTTTTTTTAAATTTATTTATTTATTTTTGGCTGCTTTGGGTCTTCATTGCCGTGCGCAGGCTTTTCTTTAGTTGCGGCGAGTGGGGGCCACTCTTCTTTGCGGTGCGTGGGCTTTAGTAGTTGTGGCACGTGGGCCCAGCAGTTGTGGCTCACTGGCTAGAGCGCAGGCTCAGCAGTTCTGGTGCACGGGCTTAGTTGCTCCGCAGCATGTGGGATCTTCCCAGACCAGGGCTCGAACCCGCAACCCCTGCCTTGGCAGGTGGATTCCCAACCACTGCGCCACCAAGGGAAGCCCTAGAACATCTTATGGTGCCAGTAAGTGTTCAAAATAGCTGAGCTAGTCAGAATAACACAGGAGCCTCCTAATGGCCAAAGCTGGAACAGTTTGTATAATAAAATAATAATGTTTTGTATTTTAACTCATAGAATAAAACAAATATCCATAAATCCATACAGATATAAATAAATTAGAGCCAAGGAACAGCTTTTCCTTATGGAAAAATTCCAATTAATAATTAGTAGGAAAGAGGGAAATAGAGAAATCACCATTAAGCAAACACCATATTAATAATTGTTGCAGTGGAGAAACCTGGTAAACACCACCTTAACCAGGTGATAATGGTCAACGTTACCATTCATAAGACATATCTACATCATAAACCCATTCATATTATGCACTAAGAAAGACACAACATCACTTCTGTATTATTCTTGCTAAAAATCTTAACTTCATTCCAACCCTGAGAAAACATCAGACAAACCCAAATTGAGGGACATTCTACAAAATAATTCATTAGTACTCTTCAAAAGTATCAAGCTCATGAAAGACAGAAAACCTGGGGAGCTGTTACAGATTGGAGGAGACTCAGGAAAAATAAAAACTAAATGCCATGTGGGATCCTAGATCAGAGAATATTAGTGGAAAAACTGGTGAAATTTGAATAATTTGAATTAATAATATTGTTAAATTCTTGGTATTGATCATTGTACCATGGTTATGTAAAATGTTAATATTAGGACAAGTAGGGTAAATGGTAATTAAGAACTGTGTACTACTTTTGCAGCTTTACTGTAAGTCTAAAATTGGTTCAAAATAGAAAGTTAAAAAATAAAAAAATAGGGCTTCCCTGGTGGCGCAGTGGTTGAGAATCTGCCTGCCAATGCAGGGGACACGGGTTCGAGCCCTGGTCTGGGAAGATCCCACATGCCGTGGAGCAACTGGGCCCGTGTGCCACAATTACTGAGCCTGCGCATCTGGAGCCTGTGCTCCGCAACAAGAGAGGCCGCGATAGTGAGAGGCCCGCGCACCGCGATGAAGAGTGGCCCCCGCTTGCCACAACTAGAGAAAGCCCTCGCACAGAAACGAAGACCCAACACAGCCATAAATAAACAAAAATAAATAAAAATTAAAAAAAAAAAAAAGTAAAGCACAGCTTTAGTAAGAGTAATCTAAGAGCACGTACAGTTCACTTGCTCTTACCAAATCAGAAATCCTTCCACCAATTCCTTTAAAAAAAAATAAAAAAAAATAAAAAAAAATAAATAAAAAAATAGAAGAACAAACACCAGAACCCTTTCATTTACT
Source organism: Balaenoptera musculus (assembly GCF_009873245.2). NCBI lineage: Eukaryota > Metazoa > Chordata > Mammalia > Artiodactyla > Balaenopteridae > Balaenoptera > Balaenoptera musculus. Next base: position 72,935,531 of record NC_045799.1, read on the forward strand.
CATTTAGCAAATATTTGATACATATCTACTATGAATCACATACCGGGCCTTGAAATTAGAATAGTTAAGCAAGACAGAACAGATTCCTGCCTTCATGGAGGTTAACATCACACAGTAGTGAGATATAAATAAAGATGGATAACTGTACAATAATTACAACAATAAAAAGTGCTACCTAAGGAAGGAAGGTATGAACAAGGGGGCCTCACTTGGTCCGTGATGTCAAAATCTTACTTGATTTAAGCTGAGACCCGAAGGAAGCATAGGTATTGCTAGGGGAGGAGGTGGGGGTGGATCCCACACATGACACATTTAAACACCTAAAAGCAGGATGCTGTGTATGAACCCTCAAAAAGCAAACAGCAGAGTGGCTTGAGAGGGAACAGGAAGCAGGTCGTAGGTTTCTTTATGGCTTTGTACTCCAGCCTAAGGAAGCTGCTGAAGAATTTCAAGTGAGGAACTGATACAGTCAGGTTAAAATCTTTTAAAGATCCCTTTACTTCAAGTGTGGAGAGAGCGAGAGTAGATTTTGGAAAATCATAAGGAACAACAATATGTGAATGGTAGACACAGGAAAAGGGATTAGAACATAGCCCACTGAAGTAAAGTGAGACGCAGCTGTCAGCAGTACCAGATACCATCAGAGCTCAAGAAAGCAAGAAGTAATGAGGTCCACTGCATGAACTACAAAAGAGAGCTTGGTATTCTTGACCAGAGCAATTTCAGGGGAGTGCTGATGGCAGAACAGAAGCAAGATTACAGAGAATTGAAAAATAAATGGTAATGAGGAAGTAGAGACAAGTATCGACAATCCTTAGAAGAGTTATGGCCTTGAATAAAGAAAGAATGGTAGTTGCAAAGGGGTGTAAAAACCAGTGAAAAATTTTAATGTTGGGAGAGACATTAAATGATTTTAAATGATGATAGGAAGGAGTCAATAAAAGTGAAAGATAAAGTTGAAGATCTAGGAATGAGAAGATAGGTGCTAGATTCGTGCCTGTAGGGAGGCTGGAGAGAACGGACTGATTCCAGGGAAGAAATACTTGGTAATGCAAATTCTTGGGCCAATAATATCTCCAGAGGTGCTATTTCATGAGATCTAGGATAGGACCAGTGAGTCTGCTTTTCAACAAATACCGTGATTCAAGTGATCTTCAGACCACACTTTGATAAACACTGCTCTTTTGTCTATTTTCCCTCGATCTATTAAACCACTACTCCTGCCTTCATTTTCTTCCCCATCTAGTCTAGAACCTAGGTCTCCCGATTCACAGTCTAGTGTTGTGTAAGGTAAGAAAGATTTCAGAAGTAGTTCGGCCCTAGAAGTGGGTGACTGAAGTAGAATGATGGTGAAAATCATTGGGATTGAGGGTGTGAAGGAAACGAAAGGCTCTGATAGTTGTTGTGAGTTCTTGCTTGCATCAGAATCACTTGTGGGGCATTTAAAAAATATGTGGATGCCAGAATTCTTCTCAACAGATTCTGATTTAGTAGCTCTTGGGTAGAGCCTTGCCCTATATATATATATATATATGCATCTGGCCCTATATATATGCATCTGTTGTGTCATTTTAAATCTGGGCTGAGTCTAATGCACAGCCCAGATTGAGAACCACGGCATAGGTTTTCTATGGGCAGTGAAGTTCACTCAGATTTTTGGAAGAGCTTGGGGTGAAAATGAAAACTGTTAAGCCAGAATCATTCTTCCTCTGAATTGACTATAATTCTAGTATTCTTTAAGCAGTCAAGGGAATTTGTTACTTTCCCAGCCATCATGGTTACTTGTTTGAAAAAGACTGGCAATTCTGCAGTCTCTTTCTCTGGAAAGCTCCACCCGTTTGTTGTATGAGGAATTGCACAGTTTGTGGGTCGGGAGTGGTTCTCTTTTTTTGTTCTTTCCAATATAGGAATTAAAAGGGAAATTATGAAAAGAAAGGGATCAGATTTTTTTTAAAGGAAAAGGGAGAAAACAAGTAAAAAACTCCAGTGTATACTAGAAAGAGCCCAGGGCTGAATCAGAAGACCTAAGTGTTCTAGAACCAGCTGTTTCACTTAGCTCTGTGATTAGAGGTTCATTAAGCCAAGAACTCATTAAACTCAGAATCCTTCATTAAACCAAGGAACTGAGAACTAAATCAGCATTTCCAAAGGTGTATTTTAAGGAACCCTAGTCCCATCAGATGCCATAAAAAGTATTCTCAGGGGACTTCCCTGGTGGCGCAGTGGTTGAGACTCTGCACTCCCAATGCAGGGGGCGGGGGTTCAATCTCTGGTCAGGGAACTAGATCCCATATGCATGCCGCAACTTAGAGTTCGCATGCCACAACTAAGGAGCCCACGAACTGCAACTAAGGAGCCCACCTGCCACAACTAGGACAGCGCAACCAAATAAATAAGTAAATAAATATTTTTTAAAAAAAGTATTCTCAAACTAGCTATATTTGTATACAATGTGTAATATATTTGAAATGTTCCTCATTGCCTTGGGTCCACACATATAAAGGAGAAACCCTGTCCATTAACATGGTTAGTGCTGTTTTTGTTGTTGTGAATAAATGGTTTTCAGGTGATTGGGTTTGAAACCTCAGGACATCCTCGTAGATTCTACCTGACTCTTCAGACCATAGGACCTTTTTAGAGCTTTTGCTTGGTAAAATAAGGACCTGGTTCTTAAAGTGCTTTTAAATTACTCTTGAAAGGTCTGCCTCTTAGTCAACTGGTTGTAAAATGTTAGAATCGTGCCATGTCTTGGCTTGAATGGCTTCCTTATCTAACAGGGCCACTCCATTGGAACTGCAGTTTTCTCTTTTTCTCAGAAATGACTTCATTCTTCATTTCTATCAATAGTTTTTGAGAAAAGTTTTTCAGGTCAACTTTTGTGAGCAGAGAACAAATGTATTCTCTCATGATTATTAGCAGATCAGTACATTTCACTCTGTTGTTGGTATTGGTGAAACACCTGTTTTTTCTTCTTTCTGAGGAGAAGACAACTCTATCTGAAAGTCTTCCTCTGGGCAAGGACCACATGTTTTCTGTTCTGAGAAGAAGGTGGGAGAGGACTGAGGCTAAGTTTGTTGTAGTTGATGCATCTGTACATCTCTGCTCTTTGTAATCTGAGGAATTCTAAAAATGCTTTTTGTTTGTTTTAAAGAATTCCACATCCTACGGTGCTCTATCTTTATGAATGAATAGTTTGTATGTCTCTTTATAGACTCCCTAGGTCCCTAGGTGACTGACACTGCTGGATTTCTTCTGCTGACTCTGGTGCATCTCATTACAGGTGCTCAACCTGAAACTGCTCAACCAGGAGGCAGATTTGAATATCATAGTGAAGTCTGTACATGAAGGATTGATGCCTTTAGGGAAAAAAACGAATGTAATAGCCACTTTCAGGAACCTCTGCATCTCAACTCTGCATGAACAAGGCAAGATTCTGAGAGTGGCTGCTCCTGGGAAGCAGAAGTCATTCTCATGGATATCCACTGGCTCCTGACCCTCTCATGAGTTGAGGCACCTTTAATACCTGGGAGTGGCTGTTTCCTATAAGGCACTGGGAAAAATCAGCCTTCAGGGACTGACAAGGATACTGAAGCTGCTAGTACTGGTGTATCTCCTGACTGTCATGCTAGAAGAGAACAAGGCTTTGGGGACATTACAACTTAAGAACTGCAAAGAGGTGTAGTCATCCTGGTGGAGGACTGAATCCAGGTACTCAAAAAGGAAAGCGAACATTCTGAAAAATAAAAGAGTGAAATCTCATTTCTATATTAGAAGGGTCATCTTAAAGAGAGTAGAGGAGATGTCTGGAGTTTGAGGTTAGGGATGAGTTTATCCCCTTAAAGGGTAAGAATAGGCCCTTAACATATGTTCTCTGCATCACCTCATCTCAGTGGTTCTCATTTCCCACTTAGAATCACTTGGAGACTTCAGAATTTAAAATGCTGTTGCCCAGGATCACCCTAGACCATTAAATCCAAATCTCTGGGAATAGGGGCTAAGCATTGGCATCTTTTTAAAATTCCCCAAATGTGTAGCTAGGGCTGAAAACCAGTGAGCACCTTTGAGCTTCCCATATGTCACAACAAGTGGAGTTATACTACAGAGGAGAGAAAGTCCTGCATTATGTTCCTCAATGTGATAGAGGAACAAGAATGTCACAGTTAAGTCACCCAGCCTTTAGGCTTATGTCTTAGAGGGCTTCTCTCTAAACCATTTGCCATCCTAATCCAAAACAAAAGCCCCAAGATTTAGGTTCAGCCTTAATGTCATACGTTGACAAGATTCTTCTTTTCTCTTTTTCCCAGTAATGCCTTCTCAGAATGCTGTACTTTCCCTGGAGGGAAACATGGAGAAGGAAATGAATGTTGGATCACAGATACAGCGGTCTCAGGTAAGTTCAGTTTTACTCTCCTCTGAAGTGCTATTATAGTTCTCAGAATGCGGGCACTTTTATTTTTCAATTTTCAGAAGTACTAAGCCCCCAAAATCCAGAGCACTTGAGACTCTTGTGACAGATGCTGATCTCTACGGGATGTTTCCCACTCTCCTTACGTGCCCCTTTATAGCTCTTCTCTCCTTCAGCACTTTTACCAGATCATGGACTCATGTCTGAGCTAGATGTTGTAAAGGTAACACAAGAAGCCATAGACTGTGTTTTAATCACCCTTCCCTTAAATAGCTCACTAGAATTCAAACAACACTTGCCACTGTGTCTGCAAACAATGAATGATGCCCAAGTCACTGTGACTGCTTGAAGGTAACAGGACTGTTAATGTACCTGAGAACATCTGTTGACACAAGTTAGTATTTATCAAGAATCTGTTGTATCTCTTCCAAAACCTGTTTAAACCTGTTGTTACAATTTGATTAAGTATGATGTAAATCTCTATGAGGTATAAGTATGATAAGTTGTTTCTATGAAAACTAGTTGAATGCTTTGGAAAGACTCAGTAAATGCCGGTCACCTTTTAAAATATTGCTGTCAAATTAGGTGTGAGCAAAACTGTAAAACATTGAAGGAAAATCCTAAAAATCTCAGAGGGTTCTACACCAGTATTATTTCCTAAGAGTCATTTGCTTGTTCTGATTTAATGAAACAGGAAGTGATACATTTTGGATATGGGCCCTCAATCATTAAAATCATTCTCATATCAAAAGACAAGGGAATAAATGTACACTTATGTATTTTAAATTTAAATGTTTAAATCTTTGAGATATTGTTTATGGATCTCCACTTTAACCAGCTGGTACATACCAGATACCAGTCTTGATTGCTTCAGAAAGGAGGACTTCTGTTGTTCCACGTTGTTATGAGATAATCATTATCCACAGGTAGCAAACTCATTGGAGGAGATTTTTTAAAGCCTACATCACACAATTAATATTCAGAAAAGTGTAATGTTGGGTTCTTCTCTGAATGCCAAAGACAACAAATACAGCAGGTGCTCAGAGAGGACAGAAGTCCAATTAAGACTGGAGTGGTGGGGGCTTCCCTGGTGGCTCAGTGGTTAAGAATCCGCCTGCCAGTGCAGGGGACATGGGTTCGAGCCCTGGTCCGGGAAGATCCCACATGCTGCGGAGTAGCTAAGCCCATGTGCCACAACGACTGAGCCTGCGCTGTAGGAGCCCACGTGCCACAACTACTGAAGCCCGCACGCCTAGAGCCTGTGCTCCGCAACAAGAGAAGCCACTGCAATGAGAAGCCCACACACCGCAACGAAGAGTAGCCCCCGCTCGCCGCAACTAGAGAAAGCCCGCGCACAGCAATGAAGACCCAACGCAGCCATAAATAAGTAAATAAATAAATAAGACTGGAGGGGACCAGGACTTCCCTGGTGGTCCAGTGGTAAAGAATCTGCCTTCCAATGCAGGGGGCGCAGGTTCAGTCCCTGGTCAGGGAACTAAGATCCCACATGCCGCAGGGCAACTAAGCCCGCGCACCACAATTACTGAGCCCCCAGGCGCCTCAACTAGAGAGCCTGCGTACCGCAAACTACAGAGCCCCCGCGCCCTGGAGCCCATGTGCCACAACTAGAGGAAGAAAACCTGCACGCCACAACTAGAGAGGAGCCTGCACGCTGCAGCTAGAGAGAAGCCCGCGTGCCGCAATGAAGAGCCTACGCACCACAACTAAGACCTGACGCAGCCAAAAAAATTAAAAAAAAGAAAAGAAAGGGAAAAATAAGAATAGAGGGGCAAGGGAAGACTTCATGAGGAAAGGAGAGTTTGAATTTGTGCTGATATGAGATAGTATTTGGACATTAGAGAAGACAGGAAATAGAACTTGAGCAAGAGCAGGGACCATAAGGAGACCGTCTGCCGAGCTTTAGCATTTATTCGGTATCAGTGCTTTGGGTTGCAAGGAATAGATTCACTCAGTTTACTCTTAATTGTAAGGCTCCCCACAGACAGGGATAGAAAGACATTGAGAACTAAGGTAGCGTATCTGCTTCTTGGCATTCTAGCCAGAGGAGTTTGCTTTAATTTTCCAGAACCATTTACTTTGTTCAGAAGAAAGATGATTCATTCATTCAACAAGTATTTTTTGAGCAGTTGCTATGTGCCAGAAATTGTGCTTGGCATCAGAACTACATCAGTGAGCAAAACAGTCATGGTCCTAAACCCAAGTTGTTTAGCAGAGACAGACATTCAGCAGATATACTAAGGAATTGCAAATTGAGATGTGTATTATACATAATAAGAATAAGGCGTTGTGAATATGCATTAGGGAATCAGGGAAGAACTTTCTGGGGAAGCGAAATTTAAGGTGGGATGTGAAGGAGAATATAGGAGTTATAAAAAGTAAGTAGACCATCTCTACAATCTCATAGCAACATCTGTTCACAGGTTGCAACCCAATTGAACTGCTGTATACCTGGGCACCAGGGCACTGGAAAGAATAAGAAATTTGTATCTGCTTATATTTACACAAAGAAACTCTAGAAGAATACATAAAATACTGATAATAGCGATTATCTGTGGGAATGGAGGTGGGGACCAGGTCAATTGTACCAGGAATGTGAGACCTTTTTTGAACCGTATAAATACAACTGTTCAAAAATATTTTAGGGCTTCCCTGGTGGCGCAGGGGTTAAGAATCCGCCTGCCAATGCAGGGGACAGGGGTTTGAGCACTGGTCCGGGAAGATCCCACATGCCGCAGAGCAGCTAAGCCTATGCGCCACAACTACTGAGCCTGCGCTCTAGAGCCCGCATGCCACAACTACTGAGCCCACGTGCCACAACTACTGAAGTCTGCGCGCCTAGAGCCCGTGCTCCGCAACAAGAGAAGCCACCACAGTGAGAAGCCCACGCACCGCAACGAAGAGTAGTCTCTGCTCGCTGCAACTAGAGAAAGCCCGCGTGCAGCAATGAAGACCCAATGCAGCCATAAATAAATAAATAAATAAATAAAATTTATTAAAAAAAATTTTTTTTAACTATAAACAGTGTACCAGAGAAAACTAAATTGGATATAATGAAGCTTGATGACAGCTTCTGAGGTCAATAAAAAAGCAGATTTGGAAAAAAAAAAAAAGTAAGTGGAAAAGAGCATTTTAGGCATGTGCCAAACATCATGTACAAAAACTATGGGTATATTTGAGAAGTCAAAAGAAGGCCACTGTTGTTGGAGTGGACGGAGAGGGGGACTTGGAATAAACTTGGAGAAGTATGCAGGGGCTACGTATACAGGGCTTTATGACCATGATAAGAAGTTCAGTTTTTATTCTAAGTGTAGTGGAAAGCCTTTGAGAGAATTTAAGCAAGGTAGTAACATAATAAGTAACTGAATTCTACTTTAAACATCACCCTGGTGCATGCTAGATAGTAAGTGCATTTGTGAAAGGCAAGAAAGGAAAGGGGAGAGATCCCTTAGGAAGCTATTGCAGTATTCTAGATGATAGAAAGTAATACCTTAAAATTAGAAGATGTAGAAAAATAGGTGGACTTGAGTGCTTTGCTCTGGGAAACAGCAGAGATTAGTGAGAGGGATAAAGACAAAGGAAGAAAAAAGATGACTTCAAAAAATGTAGCCCACGTAGAGAATGGACTTGAGGACACGGGGAGGGGGAAGGGTAAGCTGGGACGAAGTGAGAGAGTGGCATGGACATATACACACTACCAAATGTAAAATAGATAGCTAGTGGGAAGCAGCTGCATAGCACAGGGAGATCAGCTCAGTGCTTTGTGAACACCTAGAGGGGTGGGATAGGGAGGGTGGGAGGGAGACACAAGAGGGAGGAGATATGGGGATATATGTATGTATATAGCTGATTCACTTTGTTACAAAGCAGAAACTAACACACCATTGTAAAGCAATTATACTCCAATAAAGATGTTAAAAAAAAAAAAGATGTAGCCCAGGAAATAGCAGGGTAATGGTAGATCAGACCATGTCACTCCTGTTCTCAAAACGCATGGCTCCCATTTCACTCAGAGTAAAAGCCAAAGTCCTTATGATGTCCTAAACAGTCCTGCAGAATCCGGACCTGTTACCTCTCTGACTTCATCGTTTACTTCTCCCCCTTGCTCATTCCACTCTAGCTACCCTGGCCTCATTCATCGTCCTTGATCATGCCACACACACTCTTGCCTTTGTACTGTTAACTTTTCAAGTCTTTTCTCCATTGTCACCTCTTCAATGATATCTTTCCTGACCACCTTATATAAAATTGCAACTGCCTCACCTCCACATTCTCAAACCCTCTTCCTCTATTCTTCTTTTATCTTCTAACACACTATGTAATTTACCTAGTTATCATGTTTATCGTCTACTTCCTCTGCTAGAGTTTCATAAAGGAAGAGAATTTTAGTCTCTTGTTCACTAGTATATCTCAAGCACTATAGTTGGCACGTAGGAAGCACTGAATAAATAAATATCTGTTGAACAAATACGAATTTAGCATATAATATAGGTCACATCTCAAACCAGTGGTGAAAAGATGGGTTATTCAATAATTGATGGTATTTCTGTGGAGCCACCTGGAAAAAGGTAAAGTTGAATCCATACCCCATACTTTACATCAGAATAGTCTTCAAACTGATCAAATATTTAAATGTGAAAAATTAAGGCATAGAAGTTACACAAGAATAAAATGGGAGAATTCCTTTATAGCGTTCACTGAGTAAAGACTTTCTAATTACAACTGAGAATCCAGAAGCCATAAAAGAAAAAATGGATGGGTTCAACTCTTTAAAAATACCCAAAAATCTGTATGAGAAAAGAAAACTGTAAGCAAAGTAAAAAGACATGTCAAATTCGGAAAAATATTTTTGCTACTCAAATTGTAGTGGGGTAATCTTTCTAATAATAATAGTAGTCTTTCTAATAATAATGAAACACTCCTCTAAATCAGGTAAGAGATTAGGAGTCCAATTGAAAAAATGTACAAACAACATAAAAAGACAATTCACAGGAAAGAAAATTCAAATGCATCTTAAACACAGGAAAAATGTTCATCTGTACTCATAACAAGAGGAAATTTAAATTAAAACTAGAGAAAGCTTGACATTTTATCACCAAGCTTTGTATTTCCTACGGGGTTGATATTTTCCACAAGCTTGATAACGTACTCTCTTGGCAAAACTTTGGGAAAACAGACACTCTCTTACATTGCTAATGTGAGTGTGTGGCAGATTGCATTTCCAGAAAAATGACCAAATATCTGCCATCCAAAATGCTTTCTATACAATGACTTTGACATTCATCCCATCAAGAGACATCGAGGTCAGTGTTCCCTCCATTGAATCTGTGCGAGCTTGTGACCGGTAGAAGTGAAACTATGTGACTTTCAAGGCAGGTCATAAGAGGCAGTAAGACTTCCGCTTCATTCTCTCATGATGCTTGGTCTAAATCCAGCCACCTTGCCACACACACACACAAATCCAAACAGCTCATGGAAAAACCTACATGAAGAGGAACCAAGGCCCACAGACCTGGCTGAGCTCTCAGTGAGAGCCAGTACCAACTTGCCAGCCATGTGAGTGAGCCATCTTGAAAGTAGACTCTCCAAACCACAGTCAAGCCCTCCCAGCTGATGCCATGTAGATCAGAGGCAAGCTGTCCCCACTAAGTTATGCCCAGATTACAGATTTGTGAGCAAAATCAATGATAGTTGCTGTTTTAATCCCCCAAGTTTTGAGGTGGTTTATTATGCGGAGATAGATAAATAACTGGTACAGATTTTGTTACCTGGAAGTGGTGTGCTACCAAAACAAACATAGAACATGTGGCATCGGCTTTGCAGCAGAGCCAGTTGAACAAAGGGCAGAAGATGGAAAGGAAAAGGTTATTAGTAGAATCATAATGGCCTCAAGGAGAGTTAGTGGAGGCCTATGGGACCTTTCACAGGGCTTAAAGGATAATAAGGAAAATCTTACTATGAGCTGGAGGAAAGGGGAAGCTTGAAGAAGGAATTTTGGTCAACACTGTCACCTCCAGTAACAAGGAAAATAGGAAATATACTTAATGGACTCAATGATCTATTTAAGGAGATTTACAGGTAGAAGATTGAAAGTGCCAACTGTCAGCTTCTGGCTGCCTAAAGTAAAATGCTAGAGGAAAAAGAAGATAAAAAAAGAAATATACAGGAACCAGACATGAAAATATGCTCAACATTGCTAATCATCAGTGAAATGCAAATCAAAACCACAATGAGATATCACCTCACACTTGTCAGAATGGCTGTCATCAAAAAGAACACAAATAACAAATTTTTGCGAGGATGTGGAGAAAAGGGAACCCTCATACAATGTTGGTGGGAATGTAAGTTGGTGCAGCCACTGTGGAAAACAGTATGGAGGTCTCTCAAAAAACTAAAAATAGAACTACCACATGACCCGGCAATTCCACTCCTGGGTATATATCCAAAAAAATCTAAAACACTAATTTGAAAAGATACATGCACCCCAGTGATCAGAGTGGCATTTACAATTGCCAAGATGTGGAAGCAACCTCAGTGTCCATCAACAGATGAATGGATAAACATGTGGTATATATATATACATATATATACATATATATATATACATATATATATGTATATATATGTATATATATATATATACACATGTATATATATATGTATATATATATATACACAACAAAATACTACTCAGTCATAAAAAGGAATGAAAGTTTACCATTTGCAGCAACATGGATGAACTTGGAGGGCATTATGCTAAATGACATAAGTCAGAGAAAGACAAATACTGTATGATATCACTTACGCGTGAAATCTAAAAAACACAACAAACTAGTAAATAAAACAAAAAAAGCTGACTTGCAGATATAGAGAACAAACTAGTGGGGAGAGGGAAGCAGAGAGGGGCAATACAATTGGTAGGGGATTAAGAGGTACAAGCTATTATGTATAAAATAAGCTACAAGGATATACAACACAGGGAATATAGCCAGTATTTTATAATAACTATAAATGGAGTATAACCTTTAAATTTGTGAATCACTATACTCTATACCTGTAACATATAATATTGTACATAAACAATATTTCAATTTTTTAAAAAGTCTAAAAAATAAATATAAAGGAGCCAGGAATTACTGAGCTTGAAAAGAAAACTATTTGTCATTCACACCTCTCAACATGTGCCCAGCTCAGCTACATTTTAGAATTGCTATGAATTGCTGTGTACTTGAATGGGAGTGTCTCTAGTGGTTATTTCTATGCCTTTCCCACGACTTCGAGTTTGTGAAGGGTAGAGGGTGGGGCCAGATTACTATTTCTTTAGCTCACAGAAGGAAAAATAGGGAGAAAGCTTTCAAGGAACTGTACCTGAGAACTGCGCTCAAAGATCCTCATCTGCATGTGGACCTGATATAGGTGACAAGATCCTGGACTTCACACTGACGCTCTAACGGGATGAAACATGGGGGTCTTGAGGAAGATGAGTGTATTTTGCATGTGGGAGGGATGTGAATGTTTACATTCAGAGGGTAGACAGTAGCAGATTGTATTTTCTGAAAATGGCACAATTTCTCCCATTCCATAGGCTCCTCATGTACTATGATTTAAATACTCTTTCTATCAAGAGACGTGGGAGTGTGTTCCTTCCCCTTGGATCTGGGCAGGCCTGTGACTGTGGTGGAACTGAAGCTATGTGACTCTTTTTTTTAAAATTTTTATTGGAGTCTAGTTGATTTACAATGTTGTGTTAGTTTCTGCTGTACAGCAAAGTGAATCAGTTATACATATACATATATCACCTCTTTTTTTAGTGAAGCTATGTGACTCTTGAGGCTGGATGATGAAAGCTGGTTCTCTTGGGAGTTTTGCATTTGGGGTCCAGCTACCATGCCGTGAGGAAGCCCAAGCAGCCTGTGGAGAGGCCCGTATGGAGAGAACCTGAGGCCCCTGGTTGAGCTCACAGCTGACAGCCAGCACCAACTTGCCAGCCACATGAATGAGCCTCTTAAAAGTGAATCCTACAGCCCAAAGTTGAGCCGCCCCAGCTGAAACAAAGTGGAACAAAGATGAGCTAGTCTCACTGAGTCCTGCGCATGTTACAGATTCTGTGAGCAAAATAAATGATTGTTGTTGTTTTGAGCCACTAAATTTGGGGGTGGTTTGTTATACAGCAATAGATAATTACAGAACTGATACAACCCCTGTGGAGGTCAGTTTGACAATATATATCAAAATTGCAGATTCATATACTCTTTTGGATTCTAGAGATAGACTTACATGCAATTGCAGAATAATATACATAAAAGATAATTCATTACAGCATGATTTGTAGTAGCAAGAGAGTAGAAAGCAGCTAAAATGTCTGTTAATAGACTAGTTAAATAATTGTGGAACATTCACACTGTCCCATCCAGTTATAAAAAAGAATGAGGAAGATATCTATGAATTGATGTGGAGGGATTTCCAGGATAAGCTGTTTAGTGGAAAAATATCAAAGTGCAAAAGAGTATCTGTAAAATGCTACTTTTGTGTAAGAAAGAAGAGGAAATAAAAATATGCACATAGGGACTTCCCTGGTTGCACAGTGGATAAACTCCACACTCCCAATGCAGGGGGCCCGGGTTTGATCCCTGGTCAGGCAACTCGATCCCACATGCATGCTGCAACTAAGAGTTCGTGTGCCACAACTAAGGAGCCCACCTGCTGCAACTAAGACCCGGCGCAAACAAATATTTTTAAAATATGCATATAAATCTATTTGCTTGTTTGAGCAAAAAGAGACATTGGAAGGGTAAACTTGAGTCTAATGAGTTTGGTTACTTGTAGGGCTTATATGGGACTGGGGTGAAAAAGAGGGAGTGGAGTGGGGCGGTATGGGAGGAGGGCTTAAAATTGAATACAAACAGAAACAAGTGAACCAAACTGTACTTCAAATTACAGATATAACCACACTGAAAAGGAGTTAACTTTTGAACCTAAATAGTTATTTATACTATATGTCCTCAGGCTAAAAGCAAAACAGTTCTAAATAGTGAACTCTCATTTGTAGGCTTGTTTTGCACTGAGACATGTGTTAGCAATACTGAAACCACTTTCTTTACCTTCTAGGATTGAGCAAATAAGTAAATTCATTGTGCATAATAGGAGCCAGGTTTCTCATTGTCAGAGAAGGGAATTACAGATATGAAAAGAGAGAAGGATGGAATGAACCTTGCCATGTTGGATTAGAATTAGAGGTGTCAGTGTGGACTCATGGGTTTTAATACATATAACTAAATACAGAATTGGGTATGGAGTTGTGTGTGTATACATACATCATTATGTATATTCCTCTCTTTCCCAGGTGCAACCCCTGAGAGGGCCTAGAAGCAGTAATACTCCAGTAGCATTGGACACATCTAGTGCCCAGATATTGGTGTCCAAGTGCCATTCTCCATTAAAAGTAACCAGACATAGCCACTCAGTATTTGACCAACAGAGCAGAACATGACAGACTGTGACCCTGTAGATCTTCTAGTGGGAAGCAGAGCTGCTCAGTATTTGACCATTAGAAGGAATCAGGGATCCTTTGAGAAATGGCTGAGTCCAGGTTTGGAGCAGGAAAAGCACAACATGAACCTTGAAAGAACATCTTTCTATCCCAAAAAGTAAAGTACTCAAAGAATGATAGGTACATTTCGAAAGAACAAAGAAGCCAGTTTGAAGGGGCTTCTTCTGGCTAAATCTAGGACCATCTGAGCATTTTTAAAATAATGATAGTAAATGATTATAACTTATAGAATAAAATAAGTAAGTAAATCCACCTCATATAAATTAATGAATAAATAGGAAGGGAAACTGCTTCAGCACAGTAGAAAGCCAACTAATAATGTACAAAGAGTGTCGGCATTAGAAAAGCACCATGAAAATTACAGTTGGTTCAGGCAAGAATTATCAGTGAAAGCCAAAACGAGTGGGTGAAAGTTTGAGGCGGAACAAAGTATCTCCCCCACAAGAAACTTAGTAATTACAGGATTCAATAGTAATCTTCCAGGGGAAATTACTGGTAGGTAACCACCTTAACTAAATTATCAAAGTTAACACTGCCAGTAATGGAACTAGTCAACAATGCGTACAGTTCACTGAGAAGAACCCAGCATCGCTCCTGGACTATTCCTGCCATAAATGCATAGTGTGAATCTACTCATGATGAGACATTAGACAAGCCCAAATTGAGGTTTATTCTACAAAATAACTAGCCTGTGCTTTCAAAATGTCAGTGTTAGGAAATACAAAGAAGGGCTGGGGAACTGTTGCAGATTAAAGGAGACAAAAGATACAAGACAACCAAAAATCTTGATTTTGGTTATAAAGGACATTATTAGGACATTTAGTGAAATCTGAATAAGTATATAGCTTAGACAACAGCACTGTATCGATGTTAATTTCCTGATTTTGATCATCCTACTGTTGTTACGTAAGAGAATTCCTTGTATTTAGGAAATAAACAAATTTTTTAGGGGTAAAGGGGCATCACCTCTGCAACTTACTCTTTTTTTTAATAGATTTATTTATTTTTATTTATTTATTTTTGGCCGCGTTGGGTCTTCGTTTCTGCTCGCAGGCTTTCTCTAGTTGCAGCGAGTGGGGGCTACTCTTCGTTGCGGTGCGCCAGCTTCTCATTGGGTGGCTTCTCTTGTTGCGGAGCACGGGCTTTAGTAGTTGTGGCACGCAGGCTCAGTAGTTGTGGCTCATGGGCTCTAGAGCGCAGGCTCAGTTAGTTGTGGCGCACGGGCTTAGTTGCTCTGCAGCATGTGGAATCTTCCCAGACCAGGGCTCAAACCCGTGTCCCCTGCATTGGCAGGCGGATTCTTAACCACTGCGCCACCAGGGAAGTCCCTCTGCAACTTACTCTTAAACAGTCCAGGAAAATTATAGAAAGAAAAAGGGAGAGGATGGGTTTTTTCTTTTACTGATCCCAACATGCATCACGTGCCTTCTACTCTCAACCTATTTGCCCTTGTTGCCTTTTTTTTTTTTTCTTTTTAAACACACTGGAATATTCTCTCTCCTCTTTTGTCTAAAGCTTAAAAATCTGTTAAGGAGGTACACATGATCCACCAACTTGATACCTACTTTCACTATTTCAACATATTCTGAATTCTTTCAATTCTGAAATCTTAATAGCATGAATTTTCCATGTAGCTTTTTAATCGTTTAGATGATACGAGAGAGTTTCCTCTGCAGCAGGTTGTAAAAAGCCTAAAAGCAAGCATTATTTCATGCATGTTTTTATACCTGTCCTGAAAGGTGATAGAAGATAGAATTGTTGCTTCCAAAATTTTGACCTGGATTACTCAGAGCCCTGAAGACTTTCAGCACAACTGTTTAGGCATCCTAACCTTTGTCTACTGCAGCACCTTTGCCTCTTCCCCTAAGGGCCCCTGTAAAAAAAAGTTTTCTGGCTGAGCAAGGATGTACTTGGTGTTTCAGGAATCACTGACATTCCAGGACGTGGCTGTGGACTTCACCAGAGAGGAGTGGGACCAGCTATACCCTGCTCAGAAGAACCTCTACCGAGACGTGATGCTGGAGAACTATAGGAACCTGGTTGCACTGGGTAAGGATGGCATCCCTGTAAGACTGGAACTCATTCTACATGGGTTTCTTTCCTTTAGTAGTGAAAACCTTCAAAGCTTTTGTGTATATAGTTCAGGCCAGGATGAAAGAATGCTAATCAGGTTTGGAGACAGAGACCTTTGTTTTTTGCTTTCTTCTCAGGTGAAAGGTCCTGATTTTGAGATGGGTAGCTTTAGTTTGCTGCCTCTGAAGCCTCCCCTTTCCAAATCCAGAGGCCCTAAAGATTAAACAGGTTGGAAATGAGTTCTGAGAGAGATTTTTGTTCCCAGTATAAAATTCTAAGATACACATTTTTTCCCATGAATAGGGCATCAACTTTATAAGCCAGAGGTGATCACTCAGTTGGAGCAGGAGGAGCAGTGGATGATGGAAACAGACAGCCCACCAGACACTCATCCAGGTGAGAAGCGAGCATTCGGGTATTTGCAACTCAGTGAAGGAAAATAGTCGCTTTTGAAATACTTAACTGAGTGTGTTACAAACATCTGCCTCTGGGATTTAAAGAGGCATGCTTCTTAAAAATTCAGTTCATATTTGACATTTTTCCAAAGTGGAAATGACTCTCTTACTTTTCTTCTGATTAAACAGATAATATATACTTATTATTTAAAAAACTTATACACAACACAAATTTATTTTGAAGGTGTTAGTTTGAATGTCCATAAATACCTTGATGTTGCAAATCTCCACGAAGCATTTTCTTTCTCTTCTTTGTTCATACATCCTCTTGGTATTCTTTAAATCTTTTCCTTCTCCATATCAAAAATCCTCTGCCATTTTTACCCATTTTTCATTCTTTTTTTTTCTTTTTATTATCAAACACGTTAAACTTGTCTAAAACCCATAGCCTCAGTTTTAATTCTCTAGCTCACCTTTGTGATGTGACAAAGGTGTCCTACTGGTGTTACTAAAATTGTTTTCTTGGAGATTACCACTGACTTCCTTCCAGTCAAATCCAGTGACTAAAAAACCACAGTTATTGTCTCCTATGATTGTGTTGCATTTAACTGTGCTGACTTGACTTTCTTGAAAGTCCACTCTGGCTTGTGATACACACCATTCTTGCCTCTTCTGGCCTCTCCCCTGTCTCTCTACCTGCTCCTTTAAATACCCTCCCTCCCTCCTTATTCTTCTAAAGGCATATATTCTTATGGACTTGGTGTTCACTCTGTAGTATCGTGCTTTTAAGTGGCCTTTCTATGTTCATTTTCCCATTTCTAGCCTCAGTATTTCACCCACATTCTCTTCCCAAATTTTAGATTATATTTGTGTTTATGAATGTCATGCTATCATCTTTTTTTTTGGCTTCATTGGGTCTTCGTTGCTGCGCACGGGCTTTCTCTAGTTGCAGTGAGCGGGGGCTGCTCTTCGTTGCGGTGCACGGGCTTCTCATTGCGGTGGCTTCTCTTGTTGTGGAGCACGGTCTCTAGGCGCGTGGGCTTCAGTAGTTGAGGCGCACGGGCTCAGTAGTTGTGGCTCGCAGGCTCTAGAGCACAGGCTTCAGTAGTTGTGGTGCATGGGCTTAGTTGCTCCGTGGCATGTGGGATCTTCCAGGACCAGGGCTCGAACCTGTGTCCCCTGCATTGGCAGGCGGATTCTTAACCACTGCGCCACCAGGGAAGCCCCTGTATAATGCTTGATGAGGGTGTTCATACTTAGCAGTGACCACCCTCCTCATAAGGGCAGTTGCAGTCATGTCTACAAACATAGGGGCTTGGGTTAGGTGAGGAGCTGGAGCAGAGACTAGAGTTTGTTTTTCAAAACTGCTTTAAAGTCCAAGATAATCATTGTCTCCATCTGGAGTCTAGACCCTGTCCCCTGGCGTCTTGCCGGGTGGCAACCCTTTGGTTGAAGATCTGATGTGCCTTGAGGGTGTCTACCATGGGGGAGCAGTACTTGTACATTTCATGCACTATCACTCCTCCTGGTATGTTGATCAGGCTGCCCTGTTTCCAGGGATAAATGAAAGTTCTGGAAGATAGGCCTTAGGCAGTGAATGCCCTGAAATCTACTCCTAGGCTGTAGGAGCCTAGAGCACCACACTTACCTGTGGTTCCAGGAGCCAGGTCAGCAGCCTATGGATTTTGATGCTAAGAGAATAGAAAAGACAGTGTTCTGAGCTCCAGCCAATTATTCCAACTGTTTTAGAGCCAAAGTCCCTGAGCAGACAAAAGCATTTTATCTGAAAATAAAGTGGTCCAGTTGATAATTTGGTTGAAATGATAAACTGGTTTAAAATGAATCTTTTAAATCACATTTTTTCCACATATAATTTAATTCTTGACCAGAGTAAGTTTATTTTCTGACTTGGACTTTTTTTTCTTTTTAAAATTTCTATTGCATGTTCAGCCAACTAACTCTTCATGTTGTGCTGAAGAATAAGCCCGAAGTAACCTAAATGTGAATTGACTTTGGCACATCCATAAAATTGGATATTTTACAGTCCTTTAAAAATTATGTGGAAATGTATTTGATGACATGGAAAGTGTTCATGACGTGCAATAATGTAAGAAAGCAAAATACAAAACAGTATTATGGTATAATTCTATTTTATTTTCCCAGGACAGTTGCTGGCATAATTATTTATTAATGTTGCCTCTTTTGCTGTCAGGTGTCCTTGACCATAAGCATATGTGCCAGCTTCAAGGGGACCACTCGTACAGCTTTGTATATACCTCCCCTGTGGGTAGAAGACCAGGACTAGTGCATGATTCACGTCTGAGAAAGTTAAAGCAGTACAAGGCCTGAGAACAGCTAACTCTGACTAAGGAAATGGCTTTGATGGGTGAGCCAGGAGAAGCTGCTGAGTTAGGATCAGTCTGCGCTACCCAAGTTTTGTTGGGACAAGGTATTATGAGTGTTTTTCATGAGTCAGCCAACATGATCTTGGATCTCGTCCAGTAGGGTTCATGCCCTAAGGCTGGTCCCAAGGGATTACCCAAAATAGAAATATATCTATCCTAGATCATGGAAATGACCGGAGAGCGAGGGGTCTAGCTAGAACCTTCCAAGAGTCATAAAAGTTCCCAAAAGTGAGTCTGTTTTAAACATCCACCAAGCTGAGAATGTGAAGCTACCATACAAAAACTGGCCTATCTCTTGATCTCTCTTCCCTCCACACAGCTGCTACCCTCCAACTCTTGTTAGAAGGGAATTAAACAAGAGTTAGTGAGTGAAGGAAGAAGTGTGTAGGGAAATAGTTAAGGGGAGAAAGAAGCAGAGTAGAAGCAGGGAAAAGACTAGAAGGGAAAGAGTAGAGGGGGGGAGAGGCAGGGAGAGAGAAGGAGGAATATTGACTCTGTAACAGCCCAGGGAAGGGTAGAGGGATTAATTTTGAAGTTTTGAATACTATACATGACTGAACACTTTAATTACTGAATAGAGACTGTGTTTGCAACTTAATGTAACAGTAGGAGTATCTGTTACCTAATAATTAAAGGAAGAGCATAGGTCCTGCCCAAATCTTCATACAGAAGCAGAGGAAAAATACCCCCACTAAATATAAAGTTTAAAGAAGCAGTGGGAGACTGAAATGAAATTTTGTTTTTACCACAATCTATGTGTCATGCTTGTTCAAAACATGGTTACATTTATATTTATGTGAATATAGGAGAAATCTGGCAAGAGAGGCTCCAGACTTAACAATGATTACATTTAGGGGGTGGAATTCTTAATTTATACATTGGATATGTTACTATAAGCAAGTATTAGTTTTATCATTTTAAACAAAAGATTAAAAATCAGAAGAAATACTTTTAAAATAAACAAGTAGTTGGCATTATAATAGAATAATCCACAGGTGAGATTTAGAAGGTCTTGGACTTGGACCTGTCTTCTCTAAGTAGTCTTTTCTCTGTCTCCCACCTCTGAACACAGACCTTACCCTGATATTTCTTATTCTCCTTTCCATTTCCTTTCGACTATGTATGCTCCTGATTGATCTCTTCTTTTTATGATTACCACACATATTTTAAAATTTCCACCTGCTCACTGCTTCTCATCATCCTTCTATAGTCTTTCCCCTGTTACATGGCCATATTTCAAAACTTTTAATGCCACATTTGCCTTGTCTGCATTACTGTCAGTTTCATTTGGTAATTCACTATGCAACAATTTCTTTTACAAAACAGAGAATACTGAAAAGTGTTTATATGTTCTGAATTTCTTTTAGATGGGGAGAATAGTCCAGAAATAAAAAAATCAAACCAGAATATTTCTGATGAAAATAAAACCTGTGACATGCTAATGGAGAGATTAACAGGAGACAGTTTCTGGTACTCCATCTTAGGTGGACTCTGGGATTTTGATTACCGGTTAGAATCTAACCAAGAAAACCAGCAGAGACATTTAGGACAAGTATCTTTCACTCACAAAAAGATCACACAGGA
The DNA here is from genome assembly GCF_009873245.2 of Balaenoptera musculus. Taxonomy (NCBI): domain Eukaryota; kingdom Metazoa; phylum Chordata; class Mammalia; order Artiodactyla; family Balaenopteridae; genus Balaenoptera; species Balaenoptera musculus. Next base: position 72,955,961 of record NC_045799.1, read on the forward strand.
GAGAAGCCTTGAATGTAATAGATTTGGGGAAAACTATAATCTGAACTCAAACCTTGTTATGCATCAGAGAATTCCTTCAATTAAAATACCCCTTAATTCTGACACACAAGGAAATAGCATCAAGCATAATTCAGACTTGACTTACTATCAGGGAAACTATGTAAGAGAGAATCCTTATGAATATAATGCGTGTGGAAAAATCTTCAATCAACATATTCTTCTTACTACTCATATTCATACTGAGGGGAAACCCAGTGAATGTGGGAAGGCCTTCAGTCAAAAGTCATCTCTTACTCAACCTCAGATAGTCCTCACAGGAGAGAAGCCCTATAAGTGTGATGAATGTGGGAAAAGATTCAGCCAGAGGATACATCTTATTCAACATCAGAGAATTCACACAGGAGAAAAACCTTTTATATGTAATGAATGTGGGAAAGCCTTCCGTCAACATTCATCCTTTACTCAACATCTGAGAATTCATACTGGAGAGAAGCCCTATAAATGTAATCAGTGTGGTAAAGCCTTTAGCCGTATCACATCCCTTACGGAACATCATAGACTTCATACTGGAGAGAAACCTTATGAATGTAGTTTTTGTGGGAAAGCCTTCAGCCAAAGGACACATCTTAATCAGCATGAGAGAACTCATACAGGAGAGAAACCCTATAAATGTAATGAATGTGAAAAAGCCTTCAGCCAGAGTGCACACCTTAATCAACATAGGAAAATCCATACTCGGAAGAAATTATGTGAATATAATAAATGTGAGAAAACCTTAAGCCACAGTCCTTCACTTACTCCTCAGCACATAACTCAGAATTTTTAGCTTTGTCCTGGCGGGGGTGGGGGTGGGGTAAGGGACTCATATGAATATATAAATGTAGGAAAATTTTGGTCAGACCTTTTCATCCCACGCAATATCATATTATTCATAGTGGGGAGAAAGGTTATAAATAAACTTTTAATGTGTAGAAGCCAAATAAATTTAGATCTTAAACTAGTAGCATATTATATTCCCAGAAGAGGTTATAAATAGTGAAAGTAATTTATTTTATAAACAAGATTATATGAGGAGTCATGTTCCAAAACTTTTCTTAATGACCAGAAATCCTGTAGGCAATAACCTATGATTATTTCCCTGTGATTTTTATAGCATAAAGTTTTTAAATTATATAAACATTGATTAATCAAGGCAATGATATGGTATAACCAGTCACATAAACTTGAAATGAACAGAAAAGAGCAATATTTCTTAAACTTCAGTCATTTGTATGCATCCTTTACAGATTTTACCATATTCAGTGTTTACTTAATATTTTCCTTTAAAGGGACTCAGAATTTTTAGCCTTGTCCTAGGAAATATTATTTATGGAAATTGTGAGTTCTATATGCTAATTATATTCTAATTTCCAGCAAAATAAATATATAACTTTGAAATTGAAAATATCCATTGATGTACCACCTAAGTCTTCTGACCATTTTTTGAAAAGCCATGTGAGAGGATATGGCAGTATTATGTTATTTTTTAGGAATCCTTGCATTATTTTCATCAAACAGGTCCTAGGATCTTTAAGAAGAGTCTTGGAGGAGACTGAGGGTCATATTGATGAACTTTGAAAAGTGATTCAGAGAAGTCTACTTTTCTATCCTGTTATTCTAGTTTTAAATTTCCCTGTAGCAAACATAGATTTTTGAACTAAAATTGTCATTTCTGTTATTATTGCAGATTTGAATAGAGAGAAGGTTTTATTTTATAATGACAGGGGCTTTATAAGAATCCCTACACCTCCCTGCACCACTGTGGAAGATGGAAGTAGGGCACCGTACCAGAGGATGAGTGGTGGTGCCACACTGAGGCTAAGAACCAGGGAAGAGCCTTACTGGCTTATATAAACAACTAAAGAAGTGTTACTAATTGGCTTATTAATTCGTTTTATTTATTGAAATATATTTAGGTACCACCTTTTTCCAAAAAGAATTTAAGGTGTTTTAATTTGATTTTTATGATTACTGCCTTGTTTGACAGAAATCACTTTTTGACATTACAAAGCATCGTAAATATAAACTGTCATAAGCCATGAACAGCTGCAACTAGGAGGCTGCTTCTGTTTCTTGGCTTTCTGTTTTTCTCTCGGTCTTCTCAGGTACGGCTGAAGAAGCCATGAGGCTAAGTAAGAATGCAGTCCCCTTGCTTTCTCACCTTCCTTCTAACATATCTCCCAGCTCAAGACTTCCCCCTTTTTTTTTCCCTGTGAAGGACTAGATATCACAGGCCTTAAGTGAAAGCTGGAATGATTTAAATTTTTTAAAAAATTAAAACACTAAAAACCAAGAAAGAAATGAAATGAATTCATTTCATCATGGAAGTTAAACTTTTCAAAGTACATTTATGTCCCATGCATCAGTGGATGAAATAGTTAATAAAACCCCAAGTTACTGTAGTCATGGAGGATTTCTAATAGTATTTTGTGTTCAGATATCTGTGAAATGGAGATCCATTGTCAAGACATATAAGTTCTGGAAGTGTCTCTTCACCAAAAGGATCTACATTGAACATTTATTTACCCTAAGGAGGCAGAGTATAGAGCACTCAGGTTTCAGGAAGAGAGAGTGAGCCAAGGCGAAGTCTCAGGTAGCAGAGGTATGTATGAAAAGAAGTAATGGTTAATTACAATTGGTGAAGCCTTTGATCAAAGTTTAATTTTGCAACTGGGGGGCGGGGGGGGGCGGAAACCTGAATAATCCACAAAGAGTGCTAAGGGCTTCAATACAAGGCATTGTATCTCAGCACAGGGGAAGAAGGAGAGCACTATGGGATTTTTCAGGAGAGGATCAGCAGAATTTGGACAGTTTCAGAAAAGAGGAGTCGGGACTGAAGAAGACCAGTTGGCCATGGATTTTCAGCAATTCTTCATAAATAGGAATTATAAAATTAGAAGCCTATTATATATCCTTAGGGTCATAAATGATTATGCTTATGTTAACTGTACAGTAAACTATGTCATTCTGGTGTGAATTCATTCTCATGTCCTTTGTTGTCTTCAACATGTTCCAAGTTAAGTGAATCCTAAATATATTTATTACATCAAAATTCAAGGAAGCCATAGGAGTAGTACTCATTCAGAAACCTGTTGTTATGATTTATTTCTGTGTAGGAGGGCAAGATATTACCCTTTTACATATATTAATTCATTTGGTCCATCCAAACAGGTGTTGTTGCCTTTCTTTTATGAAAAGAGATACTTCAGCTTAGACATAATAATAAGTGATTTATTATTCAGGGCTTCTTGGACTGAAATGTCACTAGAACATGGATCATGTTACTCCTAATCCAGTGGATACAAACAGTGCCAGGAACAGTGTTTTATAGCACTCTGAAAACATTTGATAACTATATTAAAATTAATAAAATGAGAGATTGCTGCTCAACACCAAAATTCATATGACTCTTTTTCTGAACCTCAGAGTATAAAAGGATTGCCATGTTGATAGATTCTCTTATGTCCAAACGTCTTATGGGTTGGAGAAAAATACTCATCTGGATTTTGATTAATGTTCAATTTATTAATTTAAGGAACCAACTGACATTCTTTAAGCAGCCAACATTCCTCTAATTATTCATAGATGTGCAAATAATAAATAAAAACTTAAGAATTTCTAAAATTAGATATCCCTACTCTTTTAAACACTGATCAGATTTAAATACATGTAAACATTTCATTAAAATCACAAACCTAGGGCTTCCCTGGTGACACAGTGGTTAAGGATCTGCCTGCCAATGCAGGGGACACGGGTTCGAGCCCTGGTCCGGGAAGATCCCACATGCTGCAGAGCAACTAAGCCTGTGTGCCACAACTACTGAGCCTGCACTCTAGAGCCCGTGAGCCACAACTACTGAACCTGCGTGCTACAACTACTGAGGCCCACGTGCCTAGAGCCCATGCTCCACGACAAGAGAAGCCACTGCAATGAGAAGCCTGTGCACCACAACAAAGAGTAGCCCCTGCTCGCCACAACTAGAGAAAGCCCACGTGCAGCAACGAAGACCCATCACAGCCAAAAATAAATAAATGAAATAAATAAATTTTTTTTAAAAATCACAAACCTAAAATTTCAAATTTTATTAAGTGCCTTAAACACATTAAGAAACAGGTAAGAGGTACCCAGATTATAAAAATAATTATACCGAAACTAGTTATAAATATGTTAACTCCAGGCTTCCCTGGTGGCGCAGTGGTTAGGAATCCGCCTGCCAGTGCAAGGGACACAGGTTCGAGTCCTGGTCCGGGAAGATCCCACATGCCGCGGAGCAACTAAGCCTGTGCTCCACAACTACTGAGCCTGAGCTCTAGAGCCCGTGAGCCACAACTACTGAAGCCCGCATGCCACAACTACTGAAGCTCACGTGCCTAGAGCCCATGCTCCGCAACGAGATGCCACCGCAATGAGAAGCCCGCGCACCGCAACGAAGAGTAGCCCCCGCTCGCCGCAACTAGAGAAAGCCCGCATGCAGCAGTGAAGACCCAACACAGCCAAAAATAATAAATAAGATAAATTTATATTTAAAAAAAGTTAATTCCATGGACTTGATGTTTTTATCCTTATTTGAATATTTTCCCAGGGTTCCAATTTTCGTATGTTCCTAGGTTTACATTTTTCTACCAGGTACTATTTGTATACCTTCCTCAGGTTTTAGTAATCTTATTCAACCCAAAATAAGAATAATACTGTGACAGACAAATTAAGTTGAAATTTATGGGTTAGCAACTGGCTGATCTTTACTTAGGTCATCCATAAAACCTAGTTGCACAGACCAAATATTCTTTGGTCTCCTTTTATAACAAAATATCACTTGTTATGTCACGGGACATTTTAAGACCTTACTTTTATATAGATTGTAAATTTTTGACACTTGAACTTTCCCAAAACCATCTGGCCCATTGGCCTGTCATTATGGTATGGTGATCTCGCTGGCTAGCATTATTTAAAGCTTTTATGTGCATCATTAGGATAATTAATGAGGCTATCCAGCTCCTTCCAGAAGAATGCAAGTTTTGTTGTCAGTTTTCCTCTATAGAACATTTGGCTACTTCATCATTTTGCAACATATTGCAACCAACTTTCTGCTTGTTTATTGTATGTGACCGTTAGAGGTGATTAACTGTTGAACCATCTCTCTACTTGGTCTGAGTGACTGTCCGGTTCTTCCTATTTCTTGATATGGTTCAACATTTTCCAGGATTATCTGGCTTGCCCAACACCCCTTTGTTTCTTCTTAACTGATTAAACAGGAACAAATACATATATACACATACATGCATGTATATATACATATATATGTACATATGCACATACTTAGCAAGAAATATATATATTACTTTTTAAGATCAGTATTGAATTATACATATCATGTTACAATCATCCTTTTATGACTGTTTTAACACACTTGACTTGAGCATCATTATGAACACTTGGCCTCTTATATAACAAGCAGTTCCAATTAACCATTTTTTTAAATGCTCAAATTGTGAGAACTTAGCCAGTGGAAGCTGCATTAAGCTAGCTTCTTTTAACTCTTAGCACTTTTTCTGTTATCTGTAAACACTTTCTCGTTTTTGGAAGTAAGATGGTCCAAACCCATTCCAAAATTTTCACTGTTCCAAGACGTGAGAATACTGTCTTTTTTTTTGGCTGCACTCAGCATGTGGGATACCAGTTCCCCAACCAAGGATTGAACCTGCACCCCATGCAGTGGAAGCGTGGAGTCTTAACCACTAGACTGCTGGGAAACTCCCAAGATGTGAGAATAGATTCCTGCCCAAAGAGTTCTATATTCTTTTAGTACAGAGTAGTAGAAAAGACCAAAATCTGGGCCCTAGGGATGTCTGTGACCATTGAGAGTGAGCAAAAGTCCTGCTGCTACTACAGCCACTGCTATCAGGACACTTTTTAGACTTTATAGAAAACCTTCAAAACTCCACCAAAAGCTATTAGAACTAATAAATGAATTCAGTAAAGTTGCAGGATACAAGATTAATATACAGAAATCTGTTGCATTTCTATACACTAATAATGATCTATCAGAAAGAGAAATCAAGAAAATAATCCCATTTACAATCACATCAAAAAGAATAAAATACATAGGGAATAAATTTAACCAAGGAAGTGAAATACCTATATGCTGAAAACTATAAGATACTCATAAGATACTCATGAAGGAAATTGAAGATGTTACAGATAAATGGAAAGACACCCCGTGTTCATGGATTGAAAGAATTCATATTGTTAAAACGTCCATACTACCTGCAGAAAACTATAAGAAGACACTGATGAAAGAAATTAAAGTTGATACAAATAGATGGAGAGATATACTATGTTCTTGGATTGGAAGAATCAACATTGTGAAAATGACTATACTACCGAAAGCAATCTACAGATTCAATGCAATCCCTATCAAACTACCACTGGCATTTTTCACAGAACTAGAACAAAAAATTTCACAATTTGTATGGAAACACAAAAGACCCCGAATAGCCAAAGCAATCTTGAGAAAGAAAAACGGAGCTGGAGTAATCAGGCTCCCTGACTTCAGACAGTGGTACAAAGCTACAGTAATCAAGACAGTATGGTACTGGCACAAAAACAGAAATATAGATCAATGGAACAGGATAGAAAGCCCAGAGATAAACCCACGCACATATGGTCATCTTATTTTTGATAAAGGAGGCAAGAATATACAGTGGAGAAAAGACAGCCTCTTCAATAAGTGGTGCTGGGAAAACTGGACAGCTACATGTAAAAGAATGAAATTAGCACACTGCCTAACACCAGACACAAAAATAAACTCAAAATGGATTAAAGACCTAAATGTAAGGCCAGACACAATCAAACTCTTAGAGGAAAACATAGGCAGAACACTCTATGACGTAAATCACAGCAAGATCCTTTTTGACCCACCTCTTAGAGAAATGGAAATAAAAACAAAAATAAACAAATGGGACCTAATGAAACTTAAAAGCTTTTGCACAGCAAAGGAAACCATAAGACGAAAAGACAACCCTCAGAATGGGAGAAAATATTTGCAAACGAAGCAACTGACAAAGGATTGATCTCCAAAATTTACAAGCAGCTCCTGCAGCTCAATATCAAAAAAACAACCCAATCCAAAAATGGGCAGAAGACCTAAATAGACATTTCTCCAAAGAAGAAATACAGATTGCCAACAAACACATGAAAGGATGCTCAACATCATTAATCATTAGAGAAATGCAAATCAAAACTACAATGAGATATCATCTCACACCAGTCAGAATGGCCATCATCAAAAAAATCTACAAACAATAAATGCTGGAGAGGGTGTGGAGAAAAGGGAACTCTCTTGCACTGTTGGTGGGAATGTAAATTGATACAGCTACTATGGAGAACAGTATGGAGGTTCCTTAAAAAACTAAAAATAGAACTACCATACGATCCAGCAATCCCACTACTGGGCATATACCCTGAGAAAACCATATGTACCACAATGTTCATTGCAGCTCTATTTACAATAACCAGGACATGGAAGCAACTTAAGTGTCCATCGACAGATGAATGGATAAAGAAGATGTGGCACATATATACAATGGAATATTACTCAGCCATAAAAGGAAACAAAATTGAGTTATTTGTAGTGAGGTGGATGGACCTAGAGTCTGTCATACAGAGTGAAGTAAGTCAGAAAGAGAAAAACAAATACCATATGCTAACACATATATATGGAATCTAAAAAAAAAAAAAAATCATGAAGAACCTAGGGGCAGGACAGGAATAAAGACGCAGACCTACTAGAGAATGGACTTGAGGACACCGGCAGGGGGAAGGGTAAGCTGGGAGAAAATGAGAGAGTGGCATGTACATATATACACTACCAAATGTAAAACCGATAGCTAGTGGGAAGCAGCGCATAGCACAGAGAGATCAGCTCGGTGCTTTGTGTCCACCTAGAGGGGTGGGATAGGGAGGGTGGCGGGGAGGGAGTCACAAGAGGGAAGAGATATGGGCATATATGTATATGTATAGCTGATTCACTTTGTTATAAAGCAGAAACTAATACACCATTGTAAAGCAATTATACTCCAATAAAGATGTTAATAAATAAATAAATAAAATGTCCATACTACCCAAAGCAATCTACAGATTTAATGCAATTCTTGTCAAAATACCCATGACATTTTTCACAGAACTAGAACAAATAATTCTAAAATTTGTAGGGAACCCAAAAGACCCTGAATAACCAAAGCAATCTTGCGAAAAAAGAACAAACCCAGAGATACCAGTCTCCCTCACTCTAGGCTACAAAGCTACAGTATGAAACAGTATGGTCCTGGCACAAAAACAGACATACTGACAAATGGAACAGAATAGAGAGCCCAGAAATAAACCCACACGGTTATGGTCAATTAATCTATGACAAATGTGGCAAGAATATACAATGGAGAAAAGATGGTCTATTCAAGAAGTGGTGCTGGGAAAACTGGACAGCCACATGTAAAAGAATAAAAGTAGATCATTTTCTCACACCATAAAAAGAAACTGGAAATTATTAAAGACCTAAATATAAGACCTGAAACCATAAAACACCTAGAAGGAAACATAGGCAGAACACTCTTTGACATAGGTCTTAGAGATATTTTTTTGGATCTGTCTCTTCAGGCAAGCGAAATGAAAGCAAAAATAAACTAATGGGACAGACTCAAACTTAAAAGCTTTTGCACAGCATAGGAAACCATCAACAAAATGAAAAGGCAAGTGTCCATGGACAGATGAATGGGTAAAGAAGATGTGGTATATATATATATATATATATATATATATATATATATATACACAATAGAATACTACTCAGCCATAAAAAGAATGAAATATTGTCATTGCAGCAACATGGATGGACCCAGAGATTAACATACTAAGTGAAGTAAGTCAGACAGAGAAAGATGTACCATATGATATCACTTATATGTGGAACCTAAAAAAAGATACAAATGAACTTATTTACAAAACAGAAACAGACTCACAGACATAGAAAACAAACCTACAGTTGCTAAAGGGGAAAGAGGGAGGGGAGGGATAAATTAGCACTTTGGGATTAACATATACACACTACTATATATAAAATAGGTAATCAACAAGGACCTACTGTATAGCACAGGAAACTCTACTCAATATCTTGTAATAACCTATAATTTAAAAGAATGTGAAAAAGAATCTGAATCACTTTGCTGTACACCAGAAACTAACACAACATTGTAAATCAACTATACTTCAATTTAAAAAATTCGACAACACACTAAAAGGATCAAAAAACATGATCAAGTGAAATTTATCCCTGGGATGCAAGAATGGCTCAACATACACAAATCAATAAATGTTATATACAACATTAACAGAATGAAAGATAAAAATCATATGATCCTCTCAATGGATGCAGAAAAAAACATTTGACAATCCTGTCATGATTTTTTAAAAAAAATCAACAAATTGGGTATAAAAGGATATCCTAAAGATATCTGCATTCCTATGTTTATTGTAGCATTATTCACAAAAGCCAAGATATGGAAATAACCTTAATAGTGTCTGATGAATGAATAAGGAAATGTCATATATATATATACAAAATACTATATATATTTTTACATTATATGTATGTGTATATATTATATAAATACAAAATTCCATCTCTATATGTATATACAAAATACCATAGACTGAGTGACTTATAAAAACAGAAATTAATTGCTTACAGTTCTGGAGGCTGGGATATCCAAGATCAAGGTGCCCAAAGATCTGTGTTTAGTAAGGGCCCACTTCCTGGTTCATAGACAGTGCCTTTTTGCTGTGCCCTCACATGGCAGAAGGGAGCAAGGGAGTTTTCTTGGAGTCCTTTTGTAAAAGAGATTGAATCCCATTAATGAGGGCAAAGCCTAATCACTTCCTCAAAGCCCCATCTCCTAATACCTTCACAGTGGAGGTTAGGATTCAAGATAAGAAATTTGGAAGGACACAAACATTCACACCATAGCAGTGACCGTGAGGAGAAATGGATGAGAAGGATGGGTTGGGGGGCAGGGGGCGGAGGGGGAGAGAGAGGGAGATTGAATATATGAGAATGAATAATGTGTATATGGGTTATGGGTTAGGGGACTGGATGGCTGACCAAGAAGCTTATCAAATGTGGGGAGGTTTTACTCCTTTCCAAAAGCATCTGATTCATGTCTTACACCATGAATGATTGCATGTTGTTTTCCATTTTCCAAGTGCCAACTTCTTTATAGGTTAAATTTTTGTGGGTGCAAGCAGCAGACATTGACTCTGGTTGTATAGTCTCTCCAGGACACCTACCTCAGGATGCAGTAGCTCCAGTCACCTCCCATCCTCCGATCAGAGCACTCAAGATTCATATTCCTGGAAGGTAATTTGATTGGTCCAGCTTGGGCCTCGTGCTAAACGAAGATGGAGGACTTTGATTGGCAGACCCATTGAGGCTACAGACACAGGAATTCAGAAAGGCAAATCAAGGTGTTTTTACCACAGCAGACAGGACGCTAAGGGGTGATAGGACTCAATCGGATCCCCCAAAATGGTATAAAGATTCCCTTAAACTGAGGACATTGAAGATACAGCAGATGCAGAAAAAAAGCCTTTTCAGAGTGTCCCTTATCTGACTAAAGGCAGAGTTTTCTTTTTTTTTTTTTAAGTCAATAGCTATTTTTTAAAATATTTATTTATTTTGGCTGCACCGGGTCTTAGTTGAGGCATGTGGACTCCTTAGTTGAAGAAAGTGGGATCTAGTTCCCTGACCAGGGATCGAACCTGGGCCCTCTGCACTGGGAGCAAGGAGTCTTACCCACCGGACCACCAGAGAAGTCCCTAAAAGCAGAGCTTTCTAAGAGTGAAGCTGCCGTAAATCCCCTCTCAGAGGAGATTCCAGCTAGGACGGAGACCAACAAACCACTGGCACCAGGATGAGAAATTGCACAAACAACATTATCACAAACTGTTATACTACTTCCATTGTTCTCATAAAAGCCCATTTGCCTTTCCTAAAAGTCCACTTGTTTTTCCCAGAGGCCCTTTCTCCCTCCTTCCTTTCCCCTATTAAGTTGGTATATAATCTCCTATTTCTAGTTGTCCAGGAGTCCTCTTCATCTGCTCCTGCATGCATGTGTAATAAACCTTGTCTTTTCCCCTGGTAATCTATTATCGGTTCATTCACAGCTCCACCATCAACACTCAAACCTAAGTTAGTAGAGGGAAAGTTTTCCTCCCAATGAGGGTTGGAAAAAATCAGCAGAAGTTTTTTCTACCTTCGATGGTGTGAAATGATTTGATTTGCATTAAAAAATCATTCTGGGGGGACTTCCCTGGTGGTCCAGTGGTAAAGAATCCACCTTACAATGCAGGGGACGCAAGTTCAATCCCTGGTCAGGGAACTAATATCCCACATGCCACGGGGCAACTAAGCCCGCACACCACAACTACTGAGCTCGCGCACCTCAACTAGAGCCCGCATGCCTGAAACTACAGAGCCTGTGTGTACTGGAGCCTGCGTGCCACAACTAGAGAGGAGAAAACCCGCACGCCACAACTAGAGAGAAGCCCGCGCTGCAATGAAAGATCCCGCATACCTCAGTGAAGATCCAGCGTGCCGCAACTAAGCCCTGACACAGCCAAAAATAAATTAAATAAATAAATAATAAATCTTAAAAAAAAAATCACTCTGGGTATGTCATTGGTTTTATTAACAAGAGAAGTTGTAAGCTTGCTTGTAAAAGAAAGGAATTTAAGTTCATAGCTAGAGGGAAATATGATATCCCAGAAAAGTTTTTGTTCATATGAAATAATGCATATAAAGTTATTACCACTTTCATTGAAAATTAGCTCCCATTTCTGAAATTTCAAACATCTCACACTCTCCCCCCCACCATCTCTCCTTTTAAATTCACTTGCTAAGTGTGCCCTTGGCCTTAATTCTTTATCTGGATTCACACTTCAATCTAATGACACCACCACTTTTTTTTTTTTTTAACCCTCCATTAACTCCCTCCTAGTCTAGCAATTCCCTAACAAGAGCCTAATACGTTCCCAGCCTTCCTTCTAACTGAGAAGGCGTCAGCAGCAGCCCACATATATATGTACCCACACCGGACTTCTCTCCATCTCACAGATATTGAAAATTAACACCTAAAGTCATACTAGACATAAAAATCTCCTGAAGTTTATCTTAAATACAACTCCTGGGGGTGGAAACGCTTAAACATTTCAGTCTCAGCATTTGGCAACGTCCAATGATCCAATGTTTGATGAATGAATTAAGTTCCTTTGATTTGGAAGGCCTTGTCCAATGCCTGGGAGCTCAACAGTAAAAGAGGGAAACTAAGTGGCACGTATAAAGGAAAGGCCGAATCCCAACGCTCCAGCCGCCGTGCAGGTGAGGAAAGCAGAGATCAGAATCTCCAGTTAAGCCACAGTCCGCGGCTCCTTTTAAGGGGGAGTGGGCGGAGCCCTGGCTTTAACCCCGCCCAGGACTGAGGGGACTCGCGGCCAATGAGAGGGCGGTCCGGGGTGGAGCGACCTGCGTGCGACGTGACGCCATCACGCTCCGGTCGGCGCTCCTCAGGGCGTGCGCCGGAACAGTGGACTCTGTAGGTAACCGCCTGCCGCGCTCTGCCGCAGAAGTGGGGTGGATTCCGGAGACCGAAGCGCAGCGTCGTGGGAGCCCTCCAGGCGAGTCGAGTCGAGTCACCCGGCCTCGGGGTTTTAGGGGCGAAGGGATCAATCACCCCCAACCTTCCTCAGGCTGGGCGGCATGGACTCACTATTAATTGATCTCGAAAGCAATGACAAGTCAAGGTCTCCGGTGGAGAGGACACCACGGCCGCGCCGCGTCGGCCTCGCGTGCCCCAAGTAGCCAGGCTGTGAGCGTCTGGGGAGAGGCAGCCCAGCGGGATGGAAAGCAATAGGGACGCCAGTAAAGGACAGCGTTTATTCGCGCTGTTGGGCACCTTATAGGTTAAATCTTCAAAGCACTCCTGTGAGTAAGCCCTGTTGTTATTCCCATTTTGCAGAGGGGGAAACTGAGGCTTAGAGAGGTTAAAATTACAGCTTTGTAAACAGTATAAAGATGGGAGGTTGAGTAATTAAGGAAATAATGAAACGTGTAAGCAACTCTAAAGCGGTGATTCCAGAGGGCCAACAAAAGCTGTTTCTGAACTGGGGCAGTTCTAGTGACAAAATTCATTTGGTGAGTCACAACCATCAGAATATTGAACTTTGGAATTTGTTTTCAGGTGACCAAAGCCACATAATGTCAGTAGTTCGTTCATCTGTCCATGCCAAATGGGTCGTGGGGAAGGTGATTGGAACAGCAATGCAAAAAACTGCTAAAGTGAGAGTGACCAGACTTGTTCTGGATCCCTATTTATTAAAGGTAAGGAACATCTCTATTTTCAGATGGCATTGATAAATCACCAACATGTTCTGGGTTCTGAGCAGAAAAACACTCCCCTGTCAGTAAAGATGCATTGAGCATCTGCTGCACACCAGACATTGTGCTGGTCTGTGGGTGTAACAAAGTGAATTAATCATGGTTCACACTCACATTTTAGAGACACATAGAGTTAATTTCAATTCAGTCTGACAACTGCTATAGTCATTCTATGTGCAAAATACTGTGGGAGCAGAAGACTCCTCGTTCTTCCTTCCCAGGTTGCTGAGGAGAGCATTCTTGATTATATAAGACATTTGAGCTGAAGCTCCAAAAGGATTTTATCCAGGGGACCAGTTGGGGGGCAGGAGGAGTTGGGGGAGTCATTCCAGCCATGATGAATAGTTTGTGGAAGTTCTTTTAGCCATGTATTTACCTAAAACAAATAGACTGCTAGTTATTTCGGCAGCAAAAATGTGTTTATTCGGGATGAGCAGAGAATTGCAATTCAGGGTCTGTAACATGGTGAGCCACGTGCAAGTCTCCCACAAAAGTGGTGAGGTGACCGGGGAGGAGAGTGCTTTTACAGATGGGAAAGGAAGTTGGGAGGGGATGGTAAACAAAGAGCCCATGGCTCTTCACTGGCTGCGTTGTTGCTGGGAAAGAAGAGAATGTCTTTCTTCCTGTTGAGGTCTGCTATCATCACAGGGTGTGAGAGCTTCCCCTTCTGGTCTCCTGACTCTGTTTAATTGAGGTTTCTGTTTATTAATTCCTTACGCATGAAAGGGCATGACATTCTAACTGGAGCAGCAAGTGGTTCGGCAATGTTGAGCCCAGAGCTTGGCACTAAGTAGAGGCTGTTGTTGAATGAACACGAGAAGGATTGGAGTTGGAGTGTCAAGGGTCTTATATGTTGTGTTTTGGATTCATCCTATAAGCAAAGGAGACAGAGATAGGGATGAGGACTGGGGGTAAGGAAATGGGTAAGGAGGTTATTGCAGATGTCTAGGATGGAAATGATAAATAACTGAACAGTCCTGGGAGCAGTGAGGATGGAGTGGAAAAAGATTTCAAGAAAGAAGGGACAGCGTCCTTGATTTGGTCGATGCACAAGGGGGGGAGGGGGAAGTGCCAAGGATGTTTCTGCATTCAAGGTTGGGCACACTGGTGGGCACAAATGCTGTTTGTTATCTAGGATCAAAAACACAGGAGCCTTTTCAGGGTCTTGTGAGGCTGGGGAGATCCCAGCCGGGAGAAGGACGTTGGATCTCATTGTCCTCCTAGCCCTTCGACTCTCCCTCGAAGCCTCTCAATGAAATGGCATGATCCCAAAGCAAAAACAAAAGCAAAACCACAGGAGCAAGCTGAAGAGTGATGGCATGATCATTGGCCTTAGAATCAGAGGGCCTTAGTTTGAGTACTGGCTGTTGGTTACTAGCCGTGCACATTACTTAACCTCCTTGAGCTTGTTTTTCTCATCTGTTAAATGGGACTACCTGCTGTGGCAGGGTTGTCTCGAGGAATAGGTGGTTCTAGTTCTCATCTGTGGCTTGTTTGCAATACTTTGAGTGAGGCATGAAGCTAAGTGCTTTATGAACATTATAATGTTTCATTCTCTTGATAACTTTAGAGGTGCAGGTATTGGAGCCTCATTTTATGGTGGGGAAAAAAAAAACTGAGCTTGGAGTAGTTAAGTGACTTGTCCCAAATCACACAGCTAGTGATGAGATAGTGTGTTTTTAGGCTGGAGAGAAGGCTCTACTGGGAAGGAAGAGTTTAAATATTGTAGAAGAGGATGATAATTGATAGAGCAAGGGTAGTGCAGGAAATAAGCAGGAGAGCTTGGGACAAGATCAGTTCTGGAAAAGTCATTGCCGTTTTCCAGAATTTAAGCAGCTAATTTTTGTATTGGAAGTCTCCATAAGTATGTTATCTATTTTTTTTCCCAAGTTCCAGCTTGTTTTCTGCGCATTCCTTTTTCAGATTTTGTACTGCATTGCCAGGTCATGGATGGGAACTACTGATTTGTTTCCTCCTTCTCTCAACAGTATTTTAATAAGCGAAAAACCTACTTTGCCCACGATGCTCTCCAGCAGTGCACCGTTGGAGATATTGTGCTTCTCAAAGCTCTACCTGTCGCGAAAACAAAGCACGTGAAGCATGAACTGGCTGAGATAATTTTCAAAGTTGGACAAGTCATAGATCCAGTGACCGGAAAGCGCTGTGCAGGAACCACCTACCTGGAGAGTCCAGTCAGTCTGGAAACCACCCACCTAAGCAAAAACCTGGAAGAACTCGATCTCTCTTCAACACAGTGAAGGAGGATTGGAAAACGGAGCCAAAAGGGAAGGATTTCTAAGTTTGCTTTATGGAAAAATTTTTATAAGTTTCCTCACAAACCGTCCAGTTTCTTTTCTGGTATTTATGAACTAGCTAAAAGTAAATGAAGTAAAGGCCTTGTTATAATTTTTCATAAAGGTTTACAGTCATGTTTCAAATTTCCTTCTCAGCGAACATACTTTCCTGTTACACTAAGTGTGCCTAGCAGTGCGCTGCATTATTTTGTAAGCTCACTGTTTTAGAAGGTGGTTTTTTGTTTTTGTTTTCATTCAGAGGAATCTGGAATTTATCTTAGAACTTTTATTTTGGGAGAAGAAAACCTTTTGATATCGTAAACAGATAAGACCACATTAAGTGAATATTTATTTTTGATACTATATATTCGAAATTAAGTTTTTCTCTGATTTAACCAATTCCAAATGGAAACAGTTAACATGCTGGGGTCAGACTTTATCAGATTAAAGTCTGTATTAATAAGAATGTTGACACGTAGAAAATAAAACTAAAATTCTGTCACTTTTCTCCTGTATCCTAGGCTAAATAGGAATGAGTTCTTAAAATCTGATACATTGATGAAGTTGTAGAATTTCTCACACACATGCATTTGAGTTGGAGAGTTTCAGAGTTTTATTGCTGTTCATTGATAAACTGTGATAACTTAGATTTTGACCTGATGAAACACTGAGCTATATATTTCAGTTTTCTGGCTCCCAGAAGGGACTTGGAGTATATTTCAACCTCAACAAATATGTCAGTATTTGAGTAATAACCACAGGCACTGCCCCCTCCTCAGGGCTTATAATTTCCTGGGCAGGTATGCACAAGTATCTTCATGACAAACACAGAAACACATGGGTGGGGGAGAAACTGGGGTAACTTTCCAGAAAAAAATGAGAGAATGCTAGAACTGAATCTTAAAGGAAGAGTCTCCAGGTTAGTGCGTGAGGGATTTGGAAAGGGCATTCCAGGCAGAGAAAGGGGGTGTAAAGTCCTCGAAGGATGAGAGAAAGGACTAACCAAGGGGTTTTGGAAGCGGTGAGCACTGCTGGGACATTGAACGAGAGTGGAACTCAAGTAGAGAAATAGGCAGGAACTGTAAGTGGTGGTGGGTTGTTTCATGTTTTAAAGAGTGATATAATTAGATTCACATTTCTGTAAAGTAATAGCATCTGTGTCAGGAATAGACTGGAATGGGAAGGATTGGAGGTAGGGAGACAGTGACCTGTTCAAAGATTGGTCCTAAGACATAAACTGAGTTGGGCAGGGAAGATGAAAAGAAGTTAGATAGATGATGTTCCGAAGCAGAACTCTCAGGGAGGATGAGCCAAAGGGAGGCATCTTAGACTGTCTGCCAAGGGGGTGGCTATGCGGTACCGGTTATCCTGGAGGGGACAGGACACCTGTCCAAGCCATCTCTAAAAGCTCAAATATTTTAAAGGCTTACCTATACTCTAATGTATCATTTTTATCTTAACATAGATACTTTCCCTGAAAATCTTGGTGTAAAAATTATCCTCCAGGAAGATGCCCCATGTTTATCCTATGACATTGTAACCTAAGCCACACCCCTGTGAAATAAGAGTTATCTCCTTCCCCCCAGTAAAAAGCACTGGGTTAATGGAACTTAAGAGCAAAATGATAGTGGAGAAAAAAGTGCAGAATGAGTGGCCTAATACTAAACACAAAAGCCAGGTCAGCAAAGAAATGCCTTCCAAGTTAACATTTCAGGAAAATAGACTTGAAAGCATTTGTTTCCTGAAATAGAGCTGAGAAATTGGGGAATATGTAAGAAAGTCGCACCGACACCACTGGCTTGAAGAGGCCCTGCCTCCCACAGTGCAGGATGGGGACATGTCCTTTCCGCCTTGGAGAGAACTCCAGCCTCCCTTTTGCGTCTCTGCAGCCTCTATGGCCTCAGGAAGCGTAAGCCAGTTGAGATCAGGAGCTGGCCTGATCAACAGCTTCTGGCCTCCTGTCCCTGTAAGCCTGGCCTCCTTTCCACCAGCTGCCTCTCCCTGGTCTGGGGCAGATTCTTGTTTCCCTCCCTCCATCCACAGGGTCCACTTCTGTTCTCCCTGGTGGCTCCTTGCCATATTAACATGTTCAAACATTGCCCCAGTCAGAGAAACTCCTGCACCCCTGGAGCCCCCTCCCCCTTCCTTCGCCTCCAAAGATTACCAGCTTCAGAGAACCCCTCAGTCCGCAAGCCCAGTTCCTGCCCCCAGCCCTCCTAGCAGAGACCTCCCCGCTCCCCAGTCCTGAGTGGCGTGGTCCGAACGCGGGTTGGAGAAGAATTTCCAGACACAAGGCAGAATGTAAAGAAGATAGAATTTATTAGAGGGAAGGGTCACTGCCAGAACAGCGGGCCGACTTCCTAGTAGTCTGGGAGAGCCGAGCCGGAACATGTGCTATTGATCAGGGGTTTTTTTTTTTTGTTATTTTGTTTTGTTTTGTTTTATTTTTTGGTCATCCTGAGTGCAGCTGACTTTTTTTTTAAATTTTTTATTTATTTATCTATTTTTGGCTGTGTTGGGTCTTCGTTTCTGTGCGAGGGCTTTCTCTAGTTGTGGCAAGGGGGGGCCACTCTTCATCGCGGTGCGCGGGCCTCTCACTATCGCGGCCTCTCTTGCTGCGGAGCACAGGCTCCAGACGCGCAGGCTCAGTAATTGTGGCTCACGGGCCCAGCCGCTCCGCGGCATGTGGGATCCTCCCAGACCAGGGCTCAAACCCGTGTCCCCTGCATTGGCAGGCGTATTCTTAACCACTGCGCCACCAGGGAAGCCCTATTGATCAGTTTTTATAGCCAGAAAACAAAGGAATGGTCCGAGGTGAAAATTTCGTTTACCGATTGGTCGGGGCACATATACCTTCCTTCTCTAGGGTGGGAGTGGGACAGGCCAGATGCCTTTCCTTATTTGGGACAGGTCCTGTTGCCCAGGTGGGCGTCGCCCAGGTGGGCTCAGGAATTTCGTAACCATCGCAACATGGTGGGGAGGGCGAGTAAGAGTCCGGTAAGGGGTGCTAAGGGGTGTAACGCTGACACTTTTTCAGGCAGGGTCGTACTTTGTACTTGGAGCACCACACTGAGGACCCGCACTGGCTTTGAAACGCTCCCTTTGGTGGCTGGGGAGCTCCTCCCTGTTTCTCTCCCTTTTCTAACTGTCCATCTCACTTTCTGCGGGCCTTGTCTTGGTTGCGGTTTCATGAGTACATTTGTGGCTCTTTTATCTTGCCACAGGATACATTTCCCCCCAACAGTGCCATCCTGACCCACGCCCTTCTTTAAGCTGTTTCCTTGGCCAGGCAGAGTTGTCCTCCCTCCTTCCACGAGTCAACTCTTTCCCTTGGGACTGCGCTGTTGTGCCAGCTCCCCAGGGTCTATCCTCCACTTCCCAGGCACCACCGGTTACATGCTCTCCCGTCCGTGTTCCCTCCCTTCTCTCCATTTCAACACTTGACACTCCAGTCATTTCACATCCAGCCCCACCAGACTGGGACGGCTCCAGGGCGAGGATGGGGCCCAGCCCACCGGTGCTGAAATCAACGGGAACAATGGAGTCTGGAGACCACGAGAGAACCTGAGTGTGCGTCCATCCAGAATGCTTCTATTACAGCGTAATTTATTTTTGAAAAGGCAATATATTTACACGGAGCAAAATCCAAAAGGGTATTCGGGGAGAAGCCCGCCCCCCCCCAGGCTTCGCACCCCAGGTCCTGGATTCCCCTAGGAACCGTGTTACTCTCCCCTTGTGGATCTCGCCACGTGCATTCAAGCCTTGCCCTTGTTCCTTTGGCGTACCCTGTGCTACGCACCGAGCTCCTTCCGCTGGAGCTTAAAGTCTCAAAATAGGTTCTTCTCCAGCTTCCCTTTCTCGAGGCTCGCAGCTGCGGGACCTCGGCGCCGGGACGCACTGCGGACACGACCGCCGCAGGCCCCGCTCCCCCTGGCGGCCGCGCCCCGCACTGCAGCGGTAGCGCGCCCGCCCCGCCCTGCCCCGCCCCCGCCTCGGCTGGCCCGGCCGGGGGAGGGGTCGCGGCGGCGGCGGCGGCGTCAGCGGCTGCCCGGGCGGTGGGAGCCGAGGCGCTGGAGCAAGATGGCGGCGCGGGTGTTGCGCGCCGGCGGAGCGGCCTCGGCCGGCAGCTTTCTGCGGCGGGCCGGCCCCTGCAGCCTCCAGCCTAGGCTCTGGTGAGCAGCGCCGCCCTTTCCGGGAGCGGCCGGGGAGGGGCCGCCGCGGGGCGGAGGGCACGGGTCCCCGGCACGAGTGTACGCCCCGGCCCGGCCGCGCTCCCACTGGGCAGGGCCTCCCGGACTGCGGGGCGGCGGGACCGAGGCCTCGGTCGGCGCGGCTGGGCGAGTCGGAGCCTCGGCGGGGTCGGAGTGCCTGCCTGCCGGGCCGGCCGGGCTCAAGGTCACGGTGGGAACGACGCTCGGCGCCGAAGCCACGTCCGCGCGCCGAGCCTGCCCGGCCTGCGGGACCCTGACCCGGCGCGACCCGGAGCGGTGGCCGGGCGGCGGGCTCATGCCTGAGGCCGCAGGCCCTGAGGTCGCGGCCGCCTGAGAACACTGCTCGCCCGCGCAAAGCCTCAGTGCTTGATTCCGCAAACGGCAGTAGAGATAACCCTCACCTCCTGGGTTGTTGTGAGGAAGAAATAAAATACCGCCTCGTCCCCGGTGAGCCCTCAAGTGGAGGTCGGGGGAGTAGTGAAGAGGTGTCAGCCCTAAGAACAGTCGTTGACTTGCATTTAAAAGTAGATAGCGAATCAAAAAGTATGTACAGTTATCAGCACTAAGGGGACGTTGGCTTCATGTTTAAACTTTTTTTCTAACCTCATTGGATTAAATATTCGGTTTTCAGAATCCATCCCTGAGATAGCCATGTCCCATTTTCCAAATCGAAAAACCAAATCCCATACCAACTTACACGTCGATTTGCTTCTTCAGTTTCTTTACGTTGGGTAACTTAAATTTTCTCTTTTTGTTTGTGTTTAATTAAATAGTGAGCCTATAGAAAATACAGTTGAAGCTTAAAAATGGAAGCGGGAGGGAGCTACCTGTTTGTTGAACTCTTAATACGGCCCGGCTTTTTATTGATACGGCTTATTTAACGTAATCCTAGTAGCACTCTTAAGAAGTAAGTAATAGGATCTGCATTTTAGAGATGAGAAGGAACCTAAAGGGCTTGAGACACATGGCTGGAAAAGGCATTTGAACCCAAGTTTGTGAGGCTTGAGGCCCAGTGCCCTTCCTAGGACTCATGCTCAACTTGTGTTTCAAAATTTGATATTTATGTTTCCAAGTTGGTTAACAAATCACCCTCCTTTTATTTTTATTCTGTTATTAAGTATCTACTGTTGCTTTATTTTTTCACACAGATGATAAAAGCCTATGAAATTGATATTTTCTTCTTTTCACAAAAGACAGCTGAGACTGAAGGCGTTCCCCTAAAGTGCCCAAGGTCACTTGAAGCTAGTAAACTGGAGATTTGGACCCGGGTGTGCCCGGTACCCCCACTTCCTGCTGGGGCCAAATGCTATTGACACTGGCGTCCTTGTCTCTATACAAAGTCCCCTGTCCTTTCTGACTACTCACTCCTTCCTGGGCTCTAGTCTGCTTTAACTGTAGGTGTTCTTTAGGACTCAGTCTGGACCCAGCTAACTCATTGATTCTATCAGATATTGAATGTATATGATGTCGCTGAAACTCTATGGACCTGAGCATAATAGCCATGGTCACTCTCCCCAGGAAGCCATGGCAGAGGTGAAATCCCACGTAGACTTACAGACTGAGGTAGGTGGCATGGGAGAATCAGGGAACCTCCCTGCATGAGGTCATGGAAGGCCTCTCCGAGAAGGTGGCATTAAGCTGAGACCTGAAGGGTCAGTGGGCATGAAAGTCGTGAATGGGAGGAGTCAGGCATGCTGGGAAACCCGAGAAAAATCTAGGAGCAGGAGTAAAGGGAAGATGCAGAACAGGTGGCGAGGAGCAGGGGCCCGATAATTCCAGGCCTTACAAGCCATTGAGAGAGCTTGGATTTTACTCTGAGAGCCATGGAAGACGTTTAAAGGTATACACTTTAGTGTGACATGATCTGATCTACGTTTTTAAAAGATCAGCCTGACTTTGAAAAGGGGACAGTCAGGATGATGGCCAACGAGGCAGATGCTGGTGCCATTTACCGAGACTTGTTTGTTCCAAAGGTGAGAATGCCCACCACTTGCCAGGTGCTGTTGGGAAGCATCAGTGAATAAGGCACACAGGGTGCTTGTTAGTCATTCAGAGAAGGAGGAACAGGTGCAGGGTGGGGAGGGGGCGGATCCAGGGCAGTTTTGAACCCGGTGAAATTGGAGATGGCTGTGAGCTACTCGAATAGAAAGACCCAGTAGGCAGTTGGCTTATTGGATCTATATGACTTCTCCAAGGAGATGTCTGGACAGCATTTGAGAGTTGTCAGCATATAGGAATGCAAAATGTTAATAGATCTATGGGTTTCAGTATACTATATTGTATTTGATTGAAATTTTTCATAATAAAATGCTTTTTTAAACTATAGGAATGGATGAGATTTGCTTGAGGAGTGTGGATAGAGAAAGAGCTGAGAAGCAGGCCCTGGGCTGTATGGATATTTACAGGCTGGATATAGGAAGGAGAGGCAGCAAGGGAGCTGGAAGGGGCAGCTGTGAGGTCATTATGGGTCAGTGCCCGGGGGCGGTATTTCAAAGAGGGAGTGGTTCAGCTGTGCCAGATGCTGCCAGAAGGTCAAATGACAGAAGAAAACTGCACTTACCGACAGGGGTGTTGTGAGTGACATTGGAAGAGTGGTTCTAGAGGGACGGAGGACGCGTTCCCGGGAGGCTGACTTGCCAAGCATATCTTCGCTCTGCTCAGTGCCAGGCCCTCTGCTCAGCTGTTTACTGAGCACTGCACTAGTGTCCCCCAGGTGCCGGAAACGACCATGTACCCAGAATTTAACTCATCTTCCTCCTGCAAAGCCTGCTTGCTCCTCCTGGGTTCTCTCTCCCCAGCCATGGAGCATCTTCCATTTAGTGGTCCAGGCCAGAAACCAGGTCTTCCCCAAGCCCTTCCCCTCCTGCTCCCGCCCATCTAGTCAGTTGCCAGATCTGTTAGTTCTGCCTCCAACATGTCTTGACTGTGCCTCTGCATCACCACTCGGCTGGATTCCTATCAAGAGTGTAGACTTGAAGCCATTGGTGAGGGGAACAGCTAGAGAATTCCCCAGAACAAATGAGCAGGACATTTTCCTACTAGAAAGATCTCTGACATGAACCCTGACTGGATCCTAATCCCTCTTCTTTTCCACCCCACGTCCACCAAGAAAAAAATCTATAAAAAACATCTTAGAGACAATTGGGGACATTTTAAGATGGACTGGGTATTAGGTATTATAGAATTATTATTTTCGTTAGATGTGATATTTATCATTAGTGACGTGGTTTGTCCTTGATCTTAGGAGATGTGTGCTGAAGTATTTAGGGATGGTGTATCATGATGTCTGCACTCTGGTTTCATATGGTTTGGTAAAAATGAAAAAGTGAAATATATATAAACAGTAAAAATTATAAAATGTTCATTTTTCATCTAGATACAGGGCATAGCGGTCTTCGTTATACTGTTCTTTCATCCCTGTGTCTGAAGTTTTTCAAAATGAAAGGTTGGGGAACCGCTCTCTAGCAGCAGTGGCGAAGACAGATTTACTGGGCTTGGCGGCGGGGCGGGGGAGGGGAGGCCCATGGCTCCTGCTTTAAGGCAAGACTCTTCTTCGGGTCGGGCCCTTCGGCCTCTGCCCCTCGCCCTCCCCTCTGCTGTATTCACATTCCCCTGGCTTTGGCAGCTAGAGTTCTGCTTCCGAGAAAGTCCTTCCTCCCGTGGGCAGCAACCTGACAAACTGCTCCTCATCTTCCGGGTCCTCAGCTCAACAGGTGCCTCTTCAGAGGGCTGGTCCTCGTCTCCCTCAGGCTGACCTAGACCCCACTCCCTCTGCCCCAGCCCACCACGCCCACCACCTGTGTCTCCACGGAGGGGCCCTTCTTCCCCTGGGCTGTGATCACGTTTGTCCGTCTGCTTCCACCAGCAAACCGAGCTCTGTGAAGTCAGGGCCAGGCTTATTCCTCTTCGTAGCCTCAGCCTGGCCCAGTGCCTGGCACATGCAGGGCACAGTTCGTGCATATTTGGTGATCAGACGACCAAAGCCCCTTGCCTCATCCTGTGGTCTCTGTGTTAAATGTATTTCCCTTCTGTAATTTGCCCCGACTAAACCAAAACACCATCTTCCACACCTAATCAGGACCCGTGTCTTCTCCTCTTCACCTCAGGAGTATCTTTTGAATGTAATCCATCCCCTTCATCCCTCCTGCCATCATCTTAACCCAGGACCATCCTTTGGTCCATCCAGTGTGTATCAAATGCCTTCGGTGTGCCGGTACTGCTGGGCTGGGCAGCCGGCCAGGAGCCCAGGAGCCACGCTCCCTGCCTTTCTTGCTTAGTCCACCCGTCACACCACCGCCGGGCTGCTTTTTACACCTGAATCTTTTCTGAAAACTTGCTAGCATTGCCCCGTCTACAGGATAAGGTCCAGCTGATAGGCTTGGTGCACGGGAGCCCAGCCCCCCTGGCCCGCTTGCCCTCCCATTGTTCCTCTCACTGTCCTGTCACACCCTGTTCTCTTGCCTTCCTGAACGCTTTGCTGTTCCAGAAACATGCCACACAGCTTCACGACTCCATGCGCCAGGACACGTTGTTCCCTTTGACTGGGATTATCACTGGCTTTGTCCCCAGTCTTGCTTGTCCTCCAAGACAGAGCTAGACTGTCTCCACTGGAGTCCCTCTTGCTCCTTGCAGGCCGAGGCCAAGATGGTTCATTCCCTCGAGTTCCCACAGTGCCTGTGAGTCCACAGTGCCTGTGACCGCTCTGGCTGTTTACTGATAGGTTTTTCCCATGACAGTGGGCAGGCTAGGCATCTGTTCATCTTTGTATCCATTGAGCCAGGCACATAATGCTTATTCTATGTAGAATCTAGTGTTTTGTAGGATGTGCTGCCCCCTACCTCACCCTCTGTAAAGTGCCACCCGACACATAAATGATGTTATAAAGACAGCTGATTGCGGTGTTTGTCACTCTTGGTAAAGCACCCTGGCCCAGCCCAGGTCTTATCACCCTGACAGCTGTTGGCATGGCTGCTTCTGCCCCTTTCCGTGATTCAGCTTGGACAGTGAGATGGGCTGGGCACGTGGGCCGTTTTGGTCACCTGCCAGCTGGAAGATTTCGGAGCTCGACAGTCAGCTGGGGCTATGCTGCGCCACACTGGTTTCCATTGGTCAAGACAGTTGCTACCCAACTTTGACAAGGAAGCAGCACTCAGGTTCTTGTGTGTGTCCTGTGATGTTGACTACTTCTTAGGTTAATCTTTAGCTTACAAAGTGTTGTCATATCCCTTACCTCATCTTACCCATCCTAAAGTAAATCCCTTTGGTATTAAAATCTGGAACGAATGCTCACTTGGGGAGGTTTGTGTGGAGGAGGCATCCCTTATTAGTGAAAATATTTTGAACTTTACAGTTAGATCTGGGTTCATATTTTTATCTTGCTGCTTCTTAGCTCAGGTTGTGTAATAACCTCTGTGAGCCAGTCCTTAAAATGCAATAATACCTACTTTGCTAGATTGTTCTGGGGATTAAATGAGAAGACAGGAACAAACTGCCTAGTCCAGTGCCTAACAGGAAGTATGTGCTTATTAGCTTGTAATCCCCTTAAGTTCTAAGGAGGAAGGGAAGAATTACTTTGGAATTTTTTTCCCTTCCAGATTTAGTCTGTCAATAATTCTTTATTATGCTCTCTTATTTTATAAAGTATTCAATGCCATAGGAATTAAATATCAATATGAGTGCACGTGGTATATGCTTGTCTATGCACTTCTGGAAGGATTCATTAAGAACTATTAGTAGTGGTTGCTTTGGTGAGTACTTCTTAATGAAATTCCTTAGTGCTGATATTTTTAGAAACTTCCATTGTACCCCTTTCCTAGTTGTTCATAATTGTTATTCCTAAAAAAGAAAAAAACTATACAAAGTCCTGTTAAAAAAATCTTAAAACTTTCTACTTTGCATATCACTAATTTTATATGCTTGCCATTTCTCTTCATGATATTATTTAAGCAAATATCCCAAAACATGGTGTGTTTAAAATACTTTAAACACGGGAATTACCTGGTGGTCCAATGGTTAGGACTTGGTACTTTCACTGGCGAGGGCCCGGGGTTCAATCCCTGGTCAGGAAACTAAGATCCCACAAGCCACGTGGCACAGCCAAAAAAAATAAAATGAAATACTTTAAACGAATTGACAAAAATGTTTTTATTTTTATTGAAGTAAATTTTACCATGATTCATTTGGAGAATTGCCTTCTTCAGAATTAGTTTATTTATATAATCAAAGAGTGGGGACTTCCCTGGTGGCGCAGTGGTTAAGAATCCACCTGCCAATGCAGGGGACACGGGTTCGAGGCCTGGTTTGGGAAGATCCCACATGCCGCGGAGCAAATAAGCCCGTGCGCCACAACTACTGAGCCTGTGCTCTGAAGCCTGCGTGCCTAGAGCCCGTGCTCTGCAACAAGAGAAGCCGCTGCAACGAGAAGCCCGCGCACCACAACGAAGAGTAGCCTCCGCTCACCGCAACTAGAGAAAGCCTGCGTGCAGCAACAAAGACCGAATGCAGCCAAAAATAAATAAATAAATAAATTTGGAAAGAAAAAAAAAAAAGAAGAGTGAATTGAAAACAGAGACAAATACCGTATGATTTTGGTTTCTGCTAAAGAGCTAATAGTTTTTATATATAATTTCTTTTAATTTAAAAAGTTTTTTTAAAGTAGTTTTAAAAACAATTTTTAAATCTCACCATTAATCAGGTGCTGTCCTAAGTGCTTTAAGCATATTTACTAGGGGTTAAACATGTACTTAAAAATATACAAGAGTAAAATAAAAAACATAGTCAATACAGATATTATATGGGGAAAAATGTGTTTCTCCTCTATTTTAACTCTCCATCCTTCCTTCAGGGATACCACCATTAACACTTTTCTCAATTCTAAGGCATTTTAACATATAATAAAAGCAAAATGGAAGAATTTCCAACTTCTTTTTACAAATGCCGCTTAGGACTATATATTTTTGTCATATGCACTAATAAGAAAAATTGCATATACTGGTATTAACTTGTTATTTTGCTTATTTAACATGAGCTTGCTGCTTTTTAATCTTAAAGATTTGAAAAATGCTTTTCTGTTTCTTGATAACTGTATTTATAGAAAACATTTTATTGTTAATTTTATATTTGTATATTTTGTTTATATATTTGTAAGCTCCATCAGTCAAAAAAATTTTTCATCTGGTTTCTAGCTATTGTGATAATATCCTATGAATTGGTTTTTAAATTTAAAACATCATATGGAGTGAAAAGTGTTCTGTAATGTTTGTTCATTAAGCAGCAAGTCGATTTTTTTTTAAGCAAAAAAAGAAAAAGGCTGCCAGTGTAACCCGTGAAATTTAGAGTTCTGTTTTTTCTAAAGCACCATAGTTGAATAAGAATAGGAATTTGTATTAATGTGGAATCCACACGTTCATCTCGTGAGACATTAGGGAATTTGCATGTCATGCAAGTTTTTCTTGCCTCTTGTTTAAACTCCCCTTCCTTAACACCTGGGGTCACTCTCTCTTTTCTCTTATATTGCTTTATGGTATCTGTGCCCTTAAACAGGTCTGCTAAGCAGATTGAAAATGGTCTGTAGGAATCATCTAGTGTTTCCAAGAGATCCCCCCAGAAAGGCTCACACTGGCCTGTCAGTAGCCAGACCTTGTTTGAAGCACTGGATAAGATCTGAGTGTTTGTATTGGTCATTTTGGAATCCCAGCACGTACTGCCCTTGGCTATGATCTAGCAAAGCGCAGAAAAGATCATTATGTGTACATGAATTAAAGATCAAACAATAAAGAGTATATTGCCGTGATATCCCTGGCCAGAGAGGATGGTCATCCGCATAAAGGCGATCGTGCAGAAAGAATGGGCACAGTCTCAATGACTACATTCTGTATGATTCCATATATTATGAGCATTCTGCAAAAGGCAAACTATAGAGACAGAATAGATCAGTGGTTGCTAGGAGTTGGGAGACTGCAGAGACATAGAACAGATCAGTGGTTGCTAGGAGTTGGGAGAAGGGTTGATTACAAAAGGAGGAGTTTTAGGGAGTGAAGGAACTGTTCCCTATCTTACTGTGGTGGTGGTTACATGGCTTTATGCATTTGTCAAAACTCACAGAACTGTATGTCCAAAAAAGAGTAATTTTACTGTGCATGAATTAAAGTGGAGAAGAGGAAGGGACGCGATTTGTCATTTGATTATGGTTGTGTGATGTTAGGAAGAGGGTGAGTCTCAGCCAGGCTTTAGTTTTTAAAATCTTGTTCTCAGGTTATATATACCTATATACCTTACCCATAAAGGAGTTTCTAAACATGCACTTTAGATTTTTTTTTTAAATTTTTATTTATTTATTATTTATGGCTGTGTTGGGTCTTCGTTTCTGTGTGAGGGCCCTCTCCAGTTGCGGCAAGCGGGGGCTACTCTTCATCGCGGTGCCCGGGCCTCTCACTATCGCGGCCTCTCTTGCTGCGAAGCACAGGCTCCAGACGCGCAGGCTCAGTATTGTGGCTCACGGGCCCAGCCGCTCCGCGGCATGTGGGATCTTCCAGACCAGGGCTCGAACCCGTGTCCCCTGCATTAGCAGGCAGACTCTCAACCACTGTGCCACCAGGGAAGCCCACACTTTAGATATTTTAGCTAATTTTAGGTATAAAATAATATATTGTATATGGAAAATTCTCAAAGAGTCCAGAAGGTGTATACAACGAAAAGGAAAACTCTCTCCTCCCATCCCAAGCCCACTACAGTCCCCAGGTGTCCTCACTATTAGCAGTTCACTTTGTGTGTGTATTTGTGGTTACTGTTCTGGGCCCTCCTTTTCCACGTACTCATCTCAGCGATACCAACATCAGTGGATGTATATCTACCTCATTCCTTGTATGATTGCATTCTATTCTGATTTGGCTCTACCCTTGATTTATTTGACCAGTCCCCATTAATGGGTTCCAAATTGCCTGTACCAGGAACAAACTGGAAACAAGGTAGTAAGGAATGCTTGCACGCATTCAGCTGTGTGCACTTGTCTAAATATAGCTGCCCGTGGGACATACTACAAGTGCAACTCTTAGGCCGAAAGGCCTACGCAGTTTTAATTTTGCTATAGATAATGTCACACTGCCCTCTAGGGAAGTCACACAAATTTGTGATCCTACCAGCAAGCATATGGGAATTAAACATGCACTTAAAATTTCACGGGTCAAGTGTAGTTTGTTACTTAAGTCAAATCTATCCTCACTTTCTGACAGCATGGATAGTAGGAGTTCAGTTATAAGATGAAAATAAGCAAATTATTTATATGTTAATGAAGTCTGTATTCTTAGGTTTTTGTGAGTTAAAAATCTTGATTCTAAGGTTAATTTAGTTTAGGGGTAAAAGTTTTTTTAACAAAAGAATTCATTTCACTTTCTCTGTATATTCCTTTTCACATTTTTTTGTTGTGGTAAAGTACATATAACATAAAATTTGCCATTTTTAAGTGTACAGTTCAGTGGCGTTAAGTACGTTCACATTGTTGTACAACCATCACCACCATCCCTCTCCAGAACCTTTTCATCTTCCCCAACTGAAACTCTGTACCCACTGAGTAGTAACTCCGCATTCTCCCCTCCCCTCTGCCCCTGGCAACCACCATTCTACTTTCTTTCTCTGTGAATTTGACTATTCTAGGTTTCCTTGTATGTTTTTTCTATGTTGAAAATTTCCTTGGAGGAAGGAAGAACACATGGTGGAACTCACAGAGATACATGAGAACTCTCCTAGGAGTGCCGAAGTTACTTCTCTCACACTTTGCTCCTGCGTTCAGAGTGCACGCTGGTGGCATGGAAAGTGGACATGTGGTATCCCAGGTTCTAGAACAGTGCCTAGACAGTGTGCTCAAGGAGTGTTTGCTGAATGGATTGATGAATTTATGAAAACAATGTACTACACGACACAACCTAAAGACCCTGAGATCTTCGTACCTCTGATTAAACTCAAATTTTTGCATTTGTTATTCCATAGGAAATTGGCGTTTTCCAATAACAGACCTCGAGAGGACAGCTGGTTAAAATCCTTATTTGTCCGGAAAGTTGATCCAAGGAAAGATGCTCACTCTAATCTCCTAGCCAAAAAGGAAACAAGCAGTCTGTACAAATTACAGTGTGAGTCATAGGTTTGCTATCTTCATAGTTGACTTTTTTCCCTTTGTTCATAAGTTTATCGTTGAATTTTCTTTTGTTTCAGTTCACAATGTTAAACCGGAATGCCTAGAAGCATACAACAAAATTTGGTGTGTATACCAAACTATCCTTTACTTGGGGAAAAATAATGATTTTAATATTTGTCAGTTGCGCTAACCCTTGATAGCAGAGCGAGATCTTTCACGCCTCTTCTTAAAGCTGAACATTGAGAGGCTCTTAAGTTGAGCTCTGTTGGACATTACCAAGGGTGTTTTGATTTTAAGCGCTCTTTCAGCTAATTCCTCACATAGGCTATCAGACTTTGGAATGTTACTAGACTCTTCAGGTTGGAAGGGACCTTGCAAGGCGGTCTAGCCCAGCTACTCATCCAGTGCTTGAGTCCTTTCTGTAGCCCTTCCTGACGCTATGCTTAAATACATTCCATACGCTCCATTTCTGGACAGCTCTGAGTGTTAGGAGTTAGAATTCACACCCCTGGGACCTCCACTTTGTCCAGTTTTACTCCTAAGTAATATTGCCACGTGAGAGCCCTGTATGGATTTCAGTAGAGCTGCCATTTCTTCCCAGGTCTTCCATCCGCCAGGATTCAAGTCCCTTCAGCAGATTCTCATATGATATGAAACCCATATATTCTTATAGAATTTGTAAACTTTAAGACCAAAGAGAATTAAGTGCATTAGTTCTTAACAGAAATAGCATTTTAATGATCAGTTGTCCACAAATATAATTTAAAAGCTTTTTTTTTAACCTTTCATATCTGCTGCTTTCATGAGAAAGCAAATGATTTTGTTACCAGAATCAGCATAACTTTCAGAAGCAAAACAACTTTTGTTGTTTTATTTTTGGAGGTGGTTTGTGAAATGTAACATTAGTGTTGAGTTTCTTGCTCACCTCAGCACAGTTCTCTTTATTTTAGAAGTGCCCTAAAAACAAAACAAATGCTTTTTTTCTAATTCTCTTCTCATAAAATGAAATTTTTCTGTATGCTGATGTTTCCCTGGATTATCTTTCCTGTCCTGTTTTTTTTTTTCACTTCATCTCCTGTCTCAGATTCCTGGCTATCTATTCATGTTCTCACTTCAAACTCAATGTGTAGAATTACCCTGCTCTTCCAGTTTCTCCATGTGTGACACTCACCATGGTTTTATTTGACTCTTTCCTTAGTTTTATGTGATTAGCCAGTCACTGAGGGCTGTGCATTCTTCATTTGACGTGTATTTTGCTTCTCTTTGCTTGTTTCCCTCTCCAGGCCTGTTGAGGCCCATTTCCAAGTAGCCCTTTCTGACTGCCTTCCTGGGCTTGAAGCTGCACCTGTACCTTCACCCCACCCTGCAGTCCATTACCCAAAAGTTTGTCAAATTGATCTGCTTGAGTTCTGTTTTCTCCTTCATCATGTTTGTTTTTCTTTTCTCTGAAACTTTCAGCAGCTCCCTGTTTCCAGCCTGGTTTTTAGGGGCCCAGATAATGAGGTTCTTCCCAACTCATCAAGTTCTGGGTACAAGTGCTACCTACCTTACAGCCCCCATTCACCTGGGTCATCTGTGCAGGCTTCCATCTGCCACAGTAGCTCCAGTGCTGGGTTGTTTACTTCCTGCTCATGTCATGTGGCAAAAAGAAAACCCAATTCCATTTCCCTGACATAATCTGTCTTTCTCCACCCCCGATTTCCATCAATCCCGTGTGATTTCTGAACATTCATGGGTCATACATCAGATACATTTAATATCTGATCTTAATTTTAAAAGTAAATGCTACCCTTCAAAAAATTACATGGTTTGGTCATTGTACTGGGTCTTAAAGACATTTGAGTTTTCAGTTAGACATAAGAGCATTCAGAGCTTTTCTCTGTCAACTAGTCACATCCACCCAGTCCTAGCGCTCTGACTTCGGGTGGTGATCACTGGCTTAATATCACTTTTGACGTCAGCAGATAATCAGAACAGGTTCCATTTCTGACCCTTGATATCTTTTTGCATCCATTGTTGGATCTATATGGCACTTTTTCATCATAATTTTTCTATTCAAAAAGAGTACAAGTTTTAGCTTTTCTCTTGGTATGATGCAGTTATGCCTCTTCCCTTTGCCTTTCCCTGTCCATTAGGATCTGTAATGTGGGAAGGTTTCTGTGGAACCAGGCTCTGACACCTCTGTTAAATTAATACACTGCCAGGACCATGCGCAATCAATAGCGACAAACTGGGCGGTGTGTCCAGCATGGGATTAGCTGCGATACCTTTCAAATCCCCTCAGCTGGTTGAATTGAGTAGAAGCTAATTTATGCCTCATGTCGTCTCTTTCATTTGGATTCTGCTGCCCCTTTGACGCCCTTCGGGATTGTTGGGGTCGGGGTTGCTTCCAGACTGTGTTGTGTCCCGGCTCTGTCGTCTTCCTTAAAGCCCACTCGTTCTCTGCCACTGCTTCCTGTGCCTCCTGGGCCGCTCCTGTCATCTACCCCATCCTCCACATGACCTTCTTCCCTTCCTTTCTTCTCTCGCGTTCTTTTTCTACTATTCCCATTTCTCTCATCCTTCCTATCTTTGGAACCAGCAAAAGTTAGCTTTCATACACATCACCATTCCTAAGTATATACTTCTTTTTTTTTTTTTTTTTTCTCTGAAACAGCAAATAATAGACTCATAGTTCCTGGAATTTTTGGACCTTTGGCTCTTCTTTATCATTTTTATCAATATACTTGAGTTACTTACCACTGTTGTAGATAGCTGGGGTATCAGTCACCTAAGCTTCTGATAAGTGGGACATGAGAGCACAACAGAATTCAGCCAAAAGGCTAATTCTGCACGTCTTTTTATCATAAACGTATTCTGAGGTCAGTTGTCAGAACACAGAGTAGATGACCTTTTCCTGTTACTGATCATGTGTTGTCCACCTGGTGTCATTTTGGTGGTTGTTTAATTAGTGTTGCTCTTTCTTCTCTTTAAGTCAAGAGGTGTTGCCAAAGATTCATGAAGATAAACATTACCCTTGTACTTTGGTGGGGACTTGGAACACGTGGTATGGCGAGCAGGATCAAGCTGGTAGGAAGCAGAAGTCTTTGGAATAAACACTTGTTCCTTAAGCCTTTACTGTCATTACTTAAATGATTTTTAACATAATGCTTGTTTTTATAAGCAAAGCTTTCCAAGTCTCAGTCTAGTTTTATGGTTAAAGTAGTTTCTCCAGTAAATCACTGCAAAAACTCCTTTTTGATCGTTTTTCATGTTTGAATCTATCATTGAAACTTTATGGTGTAACTTGAGCCAACACACATTACAGTTTTGTACTGTGTTAACACCATGCGTATCTAGAATATTTTCAAGGTAAGAGTATCATGAAACTCTAAATGTATGTTATCGTTTAAAATATATTTCAGTTCACCTCTGGAGGTATGAAGGAGGTTATCCAGTCCTCACGGAGGTCATGAATAAACTCAAAGAAAATCAGGTAATGATTTTTGAAAAAGACTAATGATACAGTAGATGTTAGTACAGAATTAAATGACTCTTTTCTGTCATCGTTTTTGTTAGTAAACTGTTAGTTTTCTGTAGTAAAAATTTTATTATTTGGACTCTTGAGGTTGTATTTAAACATAGAGTAACCAGTTGTAATACTATTAAAATAATAGTTCTTATTGTAAAAGTCAGTTGTACCTTGATAAGCTGGAACTTTGAAACCGGTAAGTCAGTGTGGGTTACCTAACACATATCTGCTTCAGGAACTGACAACCACATATTCTTCATCTTGAGCCGACTTTGCTATCCTCCCCCTCCCTTCACGAATAGGTGTGTGTTAATGGAGAATATTCTACCAGCCATACATTATTAGGAAAGAAAACCTTTTGTGTAGACTCCCCGCCCATATATAAATGACTTTTTTTTTTTTTTTCTGCCTCGCTGCGAGCCTTGTGGGATCTTAGTTCCCGATCAGGGATTGAACCCGCGCCCTCAGCAGTGAAAGCACGGAGTCCTAACCACTGGACTGCCAGGGAATTCCCAATGTAAATGGCTTTTTGATTATCTGATGTTTTGAGGTTTCCATGTCACCTGTCTCAATATGCTGTCAAACACTGTTAGAAGAACCTAAAATCGTAGGAAATTAAATTTGTTTACTTTGTCATTTAAATAATTAGGATGACTATGTAGTTTGATATCTAAACTTGGACACTTTTGAGAGTGAAAGGGAATACTAATAGTCATTATGCTGTTCAACAAGATGTAAACTGGGACTGTCTCAGGCCAACTCGACCCTATTTATAATAGTATTCTATTGTGGGAGGAACATAAATGTTGCTAAAGTGGGTTTATATATAAATCTTCTCATATTTATAATATAAATATGAGAAGATTTCATGAGCACCTTTGTTCACTCAAAGGAATTTGCGGAATTCCGTAAGGCGAGAAGCAACATGCTTCTCTCGAGGAAGAATCAGCTGCTATTGGAGTTCAGTTTCTGGAATGAGCCTGTCCCACGGTCAGGACCGAATATATATGAACTCAGATCTTACCAGCTCCGAGTAAGTACTGAAATAGGAGTTAACTGTCCCCTTGTTCTTCTGTGCAGAAGGACACGCACCCCTGATGCTGAGTGGGCAGCAGACACTGAGCGAATGTTCTGTGATGTGTGTTTGGCTCGTTTTCTCCCCTGTCCAGTTCTTCTCCTCTTGTTTCCTTTTTTTAAACCTTCCTTCTTTCTCCTTCTTTCTCTTTGCTAAGCTCATTTGTTTTTTATAGCCTTACACGTAAGAGGAAAGACCTAACATGCAGGACCAGCTACATTATATAGCATCTATTGTCATTGAACTAGAGCAACTAATAAGCATGTGACTATTGAATACATTATACAGCACTGTAAGACAAAAGGGGAATAAACTTTGTACGACTTTCTAGATATTTCCCTACTTAGGTGACCACTAAAAAGAAAGGCCCAGGTGGCAATATAGTTAAAGTGAAAAAGTATCAGTAGATCTTGTGGTCTAATACTCAGTATTATACTGGGAAAAAAACAAGTGATGTCCTTGTTAGGTTTACTTAAATTGAATTATTTAAAAATTTCACAATAAAGTCTGAATAGGTACCAACAATTTAATCATCGTGGGCCTAACTATAGTTTTCATAACTATAATTGGATGACTTAATTAACTCTCACTTTGTGTGTATGTTGTCTTCTTAGATGAAGCCACA
Organism: Balaenoptera musculus; assembly: GCF_009873245.2. NCBI lineage: Eukaryota > Metazoa > Chordata > Mammalia > Artiodactyla > Balaenopteridae > Balaenoptera > Balaenoptera musculus. The sequence goes on from NC_045799.1 coordinate 72,991,328, forward strand.
GAATATTACTTCCACTATGGGATAGGTATGAACACAGTGAATAATACTATTTTGTTACATTTTTTTTATTTGTTAGATCTCACATTATTAAAAGTTAATTTTTAAGTTAGTCTTGTCATTTGATGTTTTTTATACTGTTAGTTCCATATTTCTTCACAGAAGAACTAACAAACCAAATCCAAATCTCTTTTCAGCCGGGAACTATGATTGAATGGGGCAATTACTGGTGAGTATTTTACCAAATGATGAGTTTGTTAAGTCTTATAAATAGATTCTTTTAGGCCATAGTGTTACTTCTAGAAATAAAATCTGGGGTTAGTGCCGTGATTTGATACTAGACTGTTGTTTTGTTTGACATATTTGTATTATGAAATTTTTGAAACATATACAAAACTAGAGAGAATAATACCACAGGTCTCCCTTCTATACCCATTACTTAGCTTCATAATTATCAACACGTGGCCAGTCTTGCTTAGGTCTAAATCCCCCAACCCAGAGTATTTGGAAGTAAATCTCAGACAACATAAAATTTCATCTATAATATTTTAGTATATATCTCCAAGAATAAGGACTTATTTTAAAAAAAAAACAAAACCCCCCAGTGTCCGCATGAAAGTTATCTCATATTCTTCTTGGATGTTATCTTTTCTGAAATGTTGCTTTTGTCACATAAACAGAGCACCACAATGATACAGTTGCTTCTTTTTTTTTCTCTTAGTTTAGCAAAATATGAATTTTCCTTCAAACTGATCTATAGATGCAGCAGAATCCCAATCAAAATCCAAGCAGGCTTTAGAATGCAAGGGACCCAAAATAGCTAAAACAACCTTGAAAAAGAGGAACAAAGTTGCAGGACTCACAGTTCTCAATTTCAAAACTGACTGCAAAGCTAGAGTAATCAAGACAGTATGGTACTGGCATACGGACAGGCATATAGATCAATGGGATAGAATTGAAAGACAAGAAATAAATTCTCACGCATGTGAGCAATTGGTTTTTGACAAGTGTACCAAAGCAATTCGCTGGGGACTGATAGTCTTTTCATCGCAGGGTCCTCAGACAACTGGATATCCTTGTAAAAAGATGAATTTAGACCTCTGCCTCACATTATATACAAAAACTAACTGAAAATGAATTGTAGACCTAGATGTAAGAGCTAAAATACAACACTTTCAGAAGAAGACATAAGAGAAAATCTTCGTGACCTAGGGTTAGGCAAAGAGTTCTTACATAAACACCAAAATCACAATGCACAAAAGAAAAAAAATGGTAAATTATAATTCATCAAAATTAAAAGCTTTTGTAATTCAAAGGATACAGTTTTTTTTTTTTTTTAAGATTTATTTTATTGATTAATTGATTGATGGATTGATTGCTATGTTGGGTCTTCGTTTCTGTGCGAGGGCTTTCTCTAGTTGCGGCAAGCGGGGGCCACTCTTCATCGCGGTGCGCGGGCCTCTTCACTATCGCGGCCTCTCTTGTTGCAGAGCACAGGCTCCAGACGCGCAGGCTCAGTAATTGTGGCTCACGGGCCCAGTTGCTCCGCGGCATGTGGGATCTTCCCAGACCAGGGCTCGAACCCGTGTCCCCTGCATTGGCAGGCAGATTCTCAACCACTGCGCCACCAGGGAAGCCCCTCAAAGGATACAGTTTTAAAAATTAAAAGACGGGTCACAGACTGGGAGAAAATTTTGCAAGTCACATATCTGATAAAGGACTTGTATCCTGAATATATGAAGAAATCATACAACTCAATCACGAGAAGATAAATAACCCAATTAAAAAATGGGCAAAGGACTTGAATAGACAGTTCTCCAAAGATACACAAATAGCCAAAAAACATAGGAAAAGATGGTCAGCATCACTAATCATAAGATAAATGCAAATCAAAACCACAATTATTTTCCATTCATCTTACACCCTTTAAGAAGGCCATTATCAAAAGAACAGAAAATAACAAGTGTTGGCAAGATACAGAGAAATTGGAACCCTTGTGTACTGTATGTAGGAATATAAAATGGGGCAGTCATCATGGAAGACAGTACAGAGGTACTTCAAAACATTGAAAATAGCATTACTCTCTGACCCAGCAACCCTACTTCTGGGTATATATTCAAAAGAATTCAAAGCAGCATCTCAAAGAGATGTTTGCACACCCATGTTCATCACAGCATTATTCACAGTAGGTAAGAGGTGGAAGCAACCCAAATATCCATCAACAGATGAATGGATAAAAATGTGGCATATATATATAATGGAATATTAATGCAGCCTTTAAAAAGAAGGAAATCCTGCCACGTGCAGGGTGAACCTTGAGAACATTATGCTAAGCAAAATAAGCCAGTCACAAAAGGACAAATACTGTATGATTCCACTAATACAGAGTTTCTAAAGTAGTAAAAACCATAGACACAGAAAATAAAAAGGTGGTTGCCAGGGGCTAGGTGCAGGGGAGTTGGTGTTTAGTGGGTATAATTTCAGTTTTGCAAGATGAAAATGTTCTGGCGATCTGTTGCACAACAATGTGAATAGACTTGGCCCTACTAGCCTGCACAGTTGAAAATTGAGATAAATTTAATGTTAGGTGCTTTTTACCACAATAAAAAATAAAATCATAAAATAAATTTGAAAAAAAAAATTTAATGGGCAAAGAATTTGAATAGACATTTCTTCAGAGGAGCTCTGTGAATGCCTAAAAAGGATGTGAAAAGCTGCTCAACATCCTTAGTCAGTATGGAAATGCAAAGTAAAACCACAGTGAGATAGTACTTCATACCCACTAGGATGGCTATAATTTAAAAGACAATAACGTGTTGATGAGGTTGTCAATGAATTGGTACCTCTATACATTTCTGGTGAGAGTGTAAAATGGTACAGCCACTTTGGAAAAGGAAAACCATGACGTTTTACTTACTTTCAATTTATATATATTCTCTTTTTTTCAGTTATAAAATTTCTTGCTTTGGGCTAGATAATTTCTAAGATCTCTTCTACCTCCAAAAAACAGTTCTGGGATCTTTTTTTCTAATGAATCTTTTCTTCTTAGGTCATCAAAGGCTAAATAATGCAAGGTAGAATTCCTTTTCATTTGAAAACTAAGAAATACATATTTGATTGTATCCTATTATTGTAGACATCATTTTATTAAGGAATTGGGGGGTAGGGTTGATGCTATAAGTGTAGTAATTTAGTTGCCCACAGAATAGGATCACCCAGTTCTATGTTTCCGTATTACTCATTGAGACTTGCCCACCGTGGAATCCACAAGGAAGGAACTGAGGTTATTCTTCAGTTATTTTAAAAATTATTTATAAAGCCAGTTCAGCATTCAGTTTATATTTTGGCACATAGGTAACTAAGGTGGTGATCTCCTCTTCACTACATGCTTCTGATTATTTCCAGGCTAAGGCAAGTTATGTTTTCTTTGCCTACTGAGAAAGTGAATGAGAAAAATTCAGAATGAAATGAACAGTCCTGAATATTTATCACTATCAATGAAACTGAGGGTTTTCCCCCTTAGGGTTAGAATGCACATTAAAGTGATTTGCTTAATTTCAATAATTTACGAATCAGATTTGTAATTTTTGTGAAGATTATGATCACTTAACACTACATGTAAGGTTAAAGAAATTAACATCACTTGGAGGTAGCCCATGGGGGCAATAGCAAGAGATCCCTCCTTTTCCCCTAAAGAACCTGAAAGCATGGGTCACCTTCGTGGAGTTGAGCACGTGGTGAATGAGAGCCAAGATGTACAAAGTGACCTTGAGGAGACTGGCTTCCTCACTCCCACCACAGGCTGCACTTGCTCTGATTCCACACCCCACTTTGAGATGTTCTAATTCAGTTACTATGAAGTTTGCCTCTAAGAAGAGAATGTGTTGGTCAGGCCGACTCACTTATCTTGTCTCTCACTGTGGATATTAGTGGATTGAATCCTTGTTCATAGTCTCCAGCTCTTTTAAATGAATTAGAATGAATCCATCTTCCCAAGTCCTGTCCACTCTGGGACCCTAACATGACTGAGACATCAGGCCAAGCCTGGGCAGTGTTGATATAAACTGACTGGGTAACTGGGGTGTGGAGTCTCTTGAGAGACTCTACCTGTGACCTTCCTACATCACTTGAAGCTGCTTCCTTCATTTTCAACTTTGATTCTAGAAAACTGCTTTAAGAAAACATACATTTTAAAAACTTGTTTAGGATTTCAAGTGCATCACTAAATATAAAAATAAAGTACTGGTGCAGACACAAAAGAAGGTGTTTAAAAAGCTGATGCCTTTTGCAGCAGGGAATCTTAAAAAGCAAAGTTTAAGGCAAGTGCCAATTTTTAACCAATTCAATCACAATTTCATGTTATACACATAGACACATGTGTATCCACACATGGTGCATACATAATGAATGCCATTTGGTACTCATTTTCCTAACGGTTTGCTTAGGTAAGGGGGCAGAAAAGGAGGCAGCTTCAGTGTTGGCAGTGACAGTGAACTGCCAGGAAGCTCACGTCCATGGTTCTTCCATATGCTGTCCAAGGGGTTGCAGAATTTGACACCCGCCCTCAGTCGTAGATCACAGAGCTTGCGGGTTTCTCAGAGCTCACGGTGTGCGGCTGCTTTGTAGGTGCGGTGCACTTCCTTCCTCTCTGTTTTAAGCCCTGTTCTCGAGGCAGGGTCCCTGCCTCCCTTGGAGTACAGTGCCTCTGGCACCATGGGCTTCTTGGATCGAGAATTCCCTCACTTTCTCTCAGTGTGTTCTTGGAAAGCAGCTTTTTTTAAGTTGACAGGTCCTACCCTCTGCCAGTTTTCTAGACTTTACGTTAAGAATCAGCAGTGCAACCACATATCCTCACGTTGTTGTTTTTATTTTTCATTTTTCTTTATTTATTTATTTTGGCTGTGCCGGGTCTTAGTTGCGGCATGTGGACTCTTAGTTGTGGCATGCATGAGGGATCTAGTTCCCCAACCAGGGATCGAACCTGGGCCCCCTGCATTGGGAACATGGAGTCTTACCTACTGGACCACCAGGGAAGTCCCATGTTGTTTTTATTTTAATAGTTATGAATTACTGTCTACTTTTCACGAAAATGACTGCTGTAGCTACAGAAAGGTACATTTACATCTTATGTACATTAAAATAACTTTCGAATGCATTCTGAACCACTTGCGCTGAGGATGGAGGGAACTCACTGATACTTTTTAACATACCTGATTCAATATCTGAACGTTGTTTTTTTTCTTATAGGGCTCGTGCAATTCGCTTCAGACAGGACAGTAATGAAGCAGTTGGAGGGTTCTTCTCCCAGATTGGGCAGCTGTATATGGTGCATCATCTTTGGGGTATGTTTTTTTCCCTTCATTTTTGTATTCCTGCGATTTCAGAGTTCATTACTAACTAACTTGTCCTAGGCAGTAAATCGTATCTCAAGTCAGGAACCTTAAACACTGCAGCTGACCCAAATGTCCCAGATGGAACATAGGTGCTGGGCTACCCGGAATAAGAGGTCAATAGTGAAGGGTCCACAGATGTGCGGCACGTCAGTGAGCTGGTGAAAGTGAGAGTGGGGCGAGAGAGGTGAGGCAGCAGCCCCAGGCGAGGGGAGATGATGGAGCTGCCCCCGGCTCCCTCAGGGACGGTCCCGCTTTCCATGCAGAGGAGGTGCCCACACGCGCGCCCACCCCCTGCCTCGGGTCTGACTCCACTGTCCCAGAGGCCCTTCTCTCGCCTTTTCCATCCCCGCCCACTTTGGTTTGGCACCGTCTTTGGTGTCTTTCAGGGCCTGACTCAGGTGTTCCCCTTTGTCCCCAAGGGAATGTCGCTGTCCCCTGAGCCCCCAGAACCCAATACTGTGTGTGTGGTCACAGTCATGGCTGTTTGTGTCTGTCTCCCTGCTGAACAGGAACCGGCTCTCAGCAGTAGCTTGGTTCATTCTGGGCACATTTGTAAATGGTTATTAAAGAGATGAAAAGCATGACTTTTTCCAAACCTTATGAATTTGCTGAGGTGTTGGTTTGCCCTGTTTGGTCCACCAAGTGCCGCGGAGTCACGTGCCTGCTGGGTTAGCAGGAGGCTCAGAGACGGGTGACAGGTCTGCTGAGCGGGAAAGCAAACCTGAGTGACAGGCCACCAGGCCGTGCGCGGTGAGTGACGCAGGGAGTTCCAGTGGGGGTCCTCCTCGTTAGGAGTGTATATCGGGATATAAAGGGATACAAAGCTATGAAATGGGGGAAAACCAATGAAAGGTGGAATACGAGCTAGACTTCAGCATCTAGATGGGACTGACAGGTAGAGGTGGGAAGGAGGGGCTGGAAGAGCAATGGAGACACGGGAAATTATAAAAAGTGCTCAGGAAACTACAAATAGTGCCGACGGGCTAAATGGTAAGATACCTGCCGGGGACCTGGGTCTAAATGGGTGAGTTGAGGCAAGAAAAGTCATTTTCACATTGTGCCCCTGGAACCTTTCCCTGAAACCCTCCGTGTCTGGGGAGGAGACCCCACTCCAAGCCCCCGCCAGCCGCTGCTCACCTCAGCCACACACACTGGGCTTCCCCGGCATTTAAAAGATTGAAACCTGCACCAGATGATTAGAGGCCGCCAGTAACCCTCAGCTCCTGGAATGTCGGGGGCAGTGGCGTTCCTGGGAGCTGTTTTCTAGCCAGCTGAGATTTGACCTCCTAAGGATCAGAGTTTTCAAATGGAGTAGATTTGCAAACAGATCTTTAAAAGATGTGTTCTGTGTCCCTGCCTTTTGATTATACTAAGTGTAATTTAACCTTTATGGGTTCAAGGTGGGAGTGAAGTCATTTTTATCATTATTTTTTAGTGCATGATCTGTCCAGAGGATATAAACTGGAAAGACAGACCCCTGCCCTTCCCCAGCCTGGAGGGGCCTCTGAGGGCGGCCTCTAGTGAGCGAGCGCGGAGACGGATGGGTCAGGACCCACGTGCTTTGGCGCACAGGCAGAGGTCAGGCACCCGTCTGCTCTGAGGCCCTGCCCTTCTCCACCTTCCTTTTTGTCTCGAGTCTGTGTCCCAAATGTCCACTGCCCACTTCCTACTTTATAGGAAAAAGTCTTGAGATGTGCAGAGATGAATTCTCAGTTGTCTGCCCCCAAAACTTACCCTCACTTTTCCATCTTTTTTAGAGAAAGAGAACCAACATTTATCAAGCGCCTCCAGTGTGTTGGTTATTTATGCACCATTCCCTTTAATCCGTACAGCCACACACCACAAATGAGATACCTGTGACTCATGGGTGGTGAATAAATCACCCAGAACCCACAGCTGTTCAGGAGCTGAGCCAGGCTCAGACGTCAGCAAGTCTGGCTTCAAAGCAGGTCTTCCCCCAGCACAGCCCCCCTTCCTGTTACCCTTGCACGTGATGCCATCCCTCCCCCACCTCCTCAAGGCCTCGCTGCAGACACGGCTCCTCCACCACCCGATCCGTGGCCTCCTTCCCTTAGTATATGAATGGGCTCAGCGCCTCCCATCTTTAAAAGCCTCCCCAAACCCAAAGGTGCATTGACAGATGAACAAAATGTGGTTTGTTCAAATTCATAGAAACAGAATGTAGAGTAAAGTGTATCGGGTTGGGGGAAGAGGGGAATGGGAAGATACCGTTCAATGGATAATGGTGGCACAACGTGAATGTACTTAATGCCACTGAACTACACATTTAAAAATAGTTAAAATAGTAAATTTTGTTATGTATATTTTACCCCCCCCCAATTTTTTTTTTAATTAAGAAAATTTATAAAAGAACACAGGCCTCTCCAACCTGTGTTCCCTCTGGGGGGGGGGGGGCGAGGGGTCACCACATGGTGCCCTAGGTGTGCACCTGACCCCGGTGAGGTCACTGCTGCCTGTCACATGAATGTTAACTGTTTTCCTCCGGGTGGTGAGAGGTAAAAGATTTTGTTTTCCTTCTATTTTTCTGCATCTTCAATATTTTATGTAATAAATTTATACTCCATTACTAGTGGAGGGAACTTTTGTCTTTAGATGGTCAAATTGCCAGGCCTGCAAGGTTAGGTCTTCTCATAGGGAGAAGGAAGCCCCAAAACAGAAACTAGAACTGAGGAGGGAGCCCTGGGTGATCTCTTAGTCGCGACTGACACCGTGTCCAGATGCCTAGGAGGCATTTCCCTGGTCACTGGTTGGAAGGATCTTGCCCGGGTTGGGAATCAGAGACCAAGGCACCTGGGTGAGATATCCGAATTGTACCCCAAGGACTCTGACCCTTGGCCCATGCTCTTCCCTCCACCTGGAGCGCCTTTCCCTCCCGTTCCCGCGTGTCGATGATGAAATGGCCTTTTCAACCTTGAAGACCCACTTGGTCAGATCACAGCTTCCAGGCAGCTCTCCCTGGTCAGCTGTGTTCTCCCTGTTGAGTCTCTTTGTTCTCCACTGCCTTGAATACAGTCTCACCCAGATCACTGTAGTGCTTTATAAATGCTGAGAAAAATGGAATCTAATATCGCTTATCCGTAGTCTGACAGTGTGTGGTTACAGATTTAACATGTATTGAGGAAGTTCACTTGGTTTGTAAAGGCACGTCTTGAATCCGCTAGACTGTGAGCCTTGAGAGCGGGTCTCCCACAGGGCCTGACAATTTTGCTCAGAATAGCCAGCTCACAGTCATTCCAGCTTAGTACTGAGTTCCCAGAGTATAGGTGGTCCCTGACTTACGACGGTTCAACTTAGAATTTTCCAACTTTACGACGGTGCAAAAGTGATCCACATTTAGTAGAAACTGTACTTCACATTTTGAATTTTGCTCTTTTCCCGGGCTTTCGATACATTCTCTCGTGATGCTGGGCAGTGGCAGCCGCAGCTCCCAGTCAGCTGCACGATCACGAGGGTGAACAACCAATACACTTAAAACTATTCTGTTTTTTACTTTTAGTGCAGTATTCAGTAAGTTACATGAGATATTCAACATTTTATTATGAAATAGGCTCTGCGTCAGATGATTTTGCCCAACTGTAGGCTAATGTGAGTGTTCTGAGCACGTTTAAGCTAAGCTAGGCTAAGCTAGGATATTCCAGTAGGTTAGGTGTATTGAATGCATTTTCGACTTACAATATTTTCGGCTTACAATGGGTTTATTGGGATGTAACCCCATCATAAGTTGAGGAAGGTCTGTAGGCTCTTTGAGAAAACGAGGAATGCAGCAGAATCAACACTTAATGGATACACAGTTGACCCTTGAACGTTCAACAAAGGTTTGGACTGCTGGGGTCCACTTATATGCAGATCTTTTTCAGTAAATACACACAGTACTATGACCCATCGTTGGTCAAATCCAAGGGTACAGAACCATGGATACAGAGGGCCGGCTATGGGATTTGAGCACCTGCAGATTTTGGTATTCACAGCGGATCCTGGAACCAGTCTCCCACTGTACTAGTGGAATTATGTTTGGTTTAAGTCTTAATTCTTCTGTGTGGCTATTTTTAAGCTTACAAGGATCTTCAGACCAGGGAAGATATACGGAATGCAGCATGGCATAAACACGGCTGGGAAGAACTGGTATATTATACAGGTAATATCTTAATAGGCATAAAACATTTCATTCTTCTCACCTCATTGTTTTAATGTTCTTTCACCCTGAAGCTAATATGTATTTAAAAAAAAAAAAATAGTACGTTGTTCTAGGATCGTGAATTGTAAGGTTGAGGGAATGGAGAAATAGTCATATTTTTCTTTGACAGTTACAGGACATTTTTTCAATAGAGAATATTCATTCTTTCAAGTATATATGTTTGGTACAGTTCTCAGATCTTTGTGTATTGTAAACTTTACATCATTACCCTTTTTGTACATTTCTTTCTCTGAAAATTTATTATACAAATAAATTTTTTTCTAAGCTTTTCCTTTGTCATCAAAATTGTCCATTCCCCAAAGCATTACAATTTAATACAGCAATTAAAAAGTAATTTTGAAAATTAATTTGGTATTTAGACTTTCCATATGTACATGTATATGCATGTGTACATACGTGTACACCTATACATGTATGTGTACACACACACACACACACACACACACACACACACACACACACACACACACACACACACACACACACACACACACACACACACACACACACCACACACACACACATCCTAGTTGCTTGATTTTTAGAAGAAAACAGCCAGGCTGAATACCACCCAATGACACCAATGCAGGTACCACCTATGTTGCACGTCAGGTACATTTAAGCCCATATCCTACCAGGAAGATCAAAGAGTAATTTGTTCTGGAAAATAACTATTATCTTGTCTTTTAATTCAAAAAAATCATATAACTGTATGTGGCTTTGCTGTTTATTCTTACATTTCCATCAGTTCCCAAAGATGTGTTTTACTTAGCACTGACAGTTCTACAAGTACAGTGTATTTGTTCCTTTATACAGGATACAAATTATTTGATGTTATATAAATTTTAATTCAGTTGAAAGAACCTTCTGAGAAAGCACCATTTTTCTCATAATATGGACTTTCCTAATTTCCTACAAATGAAACACATTTCCGACAGAATGTTTTAATATCATCTTATAGGATGTCAGCTGATCTGTCATCAGCTTGTGTATTTCTTCCCCTGAGATCAGTCCTAAATATTCCAGTACTCTATTCTGATTTCAAGCAGCATGTCTTCTGAATATTCTTAGCAACATATTTGTTAATGTATATTTACTGCAGTCTGTTTAGAAAAGAACCAGCCCAGTAATCTTGATCTTTGTTTTCAGTCCCACTTATTCAGGAAATGGAATCCAGAATCATGATCCCACAGAAGACTTCACCCCTCCAGTAAAGCTACAGAATTTCGATGTGCCTACATAAATTTATGTGACAAGTACTTGTCATAAATTAATTTGAACTGTATATCAAGTGAAAAAGAAACACTGAATTGTAAACTGCTGTATATAGCTTGTAAGAGACCTCTTTAAAATTTACAAAATCACAAGAAAGTAAACTATTACAGTTTGGCTGATTGTAACAGTGCTCTGTAGTCCTCTGAAACATCCCTGTATTTGTCGAATATACCTTATAATACCCAGCCACCTCTCCCCACCCTCCAGGAAAAGAGGGCCCAAATTAAAATTGGAATCATCTCCAAATAAGAATCCAACCATGGAAAAAAATTAGCCATTTCTTTATAAAAAGCAAATCTGTTTTATAATTACAGATTTTTAGACAAATTTCTTGTATCAGGAAGAAATATAAATTTTGTCATGTTTCTGTAGCATTTTTCTGAGTCTCAGACTAGGAACAAATTATAAGTGTACCCAATACCTGAAAATGTTTTACTTCACTCTCATTTTTAATGTCAGCATAGTAAACAGTGTATCATTACTGAGCTGGAAGTGGTTGATCGGTAATTCAGTCTCCACATTGTGTATCGTGATATCTTTATGTGAGAGGAAAAAATGGCTTGAACCTGTGTATTATATGTGACTTTGAAATGAACACCTTGAATAGCACTAATTTTTATTTGTAATATTTTTCTATAACAAAACGAGTAGCACTAGGAAAAGAGGTTTTATTTTGTAAACAATCATCTGTGACCTCAGACATTCTCTGGTTAATATTTTAGTAAGCTCACAGACGATTTTTCCAAGATCATGTATGAGGGGTGGTGCATGTTGAGATTTAAATTGGCATAAAGCTGCATACTTTGTCTAGCTCTGATTTAGTTTTTTAATATAGTGTGCCAATTTTGTGACTGTAATCATGTGAAAGTCCTGTTGAAATGAAAAATTATGGGTGACCCCCAGATCAAAGAATTTATGTTAAAATAAAAGTGTGAATAAAAATCTCATATCAAATGTCAAGCTTTTACATGCGAATGGTTTTCTCCAAGAACATATAAAAGTCAATAAAATCCTCTTAATTTTCACATATTACATGTTTGCGATCTCTTTTTAATGACTGGTGCTGAGAATGACCCTGTCACTCTTGAAAGATAGATAGCTTGTCCCAGTTCAATGGGCATATGTGCGTCTACAGAGTAAAATATTAAATAGGCTCATCGGCCGCTCTTTATGGCCACTTGGTAGGTGTTATGAGGAATGGGTGTTTGGGTACCAGTGCATGATGGCCTGATGTTTGGGGGCTGGGACTGCCAGTGGAAGAACAGGCTGTGCTCCTTGATGGGGTACTTACCCTCCTGGGTGTTGAGTTCCTTAACCTATAAAATGGGGAGGTTGAATCCAATAGCCTTTAAGGTCCCTTCAGCTCTGAATTTCTGTAACTGGCTCTTCATGGTGGCACAGGAAGCAGTGGGAGAGAGAGGGTATAGCAAGCTTTGGCACAGAAAACCTGCAGTTTAGCACCAGCTACTCTACTGATTGATTAGATGGCTCAGAGCATGTTTGCAGCATGTGAATGAAAACTATATGAAACTGCTTTCTAAACTACTTAAAGAAAAATGGTAGAATTACTATTACTAGTAAAGGTAATCTAGCTATTCAGAACTGAAAAAAAATCGCTGCAAACAGGGAATTTTCACTTACAAAATTGCGTGGACTTGTAAATGAAACAAACCCTGCAGAGGTCAGGAATCTTCTATCATACACTGGTGTATTCGGGTCCAGAGAAGCAGAACCAATAGAATATCTAGATATAGATATATTTAGGGGGGGTGAGGAAGGGAAGGACTGGGAGTTTGGGATTAGCAGAGGCAAACTATCATATATAGGATGGCTAAACAACCAGGTCCTACTGTGTAGCACAGGGAACTATATTCAACATCCTGTGACAAACCATAATGAAAAGAATATGAAAAAGAATATATGTGTAACTGAGTCACTCTGCTGTACAGAAGAAATTAACACAACATTGTAAATCAACTACACTTCAATAATTTGTTTTAAAGATATATTTAAGCGGGGATTTATTATAGGAGTTGGCTCATGCCATTATGGAAGCCAACAAGTCCCATAGTCTGCTGTCTGCCAGCTGGAGAACCAAGAAACCCAATGGTAAGATTCTGTCCAAGTCCAAAGGCCTGAGAATCAGGGGGAACTGATGGTGTAACTCCCAGCCCAAGGTCAAAGGCCCAAGAACCAGAAGCTCCAGTATCAGAGCAAAAGGTGGGCATCCTACCTCAAAAAGAGAGTGAATTTGCCCTTCCTTCACCTTTTTGTTCCATTCATGTCCCTGACGAATGGGGTGATGTCCACCCACATTGGGGAGGGTAATGCGCTTTACCTAGTCTATTGAATCACATGCTAATCTCTTCCAGGAAAACCCTCACAGACACACCCAGAAATAAGGTTTTACCATCTGAGCATCCCTTAGGCCAGTCAAGTTGATACATAAAATTAACCATCACACTGGGCTCAAGAGCTTCCCTAAACTGCCTCATCCACCTGACTCCCCGTCCACGGGCCATCCAATATCTGGTGAGAACCGGAGTGTCCAGGTGCCAAACAGAATATGAAAGGATGATATTTTCTTTTAGAAATAGTTCACGTCTCTCTTTCTGTCTTGCTTTCTGTTCAGAAAAGCATAGAGGGGACTTCCCTGGTGGTCCAGTGGTAGAGAATCCACCTTCCGATGCAGGGGACGGGGGTTTGATCCCTGGTCAGGGAACTAAGATCCCACATGCTGCAGGGCAACTAAGGTCACGTGCCTCAACTAGAAAGCCCGCGTGCCGCAACTAAGACCCAACGCAGCCAAAAATAATAAAAATAAATAAATTAATTAAATATTTTTAAAGAAAGAAAAGAAAAGAAAGAAAAGCGTAGAGCAATAAACCAACTCTAAAATGGAGTTAGGGACTTTCCTGGTGGCGCAGTGGTTGAGAATCTGCCTGGCAATGAGGGGGACACGGGTTCGATCCCTGGTCTGGGAGGATCCCACATGCCTCCGAGCAGCTAAGCCAGTGCGCCACAACTACTGAGGCTGCACTCTAGAGTCCGCAAGCCACAACCACTGAGCCCATGCTCCACAACTACTGAAGCCCGCGCGCCTAGAGCCTGTGCTCTGCAACAGAAGCCACCGCAATGAGAAGCCCGCGCACTGCAACGAAGAGTAGCCCCCACTCGCTGCAACTAGAGAAAGCCTGCACGCAGCAACAAAGACTCAATGCAGCCAAAAATAAATACATAAAATAAATAAATTTTAAAAAATAAAAAATAAAATCAGCTCATATAATGAAAAAATAAAAGAGTTCTTTCAGAATACACCCTCCTCTAGAGTTCTGAGGAATTTCTGTCCTAATTAAGTCATTGGGTTTCACAAGGCAGCAAAAAAGCCCCACACTGGGCTTTAGTCTTCATTCAAGTCAACAAACGTTGAGCTTCTGTTATGTGCCAAGCACCAGGCACTTGGAATAACATGAACAAAACATGATCGCTGCCCTTGCAAAGCTTACAGTCCAGTGAGAGGAGACTGGCAATTAAAATAAAAAACCCTGTAAGTTACATGGTATGGTAGAAGTTGATAAATGCTGTAGTGGAAGAAGGCAGAATGGGTAATGGAGATCAGGAATCTGAGGGTGGGTTGGGAGGGGCGGTACGTAATATTATATACGTTTGATCAGAGTTGGCCCTGCTGAAAAGCTGAGATTTAAAATTGAAGGAGCCGGGCTTCCCTGGTGGTGCAGTGGTTGGGATTCCACCTGCCAATGCAGGAGACACAGGTTCGTGCTTTGGTCCGGGAGGATCCCACATGCCGCGGAGCAACTAAGCCCGTGCGGCACAACTACTGAGCCTGCGCTCTAGAGCCTGCGAGCCACAACTACTGAAGCCCACATGCCTAGAGCCCGCGCTCTGCAGCAAGAGAAGCCACCGCAATGGGAAGCCCGCGCACCGCAACGAAGAGTAGCCCGCGCTCGCTGCAACTAGAGAAAAGCCCGCGTGCAGCAACAAAGACCCAACACAGCCAAAAATAAAAACAAATAAATTTTTAAAAAATAAAGTCAGTGGGAAGTGAATGTAGATAGAGAAGAGGACCAAGGTGAGGACGAACCAGGAAGGGAGAGTGAGACACCACCAGGGAAACAGGAAGAAACTCAAGGAAGTGGGATATCATGAAAGCCAAGTGAAGAAAGTCCATCAAGGATGAGATCACTTGTGTCAAATGCTACTGCGAGGCTGGGTTGGATGAAGGCTGACAACGGATCATTAATTTAGCAACACAGTGGTCACCTGGTGACTTTTGACAGGAACATTCTATTAATAAGCTAATTTATCAAATTAACACTTTATTTTAGCAATTCTTGCCCAATTTGTCAAATTCTTTTATTAAACCCCCAGAATAGAACAAATTATATTAATTTGTCCAACTATTAATTTTCCCTGGCAATATTCAAAACTTCCAAACTCACTTTCCATTCATTGGGTATAAGTCTGGTGGTTATTACTTATATAAGCCAAATAATTTTTAATTATAGTTCATGTGATATCAGCCCTACTACTTTTCTTTTTAATTAATTAATTTTATTTTTTTTATTTTTGGCTGTGTTGGGTCTTCGTTGCTGTGCACAGGCTTTCTCTAGTTGTGGTGAGTGGGCTTCTCATTGTGGTGGCTTTTCTTGTTGTGGAGCACAGGCTCTAGGTGCACAGGCTTCAGTAGTTGTGGCTCGCGGGTTCTAGAGCGCAGGCTCACTAGTTGTGGCGCATGGGCTTAGATGCTCCACGGCATGTGGGATCTTCCAGGATCAGGGCTGGAACCTGTGTCCCCTGCATTGGCAGGCGGATTCTCAACCACTGTACCACCAGCGAAACCCACCCCTACTACTTTTTAAAAGCCCTCTTGGAACCACACTTCACTCTCCTCCCAACTAGCACTTGACAGAATCTGCTTCTTTTCCCTTATTCTCACAGCTGCCTGTGAAATATCCTTTTCTTCAGTTCTACATTAAACTTTTAAATTTCTTATTAAATTTATACTCTCAGTTTCTGGCTGAGACATAGCAGATGTTCAATAATATGCTTGATGAGTCGACAGAAGGAAGAGAGGGAGAAAGGGAAGGAAGGGAAAAGGAAAGTATAGAGACTGTCAGTTCTGGGAATTCCCTGGTGGTCCAGTGGTTAAGACTCCGAGCTTCCACTGCAGGGGGCGTGGGTTTGATACCTGGTCGGGGAAACTAAGATCCCAGCTGCTGTTCGGCAAAAAAGAAAAAAAAAAAAAAATCTTTATAGAGACTGTCAGTTCTAACTGGAAAATACATGATACTCTCAGAAAGCAGATACTGCCGTGCCTTTATTCCTACTATTTTCATATTCTAGAAATCCTTAGAAATACATTCTGCCTAGATAAGCTCCATAAAAACAATTTAAAAGGAAGACAATAAACATATACAGAAATATGTTCAGAGTTGGAAACTGTGATAAGCAAAGTACTGAACAGTCCTCTGTTAACTAGTACTAAAACTAGTACTTTTTCCAGAGTTCAGTTAACCGTTAAAAATGAAACCACTGGAGCTTCCCTGGTGGCGCAGTGGTTAAGAATCCGCCTGCCAGTGCAGGGAACACAGGTTCAAGCCTTGGTCGGGGAAGATCCCACATGCCGCAGAGCAGCTAAGCCCGTGCGCCACAACTACTGAGCCTGCGCTCTAGAGCCCGCGAGCCACAACTACTGAAGCCTGCATGCCTAGAGCCGGTGCTCCGCAACAAGAGAAGCCAGCACAATGAGAAGCCCGTGCTCTACGCAACTAGAGAAAGCCCGCGCGCAGCAACGAAGACCCAACGCAGCCGAAAATAAATAGATAAACAAATAAATAAAAAAAAAAAAAATGAAACCACTTGTATTTTTTGCAAAACAGGACTTCCATCGTAGGAAGTAAAATTTCATCTACTGTATTAATACATGTTAACACTTGTGGTCACAGTTCAGGGTGGATTCTCTCGGCCCCAGTAAACTGTTAACACTCTAGTAATGCATAAGATAAGGAATGCTGTGGAAATCACTGGCCTGGGTTCCAGCTCTGAATGTGACCTCGTAGCAGTCATCAACTTCTCTGAGCTTGTTTCCTGTCTGTTAAAAATAGGGCAGTGATATGACCTCAGGCCTATAAGAATCACATGAGGAACATGTGAAAACACCTTGGAAAATGTGAAAATAAGCAGTGTGACTTATGGTCAGATCACTCCCCAAGTTTTCTGAACCTGATCATAAAGATTCTGAGGGTCATAGAGGCAAAAGCCACCATGCCGTGCCATCACTTACTGAGGCCGACCACTTCAATCTCTGGAATCTCTTGCTACACTCCTGCCCCAGGTCTATAATGCTGTCCCCTGCTCTTGGGGATGGCAGCCAAGTGGGCCTCCCTAGATGTCATGGAGAAACACTTGTCTCCCCTGGAAGAGAGAGCGAGAACCCAATTCTCAATTTTTTTTCTTTTTACATAACCCAATGGTCATAATCAGAATGAAAAATGGTGGGTGTCACAAGGATAGGAAGCCACATAACACTGCCACTGCTTTCTGAATCCTGTCCTGGTGTCACCATATACCTAACTCCTGGGAGAGCCTTTCGGTCGCTGTTTCCAGTGAGTCCAGAATTAGAAAAGCATGAAAGAGGTTAGCACAGTTCTTGGGACATTTCAAACTCACCCCTCTGACACAACAAAGAAGGGACTGTCCCTGCTGCTTTTGTGCAGCTTGTGAGAGCTGGGCAGCCTGGGGGCCAGAGGAGGGGCTGTATAATTGGTATAAAAGGTTCTCTGTGGGTATCATGATTCCTCAGCAGATCAGACTCCTCTGAGCCAAATTCAGCACGCACCCCCCCTGTGCAGGCTGCTGCCCAGTGGAGGGCAGGCTCTGAAGGCCTGGCGGTTAGAACGGACGGCACAGCATGGTGGCTTTTGCCTCTATGACCCTCAGAATCTTTATGATCAGGTTCAGAAAACTTGGGGAGTGATCTGACCACAAGTCACACTGCTTATTTTCACATTTTCCAAGGTGTTTTCACATGTTCCTCATGTGATTCTCATAGCCCTGAGGTCAGATATCACTGCCCTATTTTTAACAGACAGGAAACAAGCTCATAGAAGTTAACCTGCCCGCCCGGCTTGCTCCAGCTTATGCACACAGGGTGGTAGCAGGGGCTGAAACAATTTGAAGCACGCTTCACAGGCCTGGCATGCCTGGCCCTGCCCACTTTGCACCACTGAGAGTGCCAACACCGCAAAGCGGCTTCGAAGAGAGCTGCCAGCGAGCACTCCCAGTTATGAAACAACTGCCTTGCTGTCTGGGGTCTCGGTTAAAGGTTGCCAAACTGATTTCATGGCTCTCCTACAGAAACTTTGATCTGGAAGGAAGCTTGATTCATCTGATCTGATTATTTGGCTAAATAATTATCTGACAATTTGGCCAAATTTGATTATTTGGTTAAATTATAAATTTTTCAAATAACTTCCAATGTTAAACCCTTCCGGCCTTTTCTACTTAATTATCCAATAGTATCCACTCATGGCCTGCCTCTTCCTAAACCTGTGTCTCTGTCTTCCCCCACCCCCCCGCCCCCGCCGCTTTCCCACCAGGGAGAGAATATAATCTCCTACTTTCAAAGCATGTTCTGAAATGTCCCTTTCAAGGCGTTACTCAGAATAAACATGAACCTGGGCTTTCAGGTCCTCCCAAGTCCTCTGTAATAAAGAAATGGTTCATATATGTTCTGAGGAGTTATTTCTTAATTCATTTAAGGGAAAATACTGATCTTCATCTGGCATAAGTAAAACTTGTTTTTAGTTCTCCTAGTTTATGTGATTATCAAATATCCATTTTTTAAGGTCAGTACTTTTGTTTAAGGCGCCATGGTTATCTTTTTTAAAAAATCTTTGTAACATTCCCTATATGACAAATACCAAGAGGTCGTAAAAGCACTTCCATCCCTCTGGCCCAGCGCTTCCCTCAGTGGCGGGGGCTGAGTGGTGGATTCACTGTGACAAGCACTCTGCCCTGTGCTCAGGAGGGTCTCGACTCCTTGGTTCCTTGCCCAGAGGTCATTTCTACTCAAATACTTAAATACTTGAAATACTGGATACTGAAATACATGATAGGCAGAATTAAAAATTCTACAAATCGGGAATTTTCTGGCGGTCCAGTGGTTAGGACTCCGTGCTTTCACTGCTGAGTACCTGGGTTCAATCCCTGGTTGGGGAACTAGGATCCCACAAGCTGAGTGGTGTGGCTCAAAAGAAAAAAAAAAAAAATTCTACAAATCTGTTCTGATATGTGGATAAACTTTTATTTATATATAAAGGGAAAACCAATTTCACTTAAAGCTGCCTAATCCATATTTCCAATAATGAAGGTGTTTACTATCCACCTTCAAAAGGCTTCAAATAAAATATAGCTAGGAAAATACATAAAGAATTCAAATTATAAAACTCTCCAGGTAATTAAATGGTCATAATAATACCAGAACTACAGTTAAAAAAAAAAAAACCGAACCACAATGTTCTAGGAGCCCTAACTATAGTTTACTTGGAAGTACAGATAATCAGTACTAAATTTATATATTAAGTCCTAATATGCAATTGGAAGCAAACAGTATCAAACTGTATAACTTTTAAAAATTAACCTGAAGTTGTTATGAACTGTATAAAAACGGATCTTATTCTTCCAGTTCTCCCAAAAGCTCTACAAAATCAGTGATGTACCATTCCGAGTTGTCCTTTACTTGTTGCCTGATCACATTTCCTCCAAATCCAATGAAAACATCCTAAGAAGAGAACAAAAGGGAAATAGTTTAAAAGAGAGAGAAAGATACAGCAGCGGCCTAGGGCAGTAAGTGTTGTTTAAAAGAATAAACTCTGTGCAAAGAGAGATGAGCCCAGCCTCACCTGGGGCACCTCCCTCCCCAGCTCCCTGGGAGCCTCCTTCCCCCCTCCTGCCCCGAGAATGAATGAGTCTGACCACCACTGCTGCAGATGCATTCAGCTGGACATTGAGGGCTTCAGGAGAACTGAAGCCCTCTTAAAACCAAGACAATTGCTTACAAAAATAAAACCACACCAGGCAGTAAACATCTGAGTTCTAAACTAGGTGGCAATCACATCCAGGCCAGACAATTTCAGAGAAAGAAGATCAAAGAGAAGCCTGTGGTGCCGTGGAAATGCCCGGGGCCTGGAATCAGGACCAGAGCAGGTATCTCCCGGCTGGCGTCCTGGGTGAAACTGAGGGACCTCCCTCCCAGGAGGGCATGTTATTCTGGGCTGAAGGAGATGACAACCCCAGAGTATGTTAGCAGCACTCTACTTTCCACTGGTAGAATTATTTAAAGTTACATTGTTTCATTCATTTCTGCTCAGTGATACCTTCTTTTAGTCAATGATCTTTTTAAATGGTATTTTCTCTTTTTCTGCCAGGCTACAGACACAATATACACTAATTTCGAAGTACAAAATTCTCTTACTTGACCTTTGTCTTCATTTTTATTTTCATACCATACAAGGGGGTGGGGTGGGGAATAACTAGATGCTTACCTTCTAGTTAAATTTAGCCTCCTTCTAACTGAGCTCCCTGCCTCTGTTGCAGCCCTTTCTGCATGCCAGCACCAACTCAGCTGTCCTAACACACTGACTTGTTCCTTCTCAGTCCAGAAGCCTTCCAGGGCTTCCCAGGACCCAAAGGTAACACCAGAGTGCCTGGTATGTGGGGTCTTCTTCTCTTGCTGAAGAGAAAGCTCACTCGTGCCTAGGACCATGCTAGTACATACTGTGCTCTGCTGCTTCCCCTCCCTCTAGAAGTTCCACACACACCCACCACGCCAAGTCCTGCCAGGCCTCCACATGCAGGCTGCTAACCGTCCTTTAGGGCACAGGTTCCTCTGACCACCTTCCAGGGCCACACACCTGCACGCACACCACTTTCTCTTGGCTCAGTCAGGCTGTATCATTTTCTGACTGGTAGGGTCATCTGGAATTTGTAATTTTGCTCTTTCTGGACACTGGGATCGGGGGGCCCCTGAGAGAACCCTGCATTTTATGCCTTGTACTCATTCAACTAGCCGGGCGTTTACTACTCAGTCGACCCCAGCATCGGCTATAAATCGTCTAAGAATGTGTTATCTCGAACTGACTCAAGTAGTGTTAGAAGGATCCCAAAAGATTCTTTAACCACGAATGCTTAATCATTGACAGAGAAAGATGCTATTTTTAGAACTCAGGAAACTAGGTAGTAAAACGTTCACCGCTGTATTTTTGGTTCAGTTTTTCTTAAGTTAGAACAAGACAATATAGTCAAAGTCGTACGTGAAATGGACATGTGATAGTTAAGATATTGGCTATATAGCACTTGTTTCCTGCTAGTCTCAGAAAACAATGTTAATTCAGAAGAATAAAATGCTTTAATATGGGCGTGGTATCAAACCTCCCTGAGCCTCAGTTCCCTGATCAGTAAAAAGGAGAAGATAATACTTTTACCTCACAGGGCTGTTATGAGGATTAAATGAGATAACGTATGAGGAAATAGTTTATCAAATATAAAACAGCATTAAAATTTTGGTTATAGTATAAGAGCTGCATTATTTGTGGAAATGAAGCCAAACCTTGTTGAGCACGTACTTGGGCTAAGAGGTGGCAGCCATCCTCCAGGGACAAGGGGTCTTTGGAAGTTTTAAAAGGTTTTTAAGTTCCTTATTTGCAACCTTCCTTAGGTTTGCAAAAAGCCAATTAATATATTGAGATTGGATTTGTTTTATTTATTTTGGTTTTTTATTTTAGGCTGATACAGGTTTTTGTTTAACTCTCACAAATTGTACTGAGTTCTAAGTCAGCTGTCAACAGTAAAAGTACAACCGCAAAAAAATTAGTACACTTAATACATACAGCAGGAGGACAGGCTTCCATGTCTGTGGCTCCATCTCCAATCATGACTATTTTCTTAAAGTGAAATTTTTCCTTTAAAAGTTTAATAACTTTTCCTTTCCCACCAGATTCGGCTGTTGGCTGCATCTCATCAAAACCTGCATATTCACCTTAAAAGAGCCATTAAAACAGTGTTAAAGATCCACAGGATTGTATCAGTAGGGCCAGCCTTTTGCATAGATGATAGCCTCACCTTCATGTCACTCACAAAGCTAAAAACGGCCTTCAGTAAAGTGACACAGCCTGGACTTCCACACTTATTCCTCAGAATGAACAAGCTTTGCTTTTAAATTACAAATACCTCTTGTCAAGGTTACTCCTTTAGATGATAAACATCTTGGGGTAAATTAATTTTATCCTCTAAGCTTCCAGTGTCATAATTCTCAAAACTTGTTGAGGTGGCAGAACACCATGAAATAGTAATATATTAATTTAAAACATGTTAATATACAATTTCATCTAAGAAGAGATTATAATTTATATTTGATGGATTATTTCCATTCTTACAGTAATTACCACACTTATCTCTATTATTTTTTTAATGATTTCTATCTATAGACCCTTAAAAAGTATTCTATTAACACATTTAATTTTTTTTTAATTAATATTATTTGGTTTTAAGAATGTCAGCCACCCCTTGACATAACTGGAGACATCTTGAGATGACAGAAAACTACAGCTGTGGCTCTGTGATGGTCCAGAGAGGGGCCAGGAGGTGCCTCCAAAGGCAGCTAAAGTGCAGCTACTTGCTCACAAATTAACTCTCCTTCCTGAGTCTAAATTGATTCAGATACGTGAGAGCTTTCATAGAACTGAAATATGATGCATAACAAAATAAGTCACGTGGGTTACATAGGAACTAACATTTTACTAAGTACAGACATTTATATACAGATAGATGATTATATGGACACTGAAGGTAGGAGAGATGATGACCTAAGTCTATTTTGCAGGGCAAACGATACCAAGGTGCAAAAGACATCATAAAGAGAATCCTTTATCGCAGCATTTAACTCTGATGCCACCTTGCTTGAGCTGCGTTCCAACAGACATTTCCTAGGATACTGAACACTAAAACTGATAAGAAGGAGAAAACGTTACTATTAAAGACTTACCATTAAAGTAGAATTTCAGCCTGTTGGCAAAGACATTGGTTGGTGGGATGTTGAGCTTTGAAGCAACATGTTCCACAATGCTCCTAAAGCCTCCAGATATTAGAAAAACCTGAACATTTCGCTCTTGTAGGCGACTTACTAGCTCCCTGAAAAAATAAAAACAAAAAACATATAAAATACCAAATGCTGATTAATATAAAAGAGAAAACATGAAACATGAAAAGGAAACTCAAATATATTTTTTTCTCCAGATGCATTTGCCCAAGGTACATCAGACGAGGTATACTGCCTAATGAATTAATGTTTTATATATGTTTTTCTAAAAGCACTTAGAAATTAGTGGGTGGGGCTTGACCACTTTAGGAAACCATTCCACAACTCTATTCTGCCCATGGACCCAGAAACACAAGAAGAAGAGGAGGCTTGGGCTCTCCATGGGGAGAGAGGGAGGGCAGACGTGGGCAGGACCAACTAGCAGACAAGACCATATACAAGTACCAAAGGAACCACAAAGAAGGGAGCTCTAAAGTAATGGTGAGATACCCTCAGGAGGACGTGCCCCCAAATGCAGGTGCTGATAGGGAGACAGTGTACCCAGACCAGGGAGCCCCTTACCTTATGCCGGGGGTCAGGTGTGGTGGGTGCTCTGCTATGAGCCTTTGCACCTGTTCCCTGGAGGGCTGGATCAGAGCTAAGCGCTCTGTGAGGGCAGCCTTGAAAGGCACTGCCCCGCCCATGGCTCGCCGTGTCCTAGGAGGAAGACCCAAAAATCAGGCCAGCCAAGTGCTGTCTTCGAAGTTTACACGTCTACCCTCCCCAGCTCCTCACAAGGTCCACGCACAAGGAAGGTGCCCCACCGTACAACAGACGTGGTACGTGGCCATGGGAGTGAGTGAGGCCTGGGATAAACTATTGAAGGTTTGCTTGAGAATCACGTTAATATTTTGAAGCCAAAATAGCCTAAGTCTATTTTGCAGAGCAAACGATACCAAGGTGCAAAAGACATCAATAAAGAGAATCCTTTATCCTTTGCATCCACAGATACACCCTCCAGTGAGCTAAGAAAACCACATATACTATCCACAGGTACCTGCCTTGGAAGCTGTGAGCGTTTGTAAACCAAGAAAGAAACCAGAGGCCAGGGACTCTTGCATCAAAGGAAGCTGAACATGAAATGGTCCATGAACTAGTGACCGCAGGTGGCACAGGGGGGGGCAGGAGGGAGGGAGGGACTCTCATCCAGGCACCCATGGAGAGACTCTGAACCATAACTAGCTTTCTAGCAAACCACTAAGGCCACACTTTCAACCATGACACAAAGCACTGGACCCCTGGAGACCCCCCAGGTCATCTTCTTTGGTTACTTATCGTCATCATTCCCCTGACCAAGCTAAGAGTATGTCATCCATATTTGTTTGTCAGAGGCAACCATATATTTTTTTGCCATAAATATTTGTATAAATGGATGGTTGGATGATGTACATTACCAAATTCAGCTCTCAGTGGCGGAGGAAAAAGCCTAGTGCCCATGTTTCATAGGCAGGGACTAAGATCAGGGAATTGTGGCTCTGGTCCTGCATGTCATCCAGAAGTCACTCTTCTTTTGCAATTCTTTATCATTTCGTAAGGTGAATAAATACTGTTCTTACATTTCTGACACAGCATCCTCAACTCCACAGAATTTGGCCAGCTCATCAATTCCTTCTTCCCTGATGACTGTGCTGTCAACATCAAAGCACACTGCATCAGCTGAACAGAAAAGTTTCCTCAGCTCTGAATGGGAGACCATCTTGGGAAGAATTCTCCTCCTACAACAGAAAAAAATAAATATAGTTAAAGACATAAAACAGAGTCATAAAAAGGTCTAATTTTGCCTACGACTGTCAATATATTTTAATTTGTATCCAAGTCAGTGTAGCCCATATAAGCATGTCCTCATGGAGTCATTCATTTTTTTTTTTTTTTTAACACAGAGTAAGCATCTTCTAAATGTCAGGCTCTGGGGTTACAAAGATTAGCGGGACCCAAACTCTGCTCCCAGGAATTGTCTAATGAAGGTACCAACTTATAAATATATTTGATGTTCAACCAATATTCAAGGACTTTTGACCTAACAGAGCAATAAGGCAAGGGCTACAATGTAAATGTGCATAAGTTACCGTGAGCACACAGAGGAAATGTTGAACCTTGTCTATGAAACAGGGCTTCCAAGAAGTACAGGCATTAAGCTGAATCTTGCAGAGTAAGTGGCCCTCTGAGTGGGTTCTCAAAGGGCAGGGTATCAATTTGGGGTGTGCTGGGAATTAGCAGGGAGGGAGACGGCAGCAAGGAGAGAGGGTAATGTTAGCAGAGGGAAGAGCAAGGGCAAAGGCAACGCAGCCGAAGGATGGATGACGTGCTGGAAGCGGCCCAACAGCCCAGTCCAGCTGCCAGGCAGTGCACGGGGAGTTAGTGCGGGCCGGGCCAAGGAGTTTGGATTTTAACTTCTAGCTAATGGGAGACCTTGCTTTCCACCTCAGAAGAGAAGTCAGAGCTACACACACACGTGTTAGTCTCTGGTGCAGAGGTGGTAACTGAAGTCACAGCCTGATGGAAGTCACCAGGGAGAGTGGAAAAAGGGAGAAAGAAGAGGCGTGAGGACAGAGCACAGGAACTGGACATTCAAGTCAGCAGCCTGAGAAGGAAAATGAGAGGGAGAGGTCACAGGAAGAAACTCTGGGAGACCACAGTGCTGCAGAAGCTATGGAG
Source organism: Balaenoptera musculus (assembly GCF_009873245.2). NCBI lineage: Eukaryota > Metazoa > Chordata > Mammalia > Artiodactyla > Balaenopteridae > Balaenoptera > Balaenoptera musculus. Next base: position 73,017,021 of record NC_045799.1, read on the forward strand.
GATAGTTTCAAAAGAATTTTGAGTATTTCTTTCTTTCTTTTTTTTTTTTTTTTAAGAAAATCACTGGACTAGAATCGTGGACGTGAACTAGATCCTAGAGGTCACCCAGACCACTCACCCATCAAAGAGACTAATATGTCATGTACAACGCCACACGGACAATGCAAATCAGCATAAACAGTGGCTGAAAACAGACTCAAAGGAGTCGGGCCAACCCACTTTGTAACTGATTTCAAACCAATGCATTTGGGGCTTCTCTGGTGGTGCAGTGGTTAAGAATCTGCCTGTCAATGCAAGGGACATGGGTTCGAGCCCTGGCCTGGGAAGATCCCACATGCCGCAGAGCCACTAAGCCCATGTGCCACAACTACTGAGCCTGAGCTCTAGAGCCCACAAGCCACAACTACTGAGCCCACATGCCACAACTACTGAAGCCTGCGCACCTAGAGCCCACGCTCCGCAACAAGAGAAGCCACGACAATGAGAAGCCCGTGCACCGCAACAAAGAGTAACCCCCGCTCACCACAACTAGAGAAAGCCCACGCACAACAACAAAGACCCAACACAGCCACAAATAAATAAATAAATAAATAAATAAATAAATAAATATATAACCAATGCATTTGGCAGAATGATCTGGTTCAAAGTTGACCTGGAAAAAAAAATCTTTTAAGCCAGGGGTCAGCAAACTACAGCCAGTAGGCCAAATCCAGCCTGCCACTTATCTTTGTACAGCCTACGAAGAATGACTTTTTTACCTTTTAAGTAGCTGGAAAAAATAGAAGAATAATATTTTGTGAAACATGAAAATTACATAAAATTCAAAATTCAGTGTCCGAAATAAAGTGTTATTGGAACACAGCCATGTTCATCATTTATGTGTCTATAGCAGCTTCCCCACTACAACAGACAAGTTGAGTAGCTGCATCAGAGATTGTACAGCCTGCAAAGCTTCAGATATTTACTATCTAGCCCTTTACAAAAAAAAATTGTTGATCCTTGTTTGACCCCTTACAAGACAGATCTCCAAACAGGAAATGTGAGTTTCATTAGAGACCCAATAAAAACAGGCAAGGGAGGGTAAACTAATGAATCCAGTTAGATAATAGAATCTTAAACTCTGCACTAACATTAACAACCTAAATGTGAATAAGTCTCCATTCAACAGAAAACTATTCTTAAAAAACATGAATACTAAACACATCTGCTACTGGTTATCAACAATCTGTTTTTTCCCCCAGCATCACGCTCTTGTTCAAGCTGATCCCTCAACTTAGAGGACTGAATTCCCAGGTTCACAGTTCATCGGCTCTTTGAGGCTAAGCTCCTTTGCTGGTTGGTTCTCTTCTGTTCTCTTAATGTTGCAATGGCCCATGGTCCGTCCTTGGTCTTCTCTACCTATACTCACTCCCTAGATGAATTAATTCATCCAGGCTCATGGCTTTAAATGCTGTCTCTATGACAGTAACTCTCAAATGTACACCTGCAGCTCAGTTTTCTCTCCCAAACTCTAAACTCCAACTACCTACCTGACTTCCACTCAGATGTTTGGTAAACATCCCAAACTTAACATGCCCAAAACTGAACTCCCGCTCTTCCCTCCCCCCAGAAAACTGTCACTCTTGCAGCCTTCCTTCTCTCCCTTGTGGCAACTCCATTCTTTAGTCACCCTTGACATTTCTCTTTCTCTCAAATCCCACATCCAATCTTTCAGGAAATGATGTTGGTTCTGCCTTTAAGCTCTAACTAAAATATGACCACTTCTCACCACATCCACTGCTATCGTTCTAGCTTGAGTCACCAATGTTTCTTGGCAAGATTATACCAAAAGCCTCCTAAAAGGTCCCCACCCCAGTATTTGCTCTCGACATAACAGCCAGAGAATCACTGTAAGCTATAAGCAAATCATGCTGCACTTCTGGCTCAAAATCCTTCACTGGCTCCTCATTTTACTAAAAGTAAAAACCGAAGTTCTTATGGTTACCTAGAAGGTCTGCCCGCCAACTCTGGCACCACCACCACCATGCCCTCCCCATTACTTCTCTGGCCTCATTTTCAACTCCTCTCCCCCTGGTTCACTCTGGTCCAGCCTCGCTGGTCCTCCTGCTGCTCTGCAAATACACCAGGCAAACTCCCCACTTAGGGCCTTTGCTCCAGCCGTGCCCTCGGAGGAAGGCTCTTCACACGAATATCCACTTGGCCAGTTCCCTTGGCAAGAGTCTGCCCAAATGTCAACCTGACCACCCTGTTTACCACTGTAACCCCCCCTCCCTAACCTTACCCCCAACATTACTAACCTCCCTCACGATGCCTTACTTCTTTTTTCTGTAACATCTCTCATCTTCTAACACACGATAAAACTTATGTTTATTATGTGTTGTCTATTTGTTCCCATTAGGATGTCAATTTCACAAGAGTAGGATCTTTATCAGCTTTGTTCACTGTTGGATCCTTAGGACTGAGAACAGTATTTGGCACACAGTAGGACTCATTAATATCGGTTGAATTAAGTGAATGAATAAAGCTCAAATGCCATCTTCACTATTAAGTCTTCCCTGATTCCCCTGAGCTGGAAAAAAATCTCTCCCCAGAACTTCCACAGTACTTCATGTAGATCTATTTTTTTAAGATATGGAATTCATAATATTCCAACTTATCTTAAACTGATTTATGTGCATAGCACCTCCACTCTTGGATTGCAAGCTCTTTATACTAAGATCCAAAATTTTCCAAAACACCTATTGTTTTGAACTTCTTTTGAGTAGATGCTCAATTAATTCTGAAGGTTGAATGAATAAATAAATGATAAAATTGTGAATTACATACCCACAACTAACCATTTTTTTAACTTTTTATTGTGGCAAATTTCAAATGCATACAAAAATAGAAAGTATGAAAAAAATAAAAAAATAAATTAAAAAAAAATAAAGTATGAATACATGAACTCCATGTATTTATCATCCTGCTTCAACAATCATAGCAAATCTTGCTTCATCAACCCCACTATAAAAGGTTCCGCACCCCAATTCCAACATTAGGAGGGTAGGGCTCCCACACTACCAAGCAATTCTCGGACACCAGCAGGGTATCCTACATCTCAACTCAATTCCGACACTATCTACCCATAGGAAGAGCATCAGATTCCACATGTCAAGGGTTCAGTCCCACAAGACTGACCCCACTCCACCCCTGACACACATACACACACACACACACACACACACATTTCAGATGCCAGTCACAAGTCCACAAGTCCAGATTATCACCTGTGCTTCTGACTGACTGGCTATAGACTGGAGGTTCCAACAACCTCCTCCTTGGGTTTGATTAATTTGTTAGAGTGACTCACAGAACTTCACTAGATTTATTCTAAAAGGATATAACTCAGGAACAGCAGATGAAAGAAATGTACAGGGCAAGGTATGTGGAAAGGGGCATGGAGCTTCCATGCCCTCTCCAGGCATGCCGTTCTCCCCAAATTTCCATGTGTTCACCAACCTAGAAGTTCTCTGAACCCCATCCTTTTCGGTTTTTATGGAGGATTCATTACAAGGGCATAATTGATTAAATCATTGGTCATTGGTGACTAAGCTCAGCCTCCAGCCTCTCCTCCCTCCCCAGAGGTCAGGGCAGTGGGACCAAAAGTTCCAACCCTCTAATCACATGGTTGGCTCTCATGGCAAACAGCCCCCATCCTTAGGTGGGTCCAAAAGTCACCTCATTAACATAAGAGACATCTTTATCCCTCTCATCACAGGAAATTCCAAGGGTTTTAGGAGCTCTGTGCCAGAAATGGGACAGGACCAAATATATGTTTATTACAAATCGCAATGTCACACCCACACACTTCCACCTTTGAGATAAATCTGATTTATCTCAAAGCAAATTATATCATTTCATACAAAAATATTTCAGTATGTATTTTTTAAAGGTAAAGACATTTTTTTAGGGCTTCCCTGGTGGCGCAGTGGTTGGGAGTCTGCCTGCCAATGCAGGGGACACGGGTTCGAGCCCTGGTCTGGGAAGATCCCACATGCCGCGGAGCAACTGGGCCCGTGAGCCACAATTACTGAGCCTGCGCGTCTGGAGCCTGTGCTCCGCAGCAAGAGAGGCTGTGATAGTGAGAGCCCCGCGCACTGCGATGAAGAGTGGCCCCCGCTCGCCGCAACTAGAGAAAGCCCTCGCACAGAAACGAAGACCCAGCACAGCCATAAATAAAAATAAATAAAATAAATTAAAAAAAAAAAAAAGACATTTTTTTAAACATAGTCATTTGCACTTAAATTTTAACTATACTGCTGTGCCTGCCTGTGTTCAGGTTTGGCTGCTGAGGACTGAAGAATCAAATCAGGTTAATCACATCAGACCTCATGATGCCCTTGCTCATCCATTCCTCATCATTAGCATATAAATTAACAAAATGTCTCTGTTATTCATTTTATGCCCTTCATGATTTGAGTCCTATTTCACCAATATATTCCCCATTGCTCTTCTCCCCCCACATACACTCACATACACACACCCACACCTTATGCTCAAGGAATACAGAGGACTTCTTGTTCCTTAAACATGTCATGATTTTTTAGTTCTCTGTACCTTTGCAGATGCTGTTCCCTCTGCCTGAAATTACCTAATTACTCATGTCTAATGGGAAAATCCCTATTTATTCTTCAAGGTTCAGATTAAATTATTTTCCCTGTACTAGCTCCTTCATAACCCCCTCAGAGAATTAATTAATCACTCCCATTCCCTTCCTAGAATGTGAGTTCCTTCAGGGTAGGGACCTAGACTGAATTATCTTTCTGTTTCCAGCACAGTGGGTGCTAAAATTAAATGTTTCATGAATTAGAGTTGAATCTAAGCAGTTACTGAGAACACAGAATCGAGTAGATTACTATTCTCAATAAAACAATTCCAATTTAGTGTGCTATTACCCTAAAATTAAAATCCTTAACAAGCAATGATGGCTATAACAGAGAAACAGAATCAATATCATATATTCTGAAGTTGGAAGGAAACTCAAAGCCATTATCTGGGGCTAGTCCCATGCCTTTCTGCAGGAACAATATTAATACATCCATTTCACAGATTAACTAATAGAGGTATAAGGAAGTTAAATGCTTTACCCAAGGTCATACAGCTCCTAAATGATAGTCAAAGAACGGAAACTTGGGTCTCAAATGCACAGAGACAACATAAAAGAGGTGGATAAATTAAGCAGAATTAAATAAGGTTAGACATTGTTAAGAACGTAATGTGGGGACTTCCCTGGTGGTGCAGTGGTTAAGAATCTGCCTGCCAATGCAGGGGACGTGGGTTTGACCCCCGGTCCGGGAAGATGCCACATGCCACGGGAGCAACTAAGCCTGTGTGCCACAACTACTGAGCCCACGCGCCTAGAACCCGTGCTCCACAACAAGAGAAGTCACCACAATGAGAAGCCCACGCACTGCAATGATGCAACTAGAGAAACCCTGCGTGCATCAATGAAAACCCAACACAGCGAAAGAAAGAAAGAAAGGGAGGGAGGGAGGGAGGAAGGGAGGAAGGAAGGAAGGAAGGAAGGAAGGAAGGAAGGAAGGAAGGAAGGAAGAAAGAAAGAAAGAAAGAGTAATGTGGACCCAGGAAATGTCAAAGACTTTCAGCAAGAATTCAGACTATCCTCCAAAGAAGACATACATATGGCCAACAGGCAGGTGAAAAGATTCTCAACATTGCTAATTATTAGAGAAATAGTGAAAGAAGAAAGTCTGCCCATTCTTTGGGAGACCAGCAGATAGAAACAAGTTTCATAAATTGTCAAATTCCCACCAAGCCAGCGAACTCCAAGGAGCTCCATATCCCACTCTCTGTGCCTGAGAAACACCCATTTGGCTCTGGTCCAGCGGGAATTAACCTAATATTACATGGCTAAGCAGGCTCACTATAAAAGCCTAGAAGACAGAAGTCTATCAGCAGCAAAGCAGTGCTTAATGCAGTGCAGTTCCACTGAGCATGGAGAATGAGCCATTTGTAAATGGAGAGAAAGCCAGCAACAGACAAACAAATGATGTTAGAGGATCTAAAATGAGATAAATGGAATGGGCTAAAGAACCTTATAAGAATGTACAGGAGGCGACATTCACAGAAAGATAGACAAGATGAAAAGGCAGAGGGCTATGTACCAGATGAAGGAACAAGTTAAAACCCCAGAAAAACAACTAAATGAAGTGGAGATAGGCAACCTTCCAGAAAAAGAATTCAGAATAATGATAGTGAAGATGATCCAGGACCTCGGAATAAGAATGGAGGCAAAGATCGAGAAGATGCAAGAAATGTTTAACAAAGACCTAGAAGAATTAAAGAACAGACAAACAGAGATGAACAATACAATAACTGAAATGAAAACTACACTAGAAGGAATCAATAGCAGAATAACTGAGGCAGAAGAACGGATATGTGACCTGGAAGACAGAATGGTGGAATTCACTGCCACGGAACAGAATAAAGAAAAACGAATGAAAAGAAATGAAGACAGCCTAAGAGACCTCTGGGACAACATTAAATGCAACTACGTTCGCATTATAGGGGTCCCAGAAGGAGAAGAGAAAGGACCCAAGAAAATATTTGAAGAGATTATAGTCGAAAACTTCCCTAACATGGGAAAGGAGATAGCCACCCAAGTCCAGGAAGCACAGAGAGGCCCATACAGGATAAACCCAAGGAGAAACACGCCAAGACACATAGTAATCAAACTGGCAAAAATTAAAGACAAAGAAAAATTACTGAAAGCAGCAAGGGAAAAATGACAAATAACATACAAGGGAACTCCCATAAGGTTAACAGCTGATTTCTCAGCAGAAACTCTACAAGCCAGAAGGGAGTGGTATGATATACTTAAAGTGATGAAAGGGAAGAACCTACAACCAAGATCACTCTACCCGGCAAGGATCTCATTCAGATTCGATGGAGAAATCAAAAGCTTTACAGACAAGCAAAAGCTAAGAGAATTCAGCACCACCAAACCAGCTCTACAACAAATGCTAAAGGAACTTCTCTAAGTGGGAAACAAAAGAGAAGAAAAGGACCTAAAAAAACAAAACAATTAAGAAAATGGTCACAGGAACATACATATCAATAATTACCTTAAACGTGAATGGATTAAATGCTCCAACCAAAAGACACAGGCTTGCTGAATGGATACAAAAACAAGACCCATATATATGCGGTATACAAGAGACCCACTTCAGAGCTAGGGACACATACAGACTGAAACTGAGGGGATGGAAAAAGATACTCTATGCAAATGGAAATCAGAAGAAAGCTGGAGTAGCAATACTCATATCAGATAAAATAGACTTTAAAATAAAGAATGTTACAAGAGACAAGGAAGGACACTACATAATGATCAAGGGACCAATCCACAAAGAAGATATAACAATTATAAATATATATGCACCCAACATAGGAGCACCTCAATACATAAGGCAACTGCTAACAGCTATAAAAGAGGAAATCGACAGTTAACACAATAATAGTGAGGGAATTTAACACCTCACTTACACCAATGGACAGATCATCCAAAATGAAAATAAATAAGGAAACAGAAGCTTTAAATGACACAAGAGACCAGATAGATTTAATTGATATTTATAGGACATTCCATCCAAAAACAGCAGATTACACTTTCTTCTCAAGTGCGCACGGAACATTCTCCAGGATAGATCACAGCTTGGGTCACCAATCAAGCCTCAGTAAATTTAAGAAAATTGAAATCATATCAAGCATCTTTTCTGACCACAATGCTATGAGATTAGAAATGAATTACAGGGAAAAAAACGTAAAAAACACAAACACATGGAGGCTAAACAATACATTACTAAATATCCAAGAGATCACTGAAGAAATCAAAGAGGAAATCAAAAAATACCTAGAGACAAATGATAATGAAAACACGATGATCCAAAACCTATGGGATGCAGCAAAAGCAGCTCTAAGAGGGAAGTTTATAGCTATACAAGCTTACCTTGAGAAACAAGAAAAGTCTCAAATAAACAATCTAACCTTACATCTAAAGAAACTAGAGAAAGAAGAACAAACAAAACCCAAAGTTAGCAGAAGGAAAGAAATCATAAAGATCAGAGCAGAAATAAACGAAATAGAAACAAAGAAAACAATAGCAAAGATCAATAAAACTAAAAGCTGGTTCTTTGAGAAGATAAACAAAATTGATGAACGATTAGCCAGACTCATCAAGAAAAAGAGGGAGAGGACTCAAATCAATAAAATTAGAAATGAAAAAGGAGAAGTTACAACAGACACCGCAGAAATACAAAGCATCCTAAGAGACTACTACAAGCAACGCTATGCCAATAAAATGGACAACCTGGAAGAAATGGACAAATTCTTAGAAAGGTATAACCTTCCAAGACTGAACCAGGAAGAAATAGAAAATATGAACAGACCAATCACAAGTAATGAAATTGAAACTGTGATTAAAAATCTTCCAACAAACAAAAGTCCAGGACCAGATGGCTTCATAGGCAAATTCTATCAAACATTTAGAGAAGAGCTAACACCCATCCTTCTCAAACTCTTCCAAAAAATTGCAGAGGAAGGAACACTCCTAAACTCATTCTATGAGGCCACCATCACCCTGATATCAAAACCAGACAAAGATACTACAAAAAAAGAAAATTACCGACCAATATCACTGATGAATATAGATGCAAAAATCCTCAACAAAATACTAGCAAACAGAATCCAACAACACATTAAAAGGATCATACACCATGATCAAGTGGGATTTATCCCAGGGATGCAAGGATTCTTCAATATTCGCAAATCAATCAATGTGATACACCATATTAACAAATTGAAGAATAAAGACCATACGATCATCTCAAAAGATGCAGAAAAAGCTTTTGACAAAATTCAACATCCATTTATGATAAAAACTCTCCAGAAAGTGGGCACAGACGGAACCTACCTCAACATAATAAAGGTCATATACGACAAACCCACAGCAAACATCATTCTCAATGGTGAAAAACTGAAAGCATTTCCTCTAAGATCAGGAACAAGACAAGGATGTCCACTCTCACCACTATTATTCAACATAGTTTTGGAAGTCCTAGCCACGGCAATCAGAGAAGGAAAAGGAATAAAAGGAATACAATTTGGAAAAGAAGAAGTACAACTGTCACTGTTTGCAGATGACATGATACTATACATAGAGAATCCTAAAACTGCCACCAGAAAACTACTAGAGCTAATCAATGAATTTGGGAAAGTTGCAGGATACAAAATTAATGCAAGAAATCTCTTGCATTCCTATACACTAATGATGAAAAATCTGAAACAGAAATTAAGGAAACACTCCTATTTACCATTGCAACAAAAAGAATAAAATACCTAGGAATAAACCTACCTAGGGAGACAAAAGACCTGTATGCAGAAAACTATAAGACACTGATGAAAGAAATTAAAGATGATACCAACAGATGGAGAGATATACCATGTTCTTGGATTGGAAAAATCAATATTGTGAAAATGACTATACTACCCAAAGCAATCTACAGATTCAATGCAATCCCTATCAAATTACCAATGGCATTTTTTACGGAACTAGAACAAAAAATCTTAAAATTTGTATGGAGACACAAAAGACCCCGAATAGCCAAAGCAGTCTTGAGGGAAAAAATGGAGCTGGAGGAATCAGACTCCCTGACTTCAGACTATACTACAAAGCTACAGTAATCAAGACAATATGGTACTGGCACAAAAACAGAAACATAGATCAATCGAACAAGATAGAAAGCCCAGAGATAAACCCACGTACCTATGGTCAAGTAATCTATGACAAAGGAGGCAAGGATATACAATGGAGAAAAGACAGTCTCTTCAATAAGTGGTGCTGGGAAAATTGGACAGCTACATGTAAAAGAATGAAATTAGAACACTCCCTAACACCATACACAAAAATAAACTCAAAATGGATTAGAGACCTAAATGTAAGACCTGACACTATAAAACTCTTAGAGGAAAACATAGGAAAGACACTCTTTGACATAAATCACAGCAAGATCTTTTGTGATCCACCTCTTAGAGTAATGGAAATAAAAACAAAAATGAACAAATGGGACCTAATGAAACTTAAAAGTTTTGCACAGCAAAGGAAGCCATAAACAAGACGAAAAGACAACCCTCAGAATGGGAGAAAATATTTGCAAATGAATCAATGGACAAAGGATTAATCTCCAAAATATATAAACAGCTCATGCAGCTCAATATTAAAGAAACAAACAACCCAATCCAAAAATGGGCAGAAGACCCAAACAGACATTTCTCCAAAGAAGACATACAGATGGCCAAGAAGCACATGAAAAGCTGCTCAACATCACTAATTATTAGAGAAATGCAAATCAAACCTACAATGAGGTATCACCTCACACCAGTCAGAATGGGCATCATCAGAAAATCTACAAATAACAAATGCTGGAGAGGGTGTGGAGAAAAGGGAACCCTCTTGCACTATTAATGGGAATGTAAATTGGTACAGCCACTATGGAGAACAGTATGGAGGTTCCTTAAAAAACTAAAAATAGAACTACCATATGACCCAGCAATCCCACTACTGGGCATATACCCAGAGAAAACCATAATTCAAAAAGGCACATGCACCCCAATGTTCACTGCAGCACTATTTACAATAGCCAGGTCATGGAAGTAACCTAAATGCCCATTGACAGACGAATGGATAAAGAAGATGTGGTACATATATACAATGGACTATTACTCAGCCATAAAAAGGAATGAAATTGGGTCATTTGTTGAGACGTGGATGGATCTAGAGACTGTTATACAGAGTGAAGTCAGAAAGAGAAAAACAAATAACGTATATTAATGCATGTATGTGGAACCTAGAAAAATGGTACAGATGAGCCAGTTTGCAGGGCAGAAATTGAGACACAGATGTAGAGAACAAAAGTATGGACACCAAGGGGGGAAAGCCACGGGGGGGTGGGGATGGTGGTGTGATGAATTGGGTGATTGGGATTGACATGTATACACTGATGTGTATAAAACTGATGACTAATAAGAACCTGCTGTATAAAAAAATAAATAAAATAAAATTTAAAAGAAAGAAAAAGAAAGTACAGGAGACAATACAAATAACGGAGAATGGGCAAGACTCCTGAGAATGACTGACAGGTTCCTGAAGCCTCAAAGATGTAAGAAGATGAAGCCAATCCACAGTGCCTCTCTGTGCCTAGCACAAGTCCTGGGAAATGCAGAATGGGCACCATCTTCAAGAGGTTCCCAGTCTCGTTGGGATGATCAGACAAATCATTATTGCTCACATTTGAAAAGCCAGCACCTTTAGCCTCTTTCCAACCACTGATATCAGCAATAGCTTCAACCAGATCATGAGCCTCAAATATGAAAGGAAATGTACATTTCCTCAAATAAAGTGAGGACTGATTTTCACAGACCCAGATGAACATTAGTCCTGACTTATGACTCAGAATTGCTGACACCTGCATCCTGGGTTGCACTGTGGTTCCAAAGACCGATTTTGATTCCAAAGACAGGATTTTTGAGACAAACTATTGGAGGACAGAGGGAACGAAAAGTGCCCACCAAACTGAGAAGGCACCTTGAGACCAAAAAATGAGGCAGGCAGCTCTGTATAATCAATGGATCGGTTCATCACAGGTAACTTACTCAGAGGGTGGGATCTGGATTGGGTGGACAACAATCCAGAAGCATTCGCAGCTGCACTTCCCACCACCCAGGGGCCACTGGGACAATTTTATAGTGCTTGGAGGTAGGCGCTTGGAAACAGGGTGTGCACTCCCAAGCCAAGATTTATGAATGGGTAAGTATCTCGTGGGTGCCGGCAATACATCAGGGGAGGGCTTCATCATTGTTTGGGGACTAACAGAGCATAGAGGCTACCTGGTCCTAATGATTATTAAACAATGTCTATTAACTACAAAGTCCTTGATGACAGAGAAGTGATTCACTGCACAGTACAGTCCTGGGTAGGGTAAGCGGAAGGACAGGAGAAACTGTAAGGGTCCATGATGGTGCCAGTTATGCTAACAGCCATACACAAACATTACAATGAAGTTACATGGAAGACTGATTCTTTCTTCATGCCCTCCCTAGCAGATGGAGCTGGATTATATGACCCTAACTTTGCCCACTAAATGCTCGTGCCAGGGGATATGCCCTCCACCCCTCAGCTTACATGGGTTTCAATCCCCTGCTTAGACTACAGAACAAATTCAGCTTCCTTTAGCGCTTCCCAAACTGCACTGTAAAATGCTCTGCCTCCTTGTTCACTTCTGGTTCCCTCTTTTTTTCATTGTCTCCACCAGGAGTGACTCATGATTCATACAAAGTCAAAATTCTCATAGCTCCAGGGGACAGAGGGGAAATCTGCTGAGTAAGTTCAGTTGCTTCAAAGTGAATTGTGTACATTAGAAAAATCGTTGCTGGAGAATGGACTCTGGATCTCTCACATCTGGCCCTTGCAAGGAAGGGGGACAGGACGGGGGTGGAAGAAATCCTGGTGGAAAGGTCTGTGCTTAGACATGGCAGCTCCCAGGCCTGGTCCCGACCACTGGACCACTGCCTTCTGTGTCTCAGGACAGGACTCCTGCCCACCCGACCTCAAGCAGGTCCATCTTGGGAAAGCAGAGGGCCAACTGGTAAAGAAGCCACAGCTGACAACCCCTCCTCACCCCCAGCTCCAAAAGTACAAAAACAAGTTTTCCTTCATGGCCAACCTTAGGAGGTCTGGTTTTAGATAAAAGGAGAAAAACTTGCTCATCCAAACTCTCTTCCAACTTTTCCATCTAAGTATCTCGCAAGAGGCATCTAAGATCACCTTCACCAACTTCCCCTTTTGCTGGGATTGACCTCTTACCTTCACCTGTGTAAGAACAAATATAAGCTGGTACAGAGGTTGAGGAAGCCGACAGAGCAAAGCTTCCTGGGCTTAGACGGGCGTCACCTGGGGTGGCTTTGGTCTTTGGGATGAGTCTGTTTGGGGCCCTCCAAGCAGTGAAACAATGCCCATCGGAGGCTGAGAGGTTTCTGAATCAGAGGAGCGTCAAAGAGCCTTCCTGCAACTAGGACTATGGTTTCTGGTCAATGCATTATAGTATATTTTATGATAAAAAAGAACAGCTATTCTTCGGGGAACCTGAGATTTTTAAGCATGCCACATAGGTTACAGCAGGAAATTTTTTTTTTATTCAGTGAATATTAAACTGTTAACTGATAAATATACAACAATGACAATGAAAACAGAAGACAAATTGGACTCACATTTCTCCAGGGCTGGATTCCTAGGAGACAATACTCTTCTCTTCCTGCTTCTTTCCTGAATAAAAACACAGCATAAAGTTCTGACTACAGATTTCTTTAAGAGAGATCTTGTGAGTTCTGCAAGAGCAAGAGCCTAGAAAAAAACAGGGACATGAACGTCAAGGTCCAGACACAGGAGAAGAAAGAGGAGACCGTCTAGCTTCACTGTCCCTCCTAGCAGGACCGGTACAAAGGAGGGTCAGCTGCAAAGTCTCCTAAGACTGCTTCCCCTGGGAAACCCTTCACTTCTGTCTCCTTGAAGCATGCAGAGGAGGAAACACTCTTCTGTGGCTTTAATTCTGCAAAAGCTTCGAGTCTGATAGGAAATCACCTACACCTGATTAGCAAGGCTCAAAGAGGGCGAGAGAAAGGGAAAGAGGATCTACTGGGAAAACACAATACAAATACAGAGAAGCCAACACAGGTCCATTACAGGCTCTACAAAATGGTCCCTGCTTTCTTCAAAATGAGGAAAGTCAACAACATCCCAAGAACAGTCACAGAGGAGTCCTGCTGCCCAATAACAAGGGAACGAAGCCAACAACTTCAAATTATAATCCTCATCATTTAAACTGTAAATAGAAGTGGATAGGGACTTCCCTGGTGGCACAGTGGTTAAGAATCCACCTGCCAATGCAGGGGACACGGGTTCGAGCCCTGGTCTGGGAAGATCCCACATGCCGCGGAGCGACTAAGGCCGTGTGCCACTACTACTGAGCCTGCGCTCTAGACCCCTCGAGGCACAACTACTGAAGCATACACGCCTAGAGCCCATGCTCCACAACAAGCCACCGCAATGAGAAGCCCGAGCACCGCAACGAAGAGTAGCCCCCGCTTGCCACAACTAGAGGAAGCCTGCACGCAGCAACGAAAACCCAAAGCAGCAAAAAAAAAAAAAAAAAAAAGTGGATAAAGGTGCTAAATCTCAGAAGAAAAAAAGAGATACAAAGAAATAGTTAAGAACAAGCAGCAAGAAAAAGCAAAGTAGAGGTTGACAAAGGAAGGAAGCCAGAATGGAAATAAATCATTTGGAAGGTTCGAATACGGTCCTCACTGAACTCAGAAAGGGTTCGGTGTACCCTTCTCTCAGCGGAGTCACACAGGATAATACTCCCGTGAAGGAGGAAGAGTACAAAGTGTACTCAAAGCTTCGTACCTGAGCATGCAAGTCTAGCGTTTCTTTCCCACTCTGCTGAGCATGGCTGGCTTCTGCAGGTGTTCTGAATCCCACTCCCCTGCAGGCCCGCGAGAGCTGCACCCTAGCGACCCTCCCCGGAAGCTGCTGTTCTTAAGGAGAACCCACTGCCAGGAATGGCAGGACAAGAAAAGGAATATTTCCAATTTGCTTCTTTAATAGAGTTTATTCTTTCTCCTTTGATCCATTGGTTTAACTATAAAGGCCCGCTCTATTTCTCTTCTAATTTAGAATTCATACTTTGCTACTGGCCTTTTTTTTTTTTTCAATTGGGCATGTATTAGATCATGTGAAAATTTAAGACGTCCCTTGTTTCACCAGCATGAAAATGACAAGACTCTGATCGTTATTATATTGAAATCCTACCTGGTAGTTTTAATAAAATATAGAAATCTTGAAATGTATATTCTTCCCTAACTTGTAGTCCAATGCCAAAAATTAACTCCAAATGAATCAAGACCTAAACACAAAAGCTAAAACTATAAGACTTCTAAAACACAGGAGGAAAATTGCACACCTGTGGTAGGCAGCCTCTAAAATGGCCCCTAGTGGGAATTCCCTGGTGGGCCAATGTTTAGGACTCTGTGCTTCCACTGCAGGGGGGCCTAGGTTCCATCCCTGGTCAGGGAACTAAGATCCCGCAAGCCACACAGCGAGGCCAAAAAACAAAAAATCCAAAAAACCTAGTGAACCGACTTCCTGCTATCCCAACCCATCTGTAACCCCCTACCCTTGAGAGTGAGCTGGGTATAGTGACTCTCTTCCAGTGAATAGAGTGAGGCAGAGGTGACAGGATATCACTTGCAAAATTAGACTGACACAAATGAGTGTGTGTATAACTGTGAGGTCTGAACAAGCTCTATGGATTGTGCCAATGTCAGTTCCTTGGGATGTTGTCTTCGGGGGAAGGGACATGGGGGAAGGAGGAATGCATGAGATTTCCCTGTATATTTCTTTGCAGCCTTCTGTGAATCCATAATTACTTCTAACTAGAAAATATTATAAAAGTGGGTTTTTTAAAGTGAGTTAATCTCGGGGAATTCCCTGGCAGTCCAGTGGTTAGGACTCGGCACTTTCACTGCTGGGGCCTGGGTTCAATCCCTGGTCGGGGAACTAAGATCCTGCAAACCACACAGTGAGGCCAAAAAATAAAATAAAATAATAAAATAAAGTGAGTTAATCTCAAAAAAAGAAAAAAAAAGGAATGTGGCTTCCATCTTGCCCCAGCACCCCCACTCCTTGCTCTGGGGGAAGGCAGCTACCATGTTGGTAGCTGCCCAATGAGAGGCCCATGTGGCAGAACTGAGGGAACATCCAGCAAACAGCCAGTGAGGAACTGAGGACCTCAGTCCAACAACCCTCAAGGAACTGAATCCTGCCAATAACCAGGTGAGTGCTCTAGGAAGCAGATCCTCCCCCAATAAAGTGTTCAGATAAGTCGACCTTGGCCAACTGCAACCTCTTAAGAGACCCTAAACCAGAACCACCCAGCTAAGCTGCTCCCAGATTTCTGACCCACAGAAAGTGAGAAAATAAACGTTTGTCATTTTAAGCTGCTGAGTTTTGGAATAATTTATTATGCAGCAATAGACACTAATAGAACAACCTTAAGGTAGGCAAAATTTTCTCAAATAAACCCCAAATAGCATGAATAATAAAAGGAAAAAATTAAAAACTTCTGCTTTTCAAAAGACACCATTATGGAGGGTGGTGGGGGGAGAAAGAAAGGGAAAAAAAGGCAAGTCGCAGAATGGGAGAAAATATTCACAATACATATATTTGATAGAGGACTTGTATCTAGAATAAAGAACTCTTACAACTCAATAAAACAAACAACCCATTAAAATATAAGCAATAGACATTTCAAAAAAGATGTGCAAATAAACTCAAAAGAAGAATAACAAAAATAAAAAAGACTGACAATACCATGTATTGGTGAGGACATGGAACAACTGGAACTCTTATACATTTCTGGTGGGAATGTAAAATGGTACAACCACTTTGGAAAACAGTTTGGCAGTTCCTTACGAAACTAAACATTTATCTACCGTAAGAGTCAGCAATCCCACTCCTGGAGATTTATTCAAGTGAAATGAAAACATATTCAGGGGCCTTCCCTGGTGGCGCAGTGGTTAAGAATCCGCCTGCCGGGGCTTCCCTGGTGGCGCAGTGGTTGAGAATCTGCCTGCCAATGCAGGGGACACGGGTTCGAGCCCTGGTCTGGGAAGATCCCACATGCCGCGGAGCAACTAGGCCCGTGAGCCACAGTTACTGAGTCTGCGCGTCTGGAGCCTGTGCTCCGCAACAGGAGAGGCCACGATAGTGAGAGGCCCGCGGACCGCGATGAAGAGTGGCCCCCGCTTACCGCAACTGGCGAAAGCCCTCGTACAGAAATGAAGACCCAACACAGCCAAAAATAAAATAAATAAATAAAGAATTATAAAAGTATGTGCATTAAAATTAAAAAAAACAAAAAAAAATCCGCCTGCCAATGCAGGGGACATGGGTTCGAGCCCTGGTCTGGGAAGATCCCACATGCCGCGGAGCAACTAAGCCCGTGAACCACAACTACCGAAGCCCGAGTGCCTAGAGCCCTGTGCTCCTCAACAAGAGAAGCCACCGCAATGAGAAGCCCGCGCATCGCAACAAAGAGTAGCCCCCACTCGCTGCAACTAGAGAAAGTCTGCGAGCAGCAAGGAAGACCCAACACAGGCAAAAATTAATTAATTAATTAAAAGTATGTATTAAAAAAAAAAGAAGCAGCTAAGGGATGGGACTTCCCTGGTGGTCCGGTGGTGAAGATTCCACACTTCCAGTACAGGGGGCATGGGTTTGATCCATGGTCGGGGAACTAAGATCCCACGTGCCGTGCGGTGTGGCCAATAAATAAATAAATAAGTAAATGTATGTAAAAAAACAAGAAAACAAAAAACATATTCAAAGCAGCTTTATTCATGATAGCCCAAAACTAGAATGACCACCAACAGATAAATGGATAAACAGTGTGGTACGTCCCTAGAATAGAACACTACTCGGCAATAAAAAGATACGAATTACTAATGACGCTGTAACATGAATAAATATAGAAAACATTATGCTGACCAGAAGAAGCCAGACACAGAGGAGTACGTACAATATGATTCTGTTTATACGAAACCCTAGAAAATACAAACAAATGCTACTATGACAAAAATCAGGCCAGTAGGGCTAGAGGTGGGGGGATCTGACTGCAAAGAGGCCCTACAAAACTTAAGGGTGATGGAAGTGTTTTATTGTGCTGGTGATTATAAGTGTGTACAACATTGTCAAAATTCATCAAAAGGTACACGTAAAATGGGTGCATATTATTGCATTAAATTATACATCAATAAAACGTTAGCTTAAAAAAAGTTATTAGGCATGTATCAAATAAACTGAAAACTTAAAACGTCCAGACTACTTTGCTTCCCAACATGAAAGTGACAGGACTATTATCATTATATTGCAAACACACCAGGCAGTTGTAATAACATGTAGAAATCCTGGATTTAATTTTTCTTCCCTGATCCTCATTCCAATACCGGTCAGTCAAATATTTAAAGAGTAAACACAACGTGCAAGTCACATATAAAGAAAACATAGTACATAAGTTTAATGAATAGAAGAATTATTTATTTAATTCCCAGCTTGAAGCTCTACCTTTACAACAATGTATCTGGTAAGTACATATTTAAAATTCTAATTCCAATGGTAAAGAAGTTGATGAAGTCAGACACTGCAACTCTAAATTCTGGAGATATTCCTACTCTTGTACTGATGACTCCCCTATGTAGGATTGCATCATTCATTCATGCTGTTTGGTAACAGGCAGCAGTGGGATAAAACAAGTGAAAACCATTCAAAAGTAAACGGATGAAAAAAAAGCCTTGGAATCCCATGAAATATTTTATCTATCCCGATTAAGGAAAATAAATGTAGAATCACAGAGGCCCTGGGTGTAGGACAGGCAGACCGGTAATCAGAAAGTTGGGCACACGGAGAGATAAACACATGCCCAGACTTACCCGGGCGCTGCTGCTAGTTCCTGGGCCGCTGCCACCGCCTCCAGGTCTCCCGCGGCTGTAACCGTCCGACTGCAGGGGGGCCGAGGGCTGGCTCCGACGTGGAGTCGCGGAGTTCCGAGGGAGGTGACCTGCGTAGACCCGCAGAGCCTTTACCAAACAATCATGAGATCTGCTGATAAGTGCGGTGGCTTCTGGCCGGGTTTGCATGCGCTTTACTAAACTAGAGCCTGCAGACCTCCGCTCTGCAGGGCCGGGCAGCGAAGAAGCCCTTGGCCCCGCCCCCGAAGGAGGGACTCCCTGAGCCCGCCCCCTCCTCCCTCCGGGGGCTCAGCGCTGGCGGACCTAGACTTGAACTCCGCGGTGGACGCTATCCCGCAAAGCCTCGGGTCACACCACCTCCACTTTGCGGAGGAGGAACAAAAGAGCTCGCGTGCTACCCAAGCGCTCCCCACCGCCACCACCACTTGGGATAAGAGTACGTGAGAGAAGCGAGGGACCTCTGCACTGATTTTGCAATTCACGAAAGCCCCTTAGGGAACTTTTTTGAAATCCACGTTTGGCTTTATGCTGTTGTAGGAATGCAGGTCCCAAGAGAACTTCAAAAACTACATACATTCACAAATGCGAAAAACCGTGAGTGACGAAATGAGTCTTTGCACACTTTTTTTTTTTTGTCATCTTATTTTCTTCTAGGTGTCACTTGCCCAGCTACTTTTATGTTGACTACAATAAGAGTGATTGCCCCCAAACATTTACTTTTGGGTACAGCTGGCTGGAGCTGGGCAGTGAGGTCCTACCCTAAAACACAACCTGAAACCTCAGATACTGACAGTCACGTCTGCAGGCTCCTTCCAAAACTGGTCATTCAGGCAGAGGGGATGCAATTGCTGGAGCAAGACTCGCTCGGTCACAGCATCCCTGCCCTTTGCTACAGGACCCCTCAAAAAACACAATTCTATCCAGAAACAAAAGTCCTGATGCTCCGTGGTCACATGTGCCTTTGAAGTTCAATGTTCTCAGATTTCATTAGTAAGAAAATGTTTACAGGTTTGGGGCACACCCGGTTTAACTTCTCCCAGATCTGCCAGATATGGTTTTGATGAAGGATGGAAAGGAGGAATTTTGATGTTTTGAAATATGAGGTAAAAGATTATACAATTAGTAGGGGAGGGCAAAATAAAGGGGTCTAAAATAACAGTCTAGTCAAGAACTTGTTTATATTTTATGATAAGTAATTTAGAAATAAGTATAATAAAAGAAACAAGATGTTAAACACCAAATATTTACTTGTATATATAAAATGGTAACTGAGAATTTATTTCAAGAGGAAAAGAAACCCAAGTACAATAAATGTGAAACAGTAAAAGAGTTCATTTTTGCTATTATTCATATTTCATAGATGTTGAATATTAAATAGATTGCAGATAAAATATACCAAATAAAATCTGTCACCTATATACGGTCCCTGTACCCACCTCACATTTACACCTGTATGAACACTTGTGGGTGTGAGGTGGCAGTGTTGTAGGCACTGTTTAGCTAGAACACATACCATTTAAAAAAAAAAAAATGGTGTCCAGAGGAAGCTAATGGGCGGTCACAGATACATGTAACAATCAGGAAGTAATACATGTAACAATCAGACAAGGCATAACTATGTAAACAGATTATAATATGCGTATTGTTGTTCTTCTGGAATATGTTAAATAGCACACCTAAACCAAACACAATATAGTATAATGAAGTCATAATCAAAACATTAGCAAGTTATTTTGCAAAGTTTTAATCATAACTGGCTATTAAAAAGTAATACAAGTAATACTAGTGTTCCTGAAAGGTTTTCTATAGATCACATTTTTATAAGCTAACAAATTTTCTAAGGATTAACTATGTTAGAATCAAGTACTATTTTTTAAAAAAAGTAATTCAGTGCTAATAAAATAGCCTTCTTAAATATAGAATGTTGGAACAGTCACTCTAGAAAACAATATAGTATTATTGAGCAACATTGAACCTGCACATTTTCTATGACCCAGCAATTCTACCTCAAGAATGCACTCAGAAGAAACTCTCATACATGAGTACTGAGAGTCACACAGGAGAATGTTCACAGCAGTACTGTATATATATAAATAGTCATTGACTGGAAACTTTAAAAAGATAATATCCCTTAATATCATAAAAAATAACTCATAACATAAAATTCAGAATGGTACTTACCTCTAGGGACAGAAAAGGAAGTGAGACTGGAAAGAGAGTATAAATAGACTTAGTTCTTTAATGGTATTGACAGTATTCCTTTATTTTAAGGGCAGTGCATATACAGGACTTTTTTTGTATCTGTGTATACATAAAATATTTTATAATACATGTAATATTTTATATCAATACATTAAATGCCTATATTAAAACATCATAAACATTTTAAAAGAATATACTTAAAGAAAAAATACAATTTAATGTAAACATTGACATTCAAAATGTCACACCCTGAAAATATGTCCATGATATGTCATGTGAATAAAGCAGGTTGCAGAACATTA